>NW_024470606.1:688799-1030699 GCF_017639515.1 Carcharodon carcharias | reverse complement strand
TCCTGGTCGTAGGGGTACAGGAACTACACACCCTGCCTCCGTCCTCTGATCAGCCCTCTGTATTCCTGCTGACAATGTCTCCGTCCTCGTGATGGTGGAGATGTGAAAGGTGCAGCAGAACACCATGAACTTGAACACCAGGGTTCACTCCAAGTGGTTCAGGAATCAGAAGGGTTATTTCATCTAATCAATGGTCTGCTCCATGACATTAACGGTGGCTCCATTGCCCTTGCTTTACAAGTGTTTCTTTCACGTGCTCCTTTGCCGGTATGGGGTGGTGAGGGAGTGGATGTTTTGATCCAAGTATCGAGGGGCCGCCTTCATCTCCGAGAAGCCACCCATTGCTTCTGCTGTGGCGTCCCACAGATGGTGCGAATTGCTGACTGTTCAGAATGAAGGTGTTGTGGCTGCTGTCAGGATAGTGGATGTTCTACAACATGATGTGCTGTGCATGGTCACACAGCAATTGTACACGATTCCAGCTCACCACCACCTTCTCAAGGGCAACTAGCCAGTGACGCCCACGGCCGTGAAATAATATTGAATAAATCCTTTCTGGAGTGAGAGTTCTTTCAATTCCTGCACCTCTCTCCTTTTACTCTGGGGGCCGGCAGAGACACATACACTATTGGGAATTGTGCTATGCTGTGAAAACCAGGGGGCCTCTCATCCAGCGTCTACTTGCCAAGGGATAAAATGAAATGTTCACCTTATCCGCCATAAATAGTCTCTGTCACCTAGTGGATCCATCTACGGACAGCAAACTGAGAGATGATGGATATGTCACCTGCACTTTCTGGAAGTTTTCTGAAGCATAGAAGTTCATTGAGGCAGTGACCTTAACGGCCACTGGCGGCACCGTCCTCACCCTGGTGTGAGGCTACAGTTCGTGATGAAGGAGGTGGCCTGGATCTGTCACCATGTCCTTATTGGATCATAGATGCCTCACGCTCTGCTCCTAGGTTATTTTTGGGTTGGGAAAGTGTTATTGGATAACCCGGGGTGGGTATAACACAGTCTTATCCCCCTCCCTCTTTAGAGAGCTTTCCCCTCTGCAGCCTCTGCTCCACTTTTTGATCATATTACAGACCAAGATGCGCTGTAACTGCAGTCCAAATACCTTAGTCTCATAGATCATCTCCCCCCACCCCACCCAGAGTATGTGCAACAGGTCACAACAAAACCACCAGAAACTATACACAACACTTCCGTAAACAATCCAATCGCAGAACTGCATAAATAAGGAAAAAGGAATGATTTGGAGGATTCTAGGACTGGACAGATTAATTGAAGGGCTCTGGAAATGGGTAGATCCAATCACAAGAATGCGAATATTAAAATGGAGGAACTTCCAGACCTTTAATCGTTGTAGATGAGTGAGTACAAGGATGATGGTGAATGGGACTTGGTGTGAGTTAGGATAGTGGCAACACAGCTTTGGAAGAGCTAAAGTTTATGAAGGCTTTTAATAGGAATTTTTCGGCATGAATAACATTGGAACCGTCGCGTCTGAATTTAACAAAGACACAGAGGATGGTTCATTCAGTATCAGTGCAGAGGCAGATGTGCTGATGGGTGATGTTCTCCCCCACATCCCCTGGTTTCAACTAGTTTCTGAGCTTGAGCAGAGCTGAATGCATGAATGCAGCGTTCTCTGAGTGATGCTTGAATTTAGCGAGAGTGGGGTCGGGAGTTTGGTCAGCGGCGGAGTTCAGCTAAGAGAGGAACCACATGTTCCAAAAAGAAGAAAATAATTAACACAATTAATTGGCAGGAAATTACATATGTTTCAAGTGCAGCATGTGGGTGCGGCTGGATGACGATAAACCAATGACATCCAAATTTCTAGTAAGTGTCTGCAGCTTGAGGAGTTTTGGTCCTTCGTAAATTGAGCCGAGCTTCATGGTGACACTTCAGACAGGGAGGCGTTACATGGGCACTGAGTTCCAAAATGCAGTCTCACCCCTTTATTTAAAGTGATAATTTGGTCAATGATAAGGGACAGGAGGGCATCCTGTTAGATTGGCTGGTAGGAGTAGAGAAGGTGGGAATAGAATAAGCTCAGCTCATGTAATTGAGCAGCAAGTTCTTGGTTCTTGCAGCTTGTATGGACAATAGTGAGGGCTGTAGTGTGGATGAGCAGGCAGACCACGGCGCCATGATAAATGAAGCCATTCATATGTTGGGCGCTAGAAGGAACATAGTGCTAGTAGGGAACAGGAGAGTCAGGAGGGTAAGCACTGTTCTCTGCAGCCATGAGCGAGATTCCAGAAGGATGTGTTATCTTCCCTGTGCTCGTGTTCGGACTACCTGCTCAGGGCCGAATGTTAATTCATAATGCTCGAGAACCACAAATGTAATAATCTCTTGATTATTCCTGAGCTATGTGTAAATTTGCATAATGTAAATAAGAGCTGAGAGATGAATGCATGCCTCAAAGACAGGTGCAGGGGAAGTTAGTTCCAGTTCATGGGGCACTGGCAAGAGTATTGGGGAAAGTGGGGTTTGTGCCATTGGGATGGTCTCCACCTGAAATCTGCTGGGGCCAATTTTCCGGCAAGTCGGATAACTAGGCAAGTAGAGAGGGCTTTAAGTTAAATGAACATGTGGTTCCAGCCTCTCTTGCTTGTGGTTTTCCTCTTCAGCTTCTGCCTCTAATTCCTGTTGTGTCTGAACCGTCCTCTCCAGTTTCCCTGTGAAATCGACCTGGACTGCTCTAGGGCTTATGAGACACACCATGCGTTTTGCCGTGCTTAGGGAAAGGTTCAGACTCTCTATCTGCTTCTGGCAGTGGCCAAGGTCTGCATCCTCAAATCCCTGTGCGCTCAGAATCTTAAAGGCTGCCTGTAAGCCTTTTACATTTTCCTGCTGCTCTCCTACTTGTCTTGCTAGGTGGGAATTCTTTTTCCATAACCCCAGCTTGGCCTCGGTGACCTGACACTGTAAATATTCCTGCTGGGTCTTATGCTCCCCCACTAACTGCACCCTTTCCTGGTTCAGAGCCTGCAATGCTAACAGTAACTTTGCCCCAGCTAGGGCTTTTGTTTGGACTTCCAGGGCCGACTGCCAAATCTCAGCGCCTGTGATTAAACGAGCCAGTCCGAAAACTGGATCTGTTTCTTGAAGCACATCAGCCAGACTGCCTTTTCTATGGATTTTTTAGGATCCTCCCCTTCTGTCCATTTAGCTGTAGTATCTAGCACGCGCCCAGCCTTTAACAGATTAGTGACCCATATTTTTCCCCATATTCGCCTTACTGAACACATAATTTGAAATCCTCTCTTCCATTGCAGTTCTTTCTTCCAAATCAGCGTCCACTGCATCGCATCCCTTTTGCCAAGGTCCTGCCGCGGTCGCCATTATGTAGAGGGTGGTGGTGTGTGTCAGTTTCACCACTGACTTCTGAGCGGTTTGAATCACTCCCACTTCCTGGGTTCTAGACCTTGGACTCATTTGGGGCTGGTGACAAAATGCAGCAGACAACTTGTTTTGAGCAAGAAAAACAACTGGGCTAAGTGAAGTCACAAATGAATTTATAACATTAGGATTACAGTGAGATTATACAGACCTACAAAGTACACTTAGTTAAGAATGGGGAACACACTCCATGACTAGGGAAAATCACGCTACTAATCCCCTTACCCTTGTCCCACCCCCAAAACCTAACTAAATTGAACTAGGAGAGGTCAGGGATCATGCTCACCAACCAGGGTTCGTTGACAGTTCAAAATTCTGCCAGGTAAGCCAGTTGCAGTTTTGGAGTACGGTCTTTATGTCCTTTGTGGCCTGCCATCCCCATGTGCTCCTGATCTGTGGAATCTGCGAAGGTTCTTCAGATGGGTGGAGGGCGCAGTTGCAACCTTGTTGTCTTTGAGCCTCCCAAGCCATGCCCCTCGCCGTGATGTTGCTTGTGGGCCTGCAAACCTCCAGATCTCCTTGCTTAAACTCTGTTTCAACCATTTCAAAACTGTCCACCCTCCTGCAAGCTGGTTTCTCTCTCTCTCCTCCGTAACTGACTGGACAAGTTATACTGTCTTTCGAATTTCTTATCGGAATCCAAATCAAGGTTATTTCTTTGTTTGAATTTGGTGGGCTTCTTTAGGTCATTGTTGTCCATTGGTTTTTAATGGGCTCGCATAATGTTTATCGTTATCTTCCTGTCCCCGTAACTAGTCTGGAACTTAAAATCATTGTAGCTGTGGAGTAGGTGCGCCTTATTGCATGGATTGCTGCCTTAGTAGTTAGTAGTGATTAGTTATGCAAGATTTTGATGGGCTTTAGCTTAGTGTAAGATCAAGTCTTTCTCTGGATTGATTGTTTTAAAGTGAAGGATGCGTATTCTGTCTCCTCTCATTGTCTAGTTCCAGGCAAAACAATCCGCACTGCACTCAACAAACCCGGGCATGTCCAGTCGCTGGCCTTCATGGGCCTAGCCTCCTATCTGCAGGGCTACGTGCTTAACTCAGCAGTTTAAAAGTCCAAAAGTCATATCCTTGTTGATGATATGAAAAATGTGGGAATTTTGAGAAACCTTCACCCACTAATACATCTTGCTCACAAAACATGTTCCGTTTTGGAAAATGGTTAGAGTAACTGTTCTTCAGTGGAGGTCGACCAGAGCAAAGGCAATGGCATTGTGGTTGCTCCAGCTTCCCAGGGCGTGAGGAAGAAGTGTGGAAAGGCAATATTGCTATGGGATTCGTTAGTGAGGGGAGCAAACAGGCGCTTCTGCGGCCATAGATGTGACTGAAGAATGGTCTGCTGCCTCCCGGGTGCCAATGTAAAGGATGTTACAGAACGGCTGCAGGGGATTCTGAAGGGGGAGGGTGAACAGCCTGAGGTTGTGCTCCATGTTGGGACCAATAACATAGGAAGAAAGAGAAATCGTGGACCTGCAAACAGAATTTAAGCAGTTATGCAGGAAATTCAAAATGAGGGTTTCAAAGTTTGCAATCTCTGGATTACTCCCAGTGCCATGCAGTAGTGAGTAAAGGGACAGGAGGCTAGACCATATGAATATGTGGCAGGGGAGATGCTGCAGGAGGGAGGGGTTTTAAGTCTTAGGGAATTTGGGCCAGTTCAGTGGGAGGTGGGACCTGTACAAATTGGACAAATTACATCTTATCAGGAACGGAGCCAACATCCTCCCGGGAGGTTTGTTAATGCTGTTGGTCTGGATTAAAACTAAGTTGGCATGGGAAGGTATCAGAGGGGTGGGAAGCTGACATAGAGACATGATTTAATCAATACAAATATTAACTGGGATAGTTTTTGCATGCAAAGTATGGAGGGAGCAAAATTCTTATTTTGCACCCAGGAGAAACTTTTTAGCCAGTATGTAGAAAGCTGAATAAGGGAGGAGGAAGTTCAGGACCTAATATTCAGGAATCAGCTCGGGCAGGTGGAAGGTGTATCAGTCGGAGGCTATTTTGGAGATAGTGACCATAACGCAGTTACTTCTGGCAGATACCTATGACTCAATAGAACAGAGTCCTTAGAGGAGTATATAAATTGCTGAGGGGGACTTAAAAGGTAAATTAGGAAAGCCAAGGGAATACATCAGAAAGCATTTGTGGGCAGAACAAAGGAAAACGCCAAGCTTTTTTTTAATATATAAAGATCAAGAGAATAACTAGGGAAAGAGCAGGGCCAATTAGGACTATAGAGGTAATCTGTGTGTGGAAGATGTGGATGCTGTCCTCAATTAAAACTTTGTTTTGGTCTTCACAATGGAAAATATGATGCAGTTATAGACATCAGGGTGGAGTGCTGTGAAATATTAGAGTAAATTAAAATTGAGAGATATGAGGTACTAGCCAGTTTAGCAGCCTTAAAGGTGGATGAATCCGCAAGCCCCGAAGAGATGTATCCAATGCTTTTGAGGGAGGCAAGGAAAGGTATATCAGGGGGCTTGGAAGTAATTTTCAACACTGCTCTGGCCACAGTCGAGGTGCCAAAGGACTGGGGGATTGCCAGCGCTGTCCCTTTTTTTTTTGAAGGCGAGGGAGGGATAGCCCAGGGAATTACAGGCCTCTCAGTATTACCTTGGTGGTGAGGACGTTACTGGGAAGAATTCTTTCGCACCGAATATATCTGCACTTGGAGAGACACAGATTATTCAGGGATACTCAGCATGGATTTGTAAAGGAAAGGTCGTGTTTGACAAATTTGATCAAATTTTTGAGGAGGTAAGCAGGAATGTTGATGAGAATAATGCATTTAATGTTGTTTACATGGACTTTAACAATGCTTTTGATAAGGCCGCTCTTGGCTGAGTTGCCAAGAATGTAAGAGCCCATGGCATTCAAGGCAAAGTGGCAGGTTGGATCCAACATTGGCTGAGAGGCAGCAAACAGAGGATAATGTTCGAGGGGTGTTTCGTGACTGGAAGCCTGATGCCACAGGTGTTACACACAGATCATTGCTGAGGCTCTTGCTGTTTGTGGTGTACATAAATGATTTGGAATTAAATGTAGGGGGTATGATCAAGACGTTCATGGATGACACGGAAATTGAGATGTTGGTAGATAGTGAGGAGGATAGCCATGAACTGCAGGATGATATCAGTTGACTGGTCAGGCAGACAGAGCAGTGGCAAATGGAATTCACCCCAGTAAAGTATGAAATAAAGCACAAGTGGAGGGCTAACAGGGCAATGGATTAAAGTATGAATGCTATGACCCTGGACAGTACTGAAAATCAGGAGGACATTGGTATGCATTTCCATAGGCCCCTAAAGGTAGCAGGGCCGGTCGATCAAGTGTTAAGAAGGCATGTGGAATTCTTACCTTTCTGAGCCAAGGCATATAATACAACAGCAGGGAGGTTACGCTGGAACTTTAAAAAACGTTGGTTAGGACATAATTGTAGTACAGTGTGCAGTTGAGCTCGCCTCATTATGGGAAGGATGTGTTTGCACTGGAGAGGGCGCAGAGGAGATTTACTAGCATGCTTCCTGGGCTGGAGGGCCTGAGCTATGAGGAAGGATTGGATAGACTGGGGTTATTTTCCATGGGGCAGTGAAGGTTGAGAGAGGCCTCACAGGAGTGTATAATATTATGAGTGTCATAGTTAAGGTGGATAGGAAGGCACTTTTCCCAGTAGTAGAGGCGTTAATGACCAAGAGGCATCGATTTAAAGTAAGAAGTAGAAAGTTAAGAGGAGAGTTGAAAAGATTTTATTTTTCACCCAGAGGGTAGTGGCAGTCTGGGACCCACTGCCTGAAAGAGTGCTTGAGTCAGGAACTCTCGTAACATTTGAGAAGTATTTAGATATTCATTTGCATTGCTGTAGCCTCAAGGGTTATGGGCCTAGCACTAGAAAAAGGCAATAGTGTAGGCAGATTCTTGTTGGCTGGCGTGGACAAGATGAGCCAAATGATCTCCTTCTGTGCCATGCACGTCTACTTGTTCATGGGTCATCGAATATGTATTTAATCTACATATTGCTCACTTCGTTAATTGAGCACTTACTGTGCTGATCTCACAGAAGAAGCAATATTTACTTAATCTGATGATTGCACTGTTCATTGATTACACACTTGCTATGCAGATTGGACAGTACAAATATTTATTTAACCTGCTTATTGAACTGTTCATTAATTACACACTTTCTCTGCTGATTGGATAGAACGAACAATATTTATTTTATCTGCTAATTGCACTGTTCAGCAATTACACATATACTGTGCTTATTTGTCTGCACAAACAATAATTATTTAATATGTGTGTTGTAGTGTTCATTAATTACACTCTTATTGTGTTGATTGGACAAAGCAAACAATATTTGTTGAATCTGTTCATATCACTGTTCATTAATTCCATACCTACAGTTCTGATTTGAAAGAATAAACAGTATTTATTTAATCTACTTATTTCACTGCTCATTAATTACAGATTTATTGTGCTGCTTGGACAGAGCAAACAAGATGCTTTTAATTTGCTTATTGAAATGTCCAATAATTACATATCACTTTGTTGATTGGATAGAACAAACAACATTTACATAGAAACATAGGGCAGAATTTTACGTTCGTCGGTCGGGCGGCCGATTTCCGCTGGGGAAATGGGCCGCGCCGCCATTTTCCGCGGGCGGGCCAATTAAGGCCCGCAACGCGGCTATGCGACTCCCGTGGAGAACGGGAAAATAGTCGCGGGAGCGAGCAGCCTCAGACTGCTGGTTCCAATGGGGAGCTGGCATCCTGTTTAAAGAGTGGCCAGGCAGCCTGCTCGAAGCAGTGCACTATAACCACTCAGAGAGGTAGAAATGATCCAAGACGGGCAGAAGAGGATGAGGAGGAAGAGGGCAGGCTGCAGGAGAGGCAGTGTGCACACAGATTCTCGGAAGCATGCCTTGCTGTCCTCCTGGAATAGGTGGGCCAGCGACTTGATGTTCTTTATCCTGTGGATGAGAGGAGGAGGGCCCGCCCTGTTACCAGCCAGGTGAGGGAGGCTGTAAGTGACCATGATGACGTCAGACGCACTGGTACACAGTGCCACAAGCACTTCAATGATTTGCTGCATTCTGGGCATGTGAGTACCATGTCTGTCTGGGCTATTTGATGCAGAAGGCAGCCTTAGGCTTTGCCTCACCACCACCTGCTTCCCCCCCACCACCGTCCCCCACGCTTCCCCACCTCCCCCCCCTCCCGTACACACCATGTATGGTTGCTTTCACTGCATAGGGCATTTGTCACGTGCTAGGTGGGCAAATGGGTACTGACAATGCTTTAATCACCCTCAGTGGTTGAGGCAAAGAAGGGCTTTCTGTGCAGCATGTGTTGGTTTCTGTGGCATTTGAGTAGTTTAGTGGCAAGCTGTGGGGGAGGCTGGTAGACACATACTCAGAACTCCAACACATGTCATTTTGATGGTAATGACATGGTCCAAGGGGTGCATCAAGGTCTTTTGAGCAAGTCCCATCTTCTGGCATCAGCGCCACACCTATTTGATCCTTCTTTCCATGGGCACTAGGACCCACGTGCTATTCAAAGTGATGGGTGCCGAATGTATCCATGGGGATCGTTGGGGGAGGGGATTGTGACCAGCCATCCTATCTTCTGGGGACTCATCACTAGTAGTGTGGACAGAAGCCGCTGGAGGCCTCAGATGGCCCACTGTGGTTGGGGTGTGGTGTGGGCATGCAGAGTACACGAACGACATGCCCCAATAAAGCCTCTTGTGTGTTTTGCAGGTAAAAAGTAACCACAATGCCCGGGAGCACCTGAGGACTGGTGGTTGGTGCGCCCTTCTCCAGCATCTCACTCCTTTCGAGCAGCAGGCCATGGGGTTGGGCAGGAGGCAGGCGGCCGGGGGCGGCGAAGCTGGGGCCCAGCAGGAAGGTATTTGAGGTCCACAGTCCCATCCACTCTGTGTGCCCATCATCCAAACCAATGATGGTTGCTGCAATTGTTAATGCTGCAACAATGTTCATTCACTGACTGAGGCATTCTGACATCTGGGTCATACAGTAGGGTCCTTCGTCCCCTTGGGAAATAGCCGTTCCACCACCTTACAAAGTCACCTTATCCCATTTGTGACCACTATCACCAAGGTCTCACATGCCATTGTGTTGCCGCTGCACACCCAGAGACTTATTCCATTTTCGGGGGTTTGGGACCTCCTGCACCCTTCCAGCCAGTGCGCCCCACATTACTCTGTCCAGAAGGTCCTCAGCAACTCAGCTGTGAACCTCAATGCACTCAACTTAGATGAATGCCACCGCGTTACTCATCCCTGCGCCAAGGGGAAATGTTGCCTTCTGCCCACCCGGTCTATGCCCCTCCTTACAGAATGAAGGGCAATAATATCTCCTCTCAATCTCCTGAGTTCAGCAGAAAATGAAACAACTGTTTGCAATGTTTCCTCAGCTGTGCAACTATCCAGGCAACGATGCATCCACGTCAGGTACCTCTGCACTCTCCCCACTCCTCTGGTTCTTTACAAGTCATGTGCAATTCATGAGGCCATCTAACCAGCCTGTTTTCATATGCATTTAATGGCTGGGGGCTGGCTTGACTCATTTGGACTTTACCAATATTCTTCTTTTAAGGGTCTTTAAGGGTGAGCTACTTATGATGGTGGGGGGGAAGGGGGTGAAAGTTTGAAGTGAATGCAAGCTAACTGATGCACTGTCTTTGTTGTTAATTTCAGCATCACCACCAGAGAGACCTGCACGTCCTCAATGCAGCCCCCCCTCCACACCTGAGCGGCAACATGTGCAACTTGTGGCAAATCATTTCAGCGAGCCAGGCACCAGCGCAGACACACGCACACCTCGGTGGGGACTTTACCGTCGGCTAAATTCCCGGGTCACAGTGGAGAGGGCACATCACGATCGCTGAAGGAGAGGGTGAGAATGCCGATGGCTCCAGCAGCCAGAGGGCTGCAGGGGACGAGGCACATGCTGAGTCTGGCACTGACTACGTGCCTCTGGAGTTGTCCCCATTACAGCAAATGCAGGAAAGGTGGCAGGAAGTGCGTTTGCACCTGGCAGGGTTGCACGAGGGAATGGTTCAGTTGCTCTCTGCGACGGAGGAGTCCAGGCAGAGTGCACGTGAAGTATCCGCCCTCAGGGCAGAGCATCAGGAGTCCTTCAATAAGAGATTGGCGACACTCATAGAGAGGGGCTTCCACCAAATGGATCAAAATATGATTGGGTTACGCTCTGACCTGCAAGCCCTCACAGTAGTTCTGGCCACAGGTGGTGTTCTCCATTATGGGCAATGTTGTGGATACCAAGCGCTGGCACTCGGTTCCCATTCATCTGCGGTGACCAGGAAAGTAGATTTGGGTGTCACGTTGGTGCTGCAGCTGCCTGCCATCACTGCAAGCTCCTCTCATGTTGCTTCGGGCAAGGGCACAGGGCCTCCACCCCTCTGCCAATCAACGTTGCTTCCATTCAGGGTGCGAAAACTTTGGAGGTGCCAGCTCAGGAGCTGGTCACTCACTCCCAGGCGGTGTCGTCACAGGTTTCATGGCCCAAAGGACGCCCGCCAAGGTCATCTAGGCCAATAGGACAGCAGAGTCAGCAGGCTTTCTCACAAGCCACTCCGAGCGATGTGGCAATACCTAGACGTAGCACCCGCAGACGAAAACTTAATACACCTTAGGCAATCCCCAAGTATGTCTATGGTGATTTTGTGTTGGCTTAAATAGGGACCCCTTTTTGTAATATTGTCGAATAATCATGTTGGCTTTAATTGTGGAGCGAATAAAGTCCACCCATGTTACCATGGCTGAGTGTCTTTTCATTGCGGTTCTTTTTCATTTTCACATAATTATCATGAATGTTAGAGTGGATATTGATGTTTCTGTACTAAGGCATTATTTGCAGCTGATCGGGTGGAAGACATGGCACCTAAATGCCACATGTGGAAATGCAAGGCATGCTTCTCCTGCTGATCCATGTGCGTGGAGCTAGCTGAAAGTGCTTTGGATTAAATTCCTCCTTGGGGTAAACGTGGGTCGTCGTTGTGACCCTCATCATCACCCTGTGCTCCCTTATCCTCTGAGGGTCTGCTGGATTCATCATATGCAGCCTCATCCAGGGCGTCAATGTCTTCATCGACAATTGCATCCCCCCTTTCCAGCACAAGATTGTGCAGGGTGCAGCAGACTACCATGATCAGAGAGACGAGATCTGGGGGATACTGGAGTGCGCCGCCTGAGCAGTCCAGGCAACGGAAGGGAAAATTGAGAAGACCGATGGCTCTCTCCACCACAATCCTAGTTGTGCCCTGGCTCCTATTGAACCGATGCTCAGCTTCTGTTCTTGGATGGCGTAGTGGCATCATGAGCCACCTTCGCATGGGGTAGCCTTTGTCATGCAGTAGCCAACCATCCAGCCGAGCCAGTGCACTGAAGAGCCCCGGCATCGTGGGAGCATTCAGGGAACCTTGTACCGACTTGCAAAATCGCATCCTGTGATCACACACTATCTGCAAGTTCATGGAGTGAAAGTCCTCCAAGTTGACAAAGGCACCGGACTCACCTGCTGGTGCCTTGCTGGCCACTTGTGCAATATATAACACTCTGGACGCGGGAGAATCCAGCAATGGCTGTAAAGCCTCTGGTTCGCTGTGCCTGACTTGCATGGTCGCAGAGGAAGTGGGTAAAGGTGGATACCCATCTGAACAGAGCGCCTGTAACCTGCTTGACACAAGTGTGGACACCTGATTCGGAGACACCGCAAAGATCACCCACTGAGCCCTGGAAGAAGCCAGAGGCATAGAAGTGGAGGGCAACTGTGAGCTTCAGAGCCGCTGGCATGGGGTGTCCTGCCACACAGTTAGGGGAGATCTTAGGGCCAATCATCTGACAGATAAAGTTGACTGTCTCCCTTGAGAGTTGGAGCCTCCTTCGGCACTGCACCTCAGTCATATTGAGGTAGCTGCTTCAGCGCCTGTATACCCTGGCAGGAGGATAGTGGCATCGCCTGCGGCCCCTTGCACTGTGGACAACCTCTTGGCCCTTTGCCCCTTGTGCCTGTGCCTGGACAACCAAAGGTGCCTCCCTTGGTGGCTGATTGTCCTGTCCTGGCCTCCTCCTGATTCTATCCCTCCCTTCCTCCTCAGGGGAGCTGCCTCCACTGGAGAGGTCAGAAGCCATAGCCCCAGGCTACATGGAGGTCTCTGGAAAGCTGCAGACCTGATAAAGATTACTTTCTGCAGACGGGTGAGCTGAAGCTTCAAAGTATAGAGAAAGCTATTGGAAATCTATGTGAACTGCTAACAACGACTGAGGCAAGTTTAAAACATTTTCAGCATTAAATACTTCAGAAAAATCATGAACAACATTTCAGAGCCTACATATCCCGCCCCTGGATGAGGTTTGTTTAAAAAAGCAGTTACCCGCTTGCCCGTTGGGCCCGTGCGCCCTACCGTAGGCTCTTCTAAATCGGCTTCAATTGCTGAGTTAAGGGCCTTTAATTAATGGCGGGTGCGTGTTGCACTGCATAGAGTGGCCGCCCACTTAATTATCACAATGTCGCGCGCTGAGGTCAGGATGCTCACGCGATGTCAGCACGCGACATTTTAAGCGCTTATGTGCAGACTCCGCCACCCGTGCCTCAGCCATAAAATTCAGCCTTATGAGTTGGTCCCTGGGTCATGCAGGAAGAAATTTTGGAATGTAATTAAACAGCCCAGGCAAGCTTATACTGAGTTTCACAAGGTAATGCTAATTAGTTTTAACCATGGGATACGGACATTAAAGATAGGGGAAACATATGCAGCTCGTAGAGAGGTAATTCTTTTGGAAGGATTTAAAGATTCACTTTCTTCAGTTTTAAGAACCCATGTGGGGAACAAAAGGTTAAAATGGCTAGGCAAGAAACAGAGATAGCAGATGATTATGAGCTAGTTCATAGATCCAAACATTTTTGTGACACCTTTTAGACCTGAAAAGGATAGAAAATGGAAAGGTAAGGGAAAGTTCAAGGAGGTCAAGGAAGAGGAGGTACAGCTGGAAATTCTAACGGAATCTCAGCTCAGACTAGGAAGGAAGGTGCTACGGGTGGATGTAAGAAACCTGAAGTGTTATCATTGTAATAAGTTTATCCATAAGAAGTCAATGTGCTGGGGGTTCATTGGGAAAACTTGTGGAGTGCTAGAGACTATGAAAGGCGTTGTAAAGTCGGAGGCTTTAGAACAAAAAATAAGGTAGGATTTCTTCAAGAAGAAGAGCAAGCACATGGATCAGCGGAAAGTGTGAAAATGGGTTTACAGCCTATCCAAAGGGATGCTTGAAAGGCAGATTGCAGACATATTTGAAGGTTTCACCTGTGAGCGGAAAGTTATTTTCATGTGTACATGGTGGAGGTTAAAGATTTTAAATCTTTAAGAGAAAAAGGGCCTAGTCTTTCATTAATGTTATGGTTTAGTGATAGTTGTTTTCTGTGTAAATGTTGCAGGAATAAAGATTAATAAGGGGAATTTAAGGAGAAACAAAACAATTCGATTATATGAGGTGAACTTTAAAAGTAGCTTGAAAACGGGAGAAGTGATTGTAGGAGTAATGGAGAATTTGCCTATTTTAGGGAGATCACTGAAGATCAGAGGGACCGGGGTGTGCATATCCACAGATCTCCGAAGATACCAGGGCAGGTAGATGAGATAGTTAAGAAGGAATACTGCATGCTTGCTTTTATTAGCAAAGGAACAGAATACAAGAGCAGGTACGTTATGCTGGAACTGTATAAAATGCTGGTTAGGACACAGCTGGAGTACTGCATGCAGTCCCGGCCACCAAATTATAGGAAGGTGGTGAAACAAAAATAGCTGGGAAAACTCAGCAGGTCTGACAGCATTTGTAGAGAGAAAGACAGTTAATGTTTCGAGTGTGTATGACTCTTCATAGAAAGGGGGTGATTGCCTTCTGGGAAGGGTGCAGAGGAGATTTCCGATGCAGCTGCCTGAGATGGAGGGCCTTAGCTATGAGGAAAACATGGACAGACTGGTGTTGCTTTCCTTGTACAGCGAAGGTTGAGAGGGGAACTGATGGAGGTGTATAAGATTAAGAATTGCAGAGGTAGGATGGATAGGAAAACACTTTGGTTTTTCCTTTAGTAGAAGAGTTGATACCAGGGACATATATTTAAGATGAGGTAGAAGGCTAAGAGAGGAGTTGAGCATATTTTCTTTCTCACCAAGAGGGTGGTGTGAGTCTGGAACTTATTGCCTGAAAGGGTGGTGGATTCGGAAACTCTCTTAACATTTAAGACGTTTTTGGATATTTTCTTGTGTTTCCATGGCCTACAGGGCAATGGGCCATGCGCTGGAAAATGGGATTAGTGTAGTCAGGTCTTTGTTGACCAGCATGCACACGATGGGCTGATTGGTCACCTTTTGTGCTACAAACATGTATGAGTGCAGAATGTTACGAGTCAGCGAGTGCAGAGGGGCCCAGTCGCTGACGCTTAAAATGATGTGCAGTGATGTCACCGTGCCCGAATTAAATTTTCAGGAAGACTGAGTGCAGAAAATCAGCTGCGCATTGACTGACCTGTCAATGGCCAATTGTGGGCATTGACAGGGCCAATTATGTAATTAATGGGTCTGCCCGCTCAACCTTAAGGTTGGCGGACAAGCCAGGAGCCCCAGTGGTAACTAGAAATTACATGAATCCTCATCCACCGGCGGGAAAAGGTTTCATGTAATGTTTTAAAAATTTTAATAAAGTTGCTATGGAAATCATGAACATGTCCCAACTCACGTTGTCACATGAGGGGACATGTAAGATATTTTTTTCCCGATTTCTAAAATTGTTGAAAGTAGAGCCAATGACCCTGAGGCAGCACTTAGCCTCCAGGAGATGAGTGCGTTCTATTGTGCACATGCGTGAAAGAACGCACTCTCGATTTTAGGGATAGCCACCCCCTCCCCCCCCCCACCACGTGTCCCCACAGGGAGCGCATAGCGCTTACCTGCGGGCCTCATGCCCGCCACGTAAAATGGCGCCCTGCCTCCGATCAGCGGCACTGGCACACACCCGCCCATGTACTTCCCATTCGGGATGGGGGAAAATTCAGCCCATGTAGAATTTTTTAAAAATTAAGAAAGATTTTGTAAAAATTATGGACATTTCCCAACTCACGTGACATTGTCACATGAGGGGACACGTAAGTGAAATAATATTTTTCGAATTTTCTCTTTTCTTCATGTGCCACCGATCTCCCCGAGGCAGCACTTCACCTCAGGGAGATAAGTGCGTTCTTTCATGCCCATACGTGGAAGAGAGCACTCTCGATTTTGGGTTCCCACCCCCTCCCCCTGTACCTGCACATGGAGCGCACAGCACTTCGGTGCATACGTCACGGTGTGCACACCTTTATTGGCCGCTCACGTAAAATGGCGCCGCGCCTCCAATTAGGGGTGCCCTTGGTCCCTTATGGGCTCTATTCTTTCCCTGCTTATCCTCTTCTCATTTAGCTACTTGTAGAATATATTGGGATTTTCCCTGCTTTTACCAGCTACAGCTTTCTCATATCCCCTCTTTGCTCTCCTAATTGCTTTCTTAAGCTCCACCCTGCACTTTCTGTACTCCGCTAATGCCTCTGCTGATTTGCTTCTCTTCTACCTCCTAAAAGCCTCACTTTTCCTTCCTAGGCTGTCACTGTTTCAATGCCCTGGAGCTCCTTCCCTAACGGCACTGTGGATGTACCACAGGGACAGCAGTTGTTCCAGATTGCAGCTCACCACCATCTTTCCAAGGTGTAATTAGGAATGGGCCATAAATGCTGGCCCAGCCAGTGATGCCCGCAATCCATGAAAGAATAATAATAAAATAATAAACTCTTCATCAAAAATACTTTCCAAACTAGAGACTGGACATATGCAAATGGAACAAAATAACCTCCAACAAGAGAACTTGATGATTGCAATAACTATTAGTTGGAACAGGCCACATCATTCGTAAACTCTGATAGGAATGAATTGAAGTGGGAGCTCGTTCATTTACAGATTATTTCCTGATCCGATGTAATCCTGTCATTCCAAAGAATTACTCTCCCTTTATCAACTGTCATCTCAGTACATCACACATGGAAATATCACTGGCTGCTCAGTGTGAAACAGACACAGAGTTTAAAGGTTCAGAGCAACACACAGCATCATACAATACCATTTACTTCTGAGACTTATTTCTTCACCCTGAAGAATACCTTATCTCCACGTCCTTAAATCCACGGGATGCAGATGTTAACGTCAGTGGCAAACAATTGGTTGGAAAAATGACCAGGCCTTCCTGGACCACTTCATGCACAGTCAGGTCGCTTGCCTGGCTTACTGCAGCACCAATAGCCCTAAAAAATACCTGACACCATCTAAGGCAAATCCATGCCACATCTGCAAATATTCAATAACTCACCAGGAATGGACATTGGCAGCAGGGTTAATCACCTACAAAGAAGTCATGATGAATCAACAACAGCATCTTCCAAACCTGCGACCACTGCCAATTAGAAGGGCAAGGCAGCAGACACCTGGGAACACCAGGACCAGGAAGTTCCTGTCCAAGCTATTCGCCATCCTCACTCATTCCTTCACTATCACTGGGTTAAAATCTTGGATCTTCCTCCCTAATAGTACTGTGTGTGTATGTAAGCACCATGGGGGCTTCAACTGTTAAAGGAGGCACCTCGTCACAAACTTTGCAATGACAATTGCGGATGGCCAATAAATCATGTATTTGCCAGCGATGCCCACAACCCGCGAAATAATTTTCAAAAATCATCACGTGCTGCCCCTTCATCCATCCCCAGTAATTGCAATGAAAGTAGAACAAAACTAGGTTTTAATAAAGATGGAGAATTATTGAAAATGGGGCGATCCTGACTGTAGGAAAATGGGTCTCCGTGGTAATTGTATCAGAGAACAGGACGTGCTGGTTAAGTGTGTTCCTGAACTATAACATTGTAGGAATATGAAAACATCTGATAGAAATACCAATATTTCTAATTGGAGGAGACCTTGGCATTTTGAGTGGATGTAAATATGCTTCTCTTTCCATAGTGAATGGATGTGTCTGTATTTATAAAGATTGAGTTTCTAATGCTCACCCTCTGTGTTGTCTTGCAGTCTACAGTTAGAGGTCAGTGACAATCACACCACCCTACAGCCTGAAGGCCCGAATGAACAAGAGCGGCAATTGGAAGATATGATGCAGAGTCTAAAGTGCGAGAAGGAGGGATTAATCGAAACACATGGAAGAGAGGAAATCAAATACTGCGGATCCTGGAAATCTGAACCGAAAGCAGAAAATACTGGAAAAACACAACAGGTCTGACAGTATCTTCGGACAGAAAAGTGAAAACAGAATTAATGTTTCGAGCCTGTATGACTCTTCGTCACAGCTGAAGAGGACTACAAATGTTTTGCGATTTAAATTGTTTAAAGGGTGATGGTGCAGGTGAAGCTGGATAGAAGGCGACTAAGAGCTGGGGGAAAAAGAGAGATTGACAAATATGTCATGAACACAATTTCAAAGGGGATGTCAATGGTAGTGGTAAGGGCCAAATGAAGTTCTAAAAGTGGCATTAAGGTAAGAAAGCACAGTTTGAAAATAGCTGGGTAAGTGCTGTGAAAATAACAGCATGAACAAGTTTCAGATAGCCCTCTGAGTGAACAGGAGCGGGGAAAAGAACATTCAACAACTTCAGACTATGAACTTTCTTCTCTATCCAATTTAGGGGTTGGATACAGATTAAAACTCCCTGTACACTGCATTCACTGATCTCAATGCATACTTAAAATTGAGTCCAACAACTACAGAACATGAACTCTGTCCTTTATATTTTCCCCATTTTAAACTCATTTTAAATATTTCTTGTCTATTTTTTATTTAATTATGTTCGTGTTATTTCATTCACTGTTTTATCATCTTTTTCCACAACCACAACCCGTGAACATTAATAATTTGGACTGATATGTAGGAGGCATGATCAAGAAGTTCGCAGATGTTACAGGAAAGATGCGAAACCACTGAGAGTGTTGAAAGGAGATTGACTCGGATGCTGCCTGTCTTGGAGGTTCTGAGCTTTGTGGAAAAATTGGATAGACTGTTGTTTTCCTTGAAGCAGCGAAGTTTGAGAGCGGACCTGATGGAGGTATTTAAGGTTATGAGGGGCAGGAATAGGGTGGTTAGGAAGTCACTTTTTTTTGCATTAGTAGAGGGGACAATAACCAGGGGATATTGATTTCAGGTAAGAGGAAGAAAGCTATGAGGAGAGTTGAGGAGCCTTGGAAATCACTGCCTGAAAGGGTAAGATTTAAGAAGCATTTAAGCATTCGCTTGCATTGCCACAGCCTCCAGAACTATGGGCCAAGCGCTGGAAATTGGATTAGTGCAGTCAGGCCTTTGTTGACTGGCCTGGGAAACAATGTGCTGAATGGCCTTCTTCTGTGTTGTGAACGTCTATGATTCGGCCATTAACACTCCCTTTTTTCTTGTGTACATGACGTATTCGTCAATCTCTCCTTAGCGCACAACAATTGCTGACCATCTATCTTGATTCAAATGTTCCACCCCCAGCACATTATAAATTTCAGGACATTTCTGCTGCTCTTTAGCCCTGAGCAATAGCTATAGGTACTCGAAGCATAGAGTAATATACATATACAGTGTGGAAACAGGCCCTTCGGCCATCACCATTAAGCACCTGTGGATTCTCATTAATTTTCCAGCACTTTGCCCAAATGGCCTAAAGGCTAATGGCGTTTCAAGCGCTCATCTAAATATTTCTAAATGTTGTGAGTGCCCCTGCCTCTAACATTCCAGATCTCAACCACCCTCTGGGTAAAAGAACGTTCTCAAAACGTTTCCAAACCTCCTGCCTCTTGCCTGAAATATATGCCCCCAGTTTATTGATACCTCCACTAAGGGGAGAGCTCTCTTCCTATTCACCCTATCTATGGACATGAACTCCCCCTGACAAAACCATGCTGACTGCCCCTGATAAATCCATGCCACTGCAAGTAGTTACTAATCATATAGCTCAGAATCCTTTTCCAATAGTTTCCCTGAAACTGATATTCGACCCACTGACCTCTAATTATCCGCAGCATTACTATGACCCTTCTTGAATATTGGTGCCATATTGGCTCTCCCGCAGTCCTCTGGTACCTCCCCTGTAGCAAAGAGGATTTGAAAATTAGTGTCAGAGCCTCTGAAATATTTTCCCTTACCTCACGGAGCAGCCTGGGAAAAATCTCATCTGGGCCTCGGGGTTCATCCACTTTTAAGCCTGCAAAAACCGCTAATTCCTCCTCTCATAATTTTGTATAACTCTATTAGGTCACGCCCCCAGCCTTCCCTTCTCTACCCTAGCCTACCCAGTGTCTCTTCATAGCTGAAACACTCCAGCCCAGGCATCCTCCCGGTAAATCCCCTCTACGCCCACTCCACTGCAATCAGCAATCAGGAAAGCAGCACTTTCCTATAGCGTGGTGCCCAGAACTGCTGAAATACCCCAGCTGTCCCCAACTCGCATTTTATCAGCCCAAACATAAACTCACTACTCCAATATTCTATGCCTCGGTTAATAAAGACAAGAATCCCACATGCCTTCTTAACCTGTGCTGCCTCCTTCAGAGATCTATGGACATGTGCACCAAGTTCCCTCTGACCCTTGGTACTTCCTACTGTCCTACCATTCATTATGAATTCCATTGCCAGGTTAGTCCTCCCAAAGTGCATCACCTCAAACTTCGTAGGATTAAATTCAATTTACCACTGTTCCTCCCATCTTATCAGCCCATCTATATCGTCCTGTAATATGAGACTTTTCTCCTCATTCTTTACAACACCACCAATTTTCGTGTCATCTACGAAAGCACTGATCATGCCTCCTATATTCCGTTCTAAATCATTAACGTACACTACAAACAGCAAGGGTCCCAGACCCGATTGCTGCGTTACACCACTCATCACAAATACTACCTTCGACCGTCACACTCTGCCTCCTGTCAGTAAGTCAATTTTGGATGAAATTTGCCAAATTGCCACAGATCCCATGGGCTTTCACCTTCTTGACCATTCTCCCATGCGGGAACATGTCAAAAGCCTGACTGAAGATCGTGTAGACTATATCATACACTACCCTCATCTGCGCAACTAGTCGGCTCCTCGTAAAATTGAACAAAATTTGTTAGACATGAATTCCCCCTGACAAAACCATGCTGACTGCCCCTGATAAATCCATGCCACTGCAAGTAGTTACTAATCATATAGCTCAGAATCCTTTTCCAATAGTTTCCCTGAAACTGATGTTCGACCCACTGACCTCTAATTATCCGCAGCATTACTACGACCCTTTTTGAATATTGGTGCCATATTGGCTCTCCGGCAGTCCTCTGGCATCTCCCCTGTAGCAGAGAGGATTTGAAAATTAGTGTCAGAGCCCCTGAAATATTTTCCCTTACCTCACAGAGCACCCTGGGAAAAATCTCATCTGGGCCTTGGGGTTCATCCACTTTTAAGCCCGCGAAAAGTGCTAATTCCTCCTCCATTTCAATGCTAATTTGTTGAAGGATATGACAGCCTCCCTCACTGATTTATGCACCTACTCCTTCCTTCCCCATAGTAAAAAGATGAAAAGTAGTCATTTAAACCGTCACCTACTTCCTCTGGCTCCACGCACAGGTTG
This sequence comes from Carcharodon carcharias, assembly GCF_017639515.1. Lineage (NCBI taxonomy): Eukaryota > Metazoa > Chordata > Chondrichthyes > Lamniformes > Lamnidae > Carcharodon > Carcharodon carcharias. Next base: position 1,009,558 of record NW_024470606.1, on the reverse strand, counting down.
CTAATTTCGGTGCTGCTCTTTCCATGGTTATCTTCTTATCGTTAATTTATTTATATAATTCTTCCGGATTTTCTTTTTTTTGTTCCATGTTTTCACATGCCTCTCTTTGCTCTCATATTTACTTTTAAAGTACCTCACCACACTAATCCATTCCACTGTCTCCCTTGACAGTGTGCCTTCGCTGGACCACATGATACCAGCCTGCACCTTTAGGGGAACATGTTGGCCCTTAACTCTCATTATTTCTTTTTCAATGACTCCCACTGGTCTGATGTAGACATCGCTACAATTAGCTGCCCCCAGTCCACTTTGGCCTTATACCATCTTATGTTGAAATCGGCCTTCCCCCAATTGAGGACCTTTATTTCATGTCCCCCTTTGTCCTGTTATATAACTTAAATCTTCATAGCATTATTGTCATTTACCGAGGTATGAACACTTACAAAGATACGGACACTCTGTTCCACTCTCCACACATTCTGCCAGAAATGCTGAGGATTTTTTTTCAGAATATTAGGTTTTAATTTCAGATTTCCAGAATCCGCATTATTTTGCCTTTTGCCTCTACCCGTCAAGGACTCCCAGGTCAGATGTAGGCACATCACGGGATTAGATACAGACTAAGAGCTTCTGTAATAAATTTGCGTCTAACCCACTGTAGCTGGTAGAATTTAACTTAAGTTACTAAATCGGGGATGTAAAACTCATCATAGTAATAGTGACCAGGACACCGCTATCAATCCTCCTAACTGCAGACTACAGACCGAGCAGGCCGAGTCCAAAAAGAAACAGCTGTTAGCCTGGGTCTGCAGCAGGTGGCAGGGAACCAACAAGACGGAAGAATGCATTTGATCACATATTCACCAGCCTGCCTGCCTGCCGCAGATGCATCTGCAAATTTCACTCTCAGTAAGAATGACCACTGCACAGTACTTGTGGAGGCAAAGACCCGTCTTCACATTGAGGATGCCCTCCACCGTGTTGTTTGGCACTACTACAGTACTAAATGGGAGAGATTTCGAACATATCTAGCAAATGACGGCTGGGCAGCCAAGAGGCACAGTGGGCCATCTGCAGCAGCAGATTTGTACTCAACCACAATATATAACCTCGCATAGCCCCAATTCTACCGTTACCAAGGGGTCAAAACAGGTTCAATGAAGACTGTAGGAGGGCATGCTAGAAGCAACACCATGCACACCTAAAAATGAGGTGCAAACTTGGTGAAGCTACAACACAGGAAGTCTTGCCTGCTAAATAGTATAAACATTAGCTGTTACACAGAGTTAAGCGAATCCACAAACAACCGATCAGATCTAAACACTTTAGCATTGTGAAACATAGTCGGAATTGCTGCTAGACAATTAAACTGCATCATCCTCAATTATGGTGGCGGCTATTACATTATTGCAAAGGTAAGGATGAAGCATTCGAAACAGTCTTCTGTCAGAAGTGTCAGTGGATTATCTATCTTGGCCTCCTATGGAGCTCCCCAGCATCACAGATGCTAGTCTTCAGCCAATTTGCTCCAGTCCAGTGACATCATGGACCAGCTGGAGGCCCTGGATACTGCAAAGATTTATGGGCTCCGACAATAGTCCGGCAATAGTATTGAATATGTGTCAGCCAGAACTTACCACAAATCTAACTATGCCATTCCAGTACAGCTGCAGAATTGTCAAACTGCTGGCTCCGTGGAAAATTGCTTGTGTACACAAAAAGCAGGACAAATCTAACCCATCCAATTAGCGCCTCATCGGCCTACCCTCGATCATCACCAAAGTAATGGAAGGGGTCATCAAGAACGCTAGGTGGCAGGTGCTAACTAGTGGGGCAGCGCAATGATCATTCCTTGTGCCCCAGATACTCACAATATACAGCAGTGGCTGGACAAGGGGAGCAAATGTAATATTTCCAAATTTGCTGATGACAGAAAGCTCAGTGGGAATTTGAGCAGTGAGGGGGATTTTAAAAGGTTTAAAGACGATTTAGACAATATGAGTGGGTGGGAAAATGCTTGGCCGATGCAGTATAACATAGAAAAGTGTGAAGTTGTGCACTTCGTTAGGAAAAATAGGACTAGAGGATTACTTAAATGGTGATAGAATGGGAAATGTTGTTTACAAAGGACCCTGGCTGTCCTTGTGCACAAATCACTGAAGGCACGCATGCTGATGCAGCAAGCAGTAAAGAAGGCAACTGGCATGTTGGCCGTCATTGCCAGAGGACTTGAGTACAGGAGCAGGAATGTCTGACTGCAGCTGTACAGGGTCTTGGTGAAACCGCACCTGGTGCATTGTGCTCAGTTTTGGTCTCCTGACCTAAGAAAGGACTTACTTGCCATTGTGCGAGTGCAGCGAATGTTCACCAGACTGATTGGTGGGGTGGCAGGGGTGCACTATGAGGTGAGATTGGGCCAACTGGACCTGTATTAACTGGAGTTTAGAAGAATGAGAGGGGATCTCATTGAAATGTATCGAATTCTGAAAAGGCTGGGCGGACTAGATGCAGAGTTCATATTTCCTCTGGCTGAGGGGTGCAGAACAAAGTGTCACGGTCTCAAGAGACGGGGCAGGTCATTTCGGACTGAGAAGAGGAAAGACTTATTCACTCAGAGGGTGGTGAACCTGGGAAATTTTCGACCACAGATGCCTGTGGAGGCCAAGTCACTGACTGTATTTAAGGAGGAATGAGATTGACATCCCAATCCTAAAGGCGTCAAGCGGTATGGGGAGAGGGGAGAATAGTGTTGAGATAGAGGAACTGCCATGTACATAATGAATAGTGGAACTGGCTCGAAGGGTCGAATGACTTCCTACTGCTCCTATTTCCTATGCTTCCGAGTATCTGCTCTGCATTTACCACTGCACGGTACTTGGTGGTGTTTGAAAGCAACAGTGCAGAGGGATATTTACTTTGTATCCAAAGTGGCAATTAACCTCTCCTGGGAGTATTTGATAGAGACAGAACAGTGGGAGATTTACTTTGTATCCGACGCCATGCTGTTCCTGCCTTGAGAGTGTTTGATTGGGACAGTGCAGAGGGAGATATGCTCTGTACCTAACCGCTTGCTGCACCTTTTCTGGGAGTGTTGGATGAGGGAGTACAGCATGAGCTTTACGGTGTATCTAACGAGTGCTGTAGATGCCTTGTGAGTGTTTCATCGGGAGAGTGTAGAGGGAGATATGCTCCGTATGTAAGCCAATGCCCCATCAGCCCTAGGAGTGTTGAATGGAGAAAACATAGAGGGACTTTGATACTTTATCATATACCAGGCTTTTCCTGCCCTGGAAGTGTTTGATGGGGAATTGTAGTGGGAACTTGCAACATATATAACTCCATATTCTACCTGCCCCAGGAATGTTTGATGGGACAGTGCAGAGGGAAATTACGCTGTATCCAATCTTGTGGTGTATCTGCATTGGGAACTTGTAGAACTATATTGCTCAGTATCTAACCAGTGCTGTACCTTCCCTGGGTGTGTTTGATGGGGAGCTTTACTCTGCACATAAATCCTTCCTTTATCTGCCATGGGTGTGTTTGATTAGAACAATATAGAGACAGATTAATCTCAATCTAACCAAATGCCGTATCTGTCTTCAGAATTCTTGATGTGGCCAGTACAGATTCAGTTTTACTCCGTATATAGCTCCATGCTGTACCTGCTCTGTGAGTGTTTGATGAGGTCGATGTAACTCTTTCGAGTACTAACCCATTTCCATCTGTTTCAGATGAATTTACATTGTTTCATAGTTTGCCATTGTGAGATTTGAACTTTTGATCTTGGGGTTACAAACCCAGTACCATAACCACTTGGCTATTTAGGCCAAGCATGAGGTCGATGTAGGGGCAGCTTTATCCTGCATCTCACCAGGTGTTTTGCATACCCTTGGATTGTTTGATGTGAACCGTGTAGAGGGAGCTTCAAATTTTGACAAACCCCCTGCTTTTCCTTGGCTAGGAATGTTTGATGGGGACACTGTAGAGAGAGCTTTACTCTGCATCTAACCCCATGCTTCACCTGTCCTGCCAGTGCCTGAGGGGGAAAGTGTATAGTAAGATTTGCTCTATAACGCCGTATTGCACCTGCCCTGGGTATGTTTTATGAAATAGTGTGGGGAGGGGGGTTGCTGGTGGGCGAAGGTTATTTGTATCTAACTCTGTATGGCACCTGGCCTGGGTGTGATTAATGGGGACAGTGTGGGTGCAGCTTTAATCTGTCTCTACTCCATTTTGTCGCTGCCCAGGATGTGTTTGTTGAATGCAGTGTAGAGTGACACCCACAAATGCGGACAGACACACATCCACACACACAAACATTGACACACACACACACACACACCCACACAGAGACTCATATGGACAGGGACATATGGATGAACACACTCTCCCTCGCAAACTCACACAAACACACGTATAAACATAGACATACACAAACAATGCATTGAAACATACATATGGATGGGTGCGCACACACAAACACAAGGAAACACATATATGGAGAGGTACAAACACACACATTGACAAAAACACACCTGGGGCAGACACACACACGCACACACGCACACACACACACACACACACATACACACGGACAGAAGCAGAAGAACATGCACATACCAACACTTAAGGACACAAACTTGTGAACACTTAAACATAGAGACAAACACAATCCAACATAGGGGGACACAGAAGCACGCACACACACAACCACAAACATACATGGGCACACATACACATGTACCATATGCACACATATATGGGCAGACGGTCACGGACAGACAGACACACATTTGAAAGTGCAGTCACTGTTTTAATGCTGCCTACCTCTCTGTTATGCGTCCCGACTTTATATTAGAATAAGCAGGAGGGTGTGCGAATGAGGCAGAGAGATGGGGGGCTGGAGAGATAGAGACAGATAACTTGAGAGAAACAGGGTAAAGGAGTGAGTGAGCGTGAGGGGGAGGGAAAGATAAAAAAGAGAGAAAGTGAGTGAGAGGAACAGAGACAGAAATGGACAGCAAGAAAAGAGAGATATCAAGGAAGGGAATGAGAGCGACAGAGAAAAAGAGACCCAGAGGGAGAGAGTGGGAGTCAAGAGGGAGAGCCAGATAGAAAAAAATATGTGTATGTGTGTGTGTGCGTGTGAGGGAAAGAGTGAGACAAGAGATAGAGAGAAAGAGTGGAGAGAAGAGATTGAGGAAACAGTGAAATGGGCATAAAGAGGCAGACAGACAGGCAAGAGAGAGAGAGGAGAGATTGAAGGGAACAGTGAGAGACAGGTACTGTGGGATTAACAAATGTAGGAGAGTGGCTGAGTGGCACTCAGTATCTGGAGTGGAGTGGGCGGGGGTGAGTGTAGTTCTCCAGGGACCTTCTTCTATCGGAGCCTTTACAAATTGGCTGATTTGCATCTGAAAAGGAACGGACCAATATCCTCACGGGGAGATTTTCTAATGCTGTTGTGGTGGATTAAACAAAATTGGCAGGGGGATGGGTTGTGAAAATTAGGTCGAAGGGAAAAAACTGAGATGGAATTAGAAGTTAAAACGCTAGTAAGTGATTCTGGAATGCAGTGGAAAAGAGGCTGGATAAGAAAGAAGTGACCTTAGCGAGGCTAAATGGAATACATTTTAATGCAAGGGGCCTGAGGAATAAGACATATGAACTGAGGGTACATATAGGCACGTTGGAGTATGACATCATAGCTATAACTGTGACTTGACTAAATGAAGGGCAGGATTGCTAGCATGACATTCTTGATTATAGGCTTTTCAGACAAGATAGGGAGGAGGAAATAAGAGAAGGAAGCTTGCAATATTGATCAAGGAATCGACTTTGCAGTGAGGAGGGGTGATATCTTCGAAGGAACATCAAATGAGGCCATATTTGTAGAAGTGAAAAAACACAAAAGAGGCAAACATGCTGTTGCGTGTATGCTATATGCTCCCATACGGTCAGGGAGATATATTGGATCTAATATTTAAGCAAGTTTCAGGGAGGCATAAAATAACAACGCAGTCATAGCTGGGAGTTTCAACTACCCAAACATTAAGTGGCATAGTTTCAGTGTGCTAGATAGGGAAGGAGCAACATTCTTAAAGTGCCCCCACAAGAACTTTTTTAGCCAATACGCAGGAAGCCCAATAACAGATGGGGCAATTCTGGGCCTAATATTCAGTAATAAGCCTGGGCAGCTGGAAGTCGTATCAGTAGGACAGCATTATTTATATAGTGACTATAAATCAGTTTGATTTAGGATAGTTATAGAAAAGGGTGAGTTTGGGATGGGAATAAAATTTCTCAACTGAGGAAAGTGTATTGAGATACGACTTGGTCCCTGTGGACTGGGAGCAGCTATTTGCGGATAGTGCTGTGTCAGAGCATTGGGAGACATTCAATGAAATAGCGGGAGTACAGGGCAAAAATGTTTTAGTTAAGACAAAGCAGATGGAGGAAGTCCGGAGAAGCTTGGATGTCAATGAACATTAAGGACATGAATAAGACAAAGAAAATAGAATCTAACGGCAGATACCAAGGGGTCAAAGCGGTCGAGGCCCCAGAGGAGCAGTAGAAGGGCAGGGGGTAGTCAAAAAGGGAGTTAGGAAAGCAAAGAGAATGGATGAGAAAGCATGGGTGGGTAGAAAAAAGGAAATCTAAATGTTTTTTTTAATCCATAGAAAGCAAGACAATAACTAGGGACAGATAGGGCCAATTTTGGATCATAGAGGTAACCTGAGTGAGGACCAGAAGACGTGGCTACAATCCTCAACGAATCATTTGCATCAGTATTCACAAAGGAAAATGACGACATAGGTATATACACCAGGGTGGAGGGCTGTGAAATATTAGAATAAATTAACATAGAGAGATAGGTGGTACTAGCTGGTTTAACAGCCTTAAATTGAATGAAATTACCTGGAAAAACTCAGCAGGTCTGGCAGCATCGGTGGAGAAGAAAAGAGTTGACGTTTCGAGTCCTCATGACCCTTCGACAGAACTGTCGAAGGGTCATGAGGACTCGAAACGTCAACTCTTTTCTTCTCCACCGATGCTGCCAGACCTGCTGAGTTTTTCCAGGTAATTCTGTTTTGGTTTTGGATTTCCAGCATCCGCAGTTTTTTTGTTTTTAAATTGAATGACTCCGGACTGGATGCGAAGTATCCCAGGTTGTTGAGGGAGGCAAGTGAAGAGATATCATGAGCCCTGGCAATAATTTTCAATTCTTCTCTGACCACAGGTATGGTGCCAGAGGACTGGACGACTGCTAATTTTGCCCCGTTATTAATAGATGGAGGATGGGATCGGCTAAGAAATTACATTCCAGTCAATATATTCTCAGTGATGGGGAAGTTTTACAAAGAATTCAAAGGGACAGAATATATCTGCACTTGGAGAGACACAGCATAATCAGTGATATTCAGCATGGATTTGTGAAGGGAAGGCTGTATTTGACAAATCTGATCGTTTTTTGTTGAAAAGGTAACAAGGGATGTTGATGGTAGTCTGGAAATTACCGTCTGAAAGATGGTTAAGTCATGATCTCTCGTAACATTTAAGAGGTATTTAGACATATTCTTAGCTTGCCACAGCTTTGAGGTCTATGGGACAAGCACAGGAAAATGCGATTAGTGTAGCCAGACTTTTGTTTACCGGCGTGGAAACAATGGGTTGAATGGCCTCATTTTGTGCTGTGAACCTCTATGAGTCTATGAGTCTACCACTTAAATCCCTTTGTCTTCTGTCCCTGACTTCTTTGTCCAACTGTCCTTAGCCCCATCTGTTGCTAATCCTCTATTTTGTTTTAACAGCTCCACTCCCCGAACGCTCAATAAATTTCAACACACTTCTAACTCTGAAGAATAGTCTTACTGACCAGAAGCATAGAGTTAGAGTGATATACAGCACAGAAACAGGTCCTTTGGTCCATTGTGTCCGTGCCACCATCAAGCATCTGCATATTCTGATCCCCTTTTTGAGCACTTGGCCCATAGCCCTCTATGCTAATGGCACTTCAAGTGCGCATCTAAATACTTCTTAAATATTGTGAGGGTTCCTGCATTAACCATTCCCTCAGGCAGGTATATAAGGTTGTTGAGAAGGTATATGTTGCATGTGCAGATGCCAACCACCCTCTGGGTGAAATCAAGCTCTAAAAACTTCTCTAAATCTCCTGCCCCATACCATCAATCTGTGCTGCCTGTTTATTGAACCTCTGCTAAGGGGAAGTCTTTCTTCCTAACTGCCCTATCTATGGCCCTAATAATGTCATATACCTCTATCAACCCTCAGCGTTCTCTGCTCTAAGCTAAACAACCCTAGCGCCTCTTCATAGCTCAAACAGTTCAGCCCAGGCAACCTCCTGGTGAACCTCCTCTGCACCCTCTTCAGTTTAATCACATACTTCCTACAGCGTGCCGACCAGAGCTGCTCACAGTTCTCCAGCTGTGGTCTAACTAGCGTTTTATTAAGCCCCACATAACCTCACTGCTCTTTTATTCAGTGCCTCGGTTAATAAAGGCGAGTATCTCATATGCCTTCTTAACCAACTTATCTAACTGTGCTATTACTTTCATGTATCTATGGACATCTATCTGAAGTTCCCTCTGATCCTCGGTAATTCCTAGGGCCCTACCATTCATTGTATATTCCCTTGCCATGTTAGTCCTCCCAAAATGCATTGTGTCAAACTGTGTAGCATTAAGTTCCATTTGCCACTGTTCTGCCCATCTTACCAGCCCAACTGCAATGCCCTGTAATCTAAGGCTTTCCTCCTCACTCTTTACAACACCACCAATTTTTGTGTCATCTGCGAACTAATCGATCACACTTCCTACATTCCGGCCTAAATCATTAATGTACACTACAAGAAGCAAGGGTTCCAGCAGTACACCACTCAGCACAGGCTTCCAATCACAAAAACAACCTTCTACCATCACCCTCCGTCCCCTGCCAGTAAGCCAATTTTGAATAAAATTTGCCAAATTGCCCTTGAACCCATGAGCTCTTACAGTATTGACCATTCTCCCATGCAGGAACATGTAGAAGATATCAAAAGCACTACGGTCATTTGCACAACTAGTCAGCTCCTCGAAATATTCATTCGAATTTGTTAGACATGATCTCCCCCTGACTTAGCCATGTTGATTATCATTGATTAATTCATGCCTCTCCATGTAGAGAATAATCCTGTCCCTCAAAATGTTTTTCCAATAGTGTTAGACCCACCGGCCTCTAATTACTTAGTTTATCCCTACTACCTTTCTTGAATATTTGTACCATATTCGCTGCCCTGCAGCCTGCTGGCAACTGTCCTGTGGCCAGAGAGGATTTGAAAATTGGTGTCAGAGCATATGCAATCTCCTCCCTTACCTCACATAGCAGTTGGGAAAATTCTCATCTGGGCTTTGGGATTCATCCACTTTTAAGCCCGCTGATACCACTAATACCTCCTCCATTTCAATGCTAATATGTTGAAGTATATCCTAGACCCCCTCCTTGATTTAAACACCTACACCTTCCCTCTCCATAGTGACAGATGAAAAGTAATATTTTAAAACCTCACCTACATCCTTAGGCTTCATCCACAGGTTCCCAATTTCGTCCTTCATGTGCATTATTAATTCTGTGGTTATGCTCTTGCCGTTAACATATTTACAAAATGCTTTGGGATTTTCTTTTAAATTTGCCCCCCAGGTTTTTTTCTGCGTACCCCTTCTTCGGTCTCATAACTAATTTTCAAGGACCCCACTACACTTATCCAATCCTCTATTCCTCTTGACATCCAGGCTTCGCTGGACTGGGTGGTCCTCGCTTTCACCTGAACAGAGACCAGTTGGCCCTTAACTCTCACTATTTCCTTTTTGAATAACTCCCGTTGGCCTGATATAGACTTTCTTATAATTTGCTACTCCCAGTCAACTTTGGCCCGAAACTTTCTTATATTGACCTTTATTTCCGGTCCATCTTTGCCCTTTTCTATAGCTATCTTAAATCTTACAGAATTATTGTCACTTACGGATTTATGGTTACTTACAGAGTTACAGTCGGTCTGTTTCTCTCTCCACAGGTGCTGTCTGAACTGCTTAAAGTCTTTGCTTCAGTATTTTAGATTTTAATTTAGATTTCTAGCATCTGCAGTATATTGCCTCTTGAATCCGCCCGTCAAGCACTCCCGCGACAGATGCAGGAGCGTCATGGGATTAGAACGATACTAGGGCTGTAATAAATTCATTTCTAACTCACTGTGGTTGGTGGAACTTAAATGAAGTTGCTAAATTGGGGATTTAAAGCTCATTGTGATAATAGAGACCAGGAGACCACTCTCAATCCTACTGACTGCAGGCTACAGACAGAGCTGGCCGAATCCAAAAGGGCACAGCAACATGACTGGATCTGCAGCAGGTGGTGGGGAAACCAACAAGAAGGAAGAATATACTTGATCTCTTCCTCACCAAAGGAGCAAAGGACCTGTTTCCGTGCTGTAAATCTCTGTAACTCTATGCTTCTGGTCCGTAAGACTATTCTTCAGAGTTAACGAGCAGTAGAAGTGTGTTGAAATTTATTGTGTGTTCGGGGAGTGGAGCACTTAAAACTGGCTGCTGCAGATGCATCTGCAAATGTCAGTATCAGTAGGAATGACCACCTTGTGGAGACGAAGACCCGTCTTGGCAGTAAAGGATACCTTCCATCTTGCTGTCTGGAACTACCACAGTGCTAAATGGGATAGATTTGGAACACACCTAGCAACTAATGGCTGGGCAGCCAAGAGGTGGGCCATCGGAAGTAGCAGATCAGCCAAAATCTGTAATCTCATGACCCAGCGTTTCCCTCGCTCTACCTTAACAACGTAGCCAGTGGATCCACAGAGGTTCAATGAAAAGTACAGGAAGGCATGCCAGGAACCTAAAATGAGGTGACAACCTGGTGAAGCCATAACACAGGACTACCTGCCTGACAAATTGTGTAAACTAGAGGCGTTAGACAGAGCTAAGCGAGTCCACAACCAACGGATCAGATTAAAGCTCTTCTATGATGCCACAACTAGTCATGAATAGTGGTGGACAATTAAGCTACCCCATCCTCAATGATGGAAAGGGCAGTACATCAGTGCAAAAGATAACGATGAAGCATTCGAAACAACCTTAAGCCAGAAGTGTCAGTAAATTATCCATCTCGGCCTCCTCAGTGTGTCCACAGCATCACAGATGCCAGTCGTCCAGCCTTTAGTCAATTCGATTCACTCCAGGTGGCATCAATAACCTGCTGAATGCCCTGGATACTGCAAAGTCTATGGACCCTGACAATATTCCAGAAATAGTACTGAAGAAGTGTTCCCTTGAACATACTGCAACCATAGACAAGCTGTTCCAGTGGAGCTACAACACTGACATCCACCCAGCAATATGGAAAAATGCCCAGGTATGCCCTGCACACAAATCCAACCCTTTCAATTACTGTCTCATCGGTCTACTCTCAAGCATCACTACAGTAATGGAGCAGGTTCTTCAACAATGCTAGGTGGCAGGCGGTGAATAGTAGGGTAGTTCAATGATCAGTGCTTATGCACCAGCTACTCACAATATATATCAGTGACTGGAAGAAGAAAGCAAATGTAATATTTCCAAGTTTGCTGATGACACAAAACTCAATGGGAATGTGTGTGATGAGGAGGATCTCAAAAAGGCGACAAGGTGATTTAGACAAGTTGAGTTAATGGGCAAGTGCATGGCAAATGCATCATAATGTGGAAAAGTGTGAAGCTATCCATTTCAGTATGAAAAACAGAATGACAGTATTATTTAAATGGTTTCAGAATGGGAAATATTGCTGTTCAATGATCCTGGCTGGATTTGTACACCGATGACTGAAGGTACGCATACAGGTGCAGCAAGCAGTTAAGAAGGCAAAATGTTTTTGGCCTTCAATGCCAGAGGACTTGAGTACAGGAGGACAGCTGTACAGGACCTTGGTGAGACCTTACCTGGAGTACTCTGCGCATTTTTAGCCTTCTGATCCAAGAAAGAACATACGTTCCAAAGAGGGAGTGCAGCAAATGTTCACCAGACTGATTGCTTGGAAGGCAGGATTGCCGTAAGAGGAGAGATTGGACCGACCAGGCCTGTATTAACTGGAGTTTAGAAGAATGAGAGGAGATCTCTTTGAAGTGGAATGAAATTATGATAAGGCTGGATAGACTGGATGCAGGGATGATATTTTGTCTGTCTGGGCTGTCCTGAACAATATGTCACGGTCTCAGGATACGGGGTAGGCCATTTAGGGCTGAGACGAGGAAAGACGTACTCAGAGGGTGGTGAAACTGTGGAATTTTCGACCACAGATGGCTGTGGAGGCCAAGTCACTGACTATATTTAAAATGGAATTAGATTGACTTTTCGATTCTAAAGACGTCAAACAGTGAGGAGAGAGCAGAAGAATGTCGTTGAGATACAGGAACAGCCATGAACATATTGAACGGTGGAGCAGGTTCAAAGGGCCAAATGACTCTCTGCTGCTCCTATTTCCCACATTCCCAATTATCTAGTCTGTTTTTAATACCACGCTGTACCAGTTCTGCGAGCGTTTGATGGCACCAGTGCAGAAGGATATTTAGTCCTGGGGTTTTCTATATTTCTTAGATAGGATGAAGGGTCTTGAAACTGTATCCCTCTCTGCAGATGCTGTCAGAACTGCGGAGTTTTCCCAGGTATTTTTGTTTTTGTTCTGGGGTTGTTTGATAGAGACAGTATAGGGGGCGATTTACTCTGCATCTAACAACGTGCTATATCTGCCCTGGGAGTCCTTTATGGGGACAGTGCAGAGGGAGATTTATCTGTATCTAACACCGTGCTGTAACTGTCCTGGGAGTGTTTCATGGGGACAGAGTAGATCTAGATTTCCTCTGCACCTAACCGCTTGCTGCACTTTCCTAGGAGTGTTCGATGAGGGAGTACAGGATGAGCTTTTCTGTGTATCTGCACAGTGTTATAGATGTCTTGGGAGTGTTTCATCGGGACAGTGTAGGGGGAGATTTGCTCTGTATGTAAGCCCTTGCTATACAAGCCCTACGAGTGTTGAATGGAGAATATATAGAGGGACGTTGATACTTTATCGTACGCCAGGCTTTTCCTGCCCTGGAAGTGTTTGATGGGGATATTTTAGTGGGAGCTTACACTGTATATAATTGCATGCTCTACCTGCCCCAGAAATGTTCAATGGGACAATGCAGAAGGAAATAACGCTGTATCTAACCTTGTGGTGTACTTGACCTGGGAATGTTTGATGAGGACATTGTAGAGGGAGAATTACTCTTTGCCCAACCCCGTTCTGTAACTGTAATGTGACTGTTTGATTGGGGCAGTGTACATGAATTATTATTCTCTATCTAATCGCGTACTGCAGCTATCCTCTGAGATTTTGATGTGGAAAGTGGAGAGTGAGGTTTGCTTGGTATACAACCCAGTGCTGTACCTGCCCTGGGTGTGCTTGACAGGGACACTGCAGATGGGGTTTAAATCTGTACGTAACTCATTCCTTTACCTGCCATGGGAATATTTGATGAGAACAATGTAGAGGCAGATTAATCTGAATTTAACCATATGCTGTATCTTTCTTCAGAATGCTTGATGGAGACAGTGCAGTGACAGCTTTGCTCTATATCGAACCACGTGCTGTAACTATCCTGGGAGCATTTCTTCAGGTCGATGTGGAGGCAGCTTTATTCGGTATCTCGCTGGGTGCTGTAAATGCCCTGGGATTGTTTGATGTCAACAGCGTAGAGGGAGCTTCACTCTATGTCAAACCCCTGCTTTTCCTTTGCTAGGAGAGTTTGATAGGGACAGTGTGGAGTGAGGTTTACTCTGCACCTAATCCCGTGCTGGCCCTGTCCTTTCAGTGTCTGGTGGGGGCAGTGTACAGGGAGATTTGCTCTGTAACGCCGTGCTGCATTTGCCCTCGGTATGTTTCATGTAATAGTGTAGAGGAGGCTTTTGTTTTATCCAACGCCATGTGGCACCTGGCCTCAGAGTGTTTATTAGGCAGAGAGTGGAGGGAGCTTTAACTTATGTCTGCCCCGTGCTGTAGCTGCCCTGGTTTTGTTTGTTAGCCGCAGTGTAGAGCGACACCCACACACGCACATTTATGCATACACACACCCAAACACAGTCAGACACGCACATACACGCTCACACTCATGGGAACACATGGACAGACGCACAAACAAAACACATATGGACACAGACAGACACTCACATGGAGAGGGAGATAAACATGGTCATATTCACTCTCTCTCTACAATTGTATGGGCATACACTTCACGAGCAGAGAGGCACGCATTGGAAAGTGCAGTCACGATTTTAATGCTGTTTGCCTTTGTTATGTGTCCCAGCTTTACAACAGAGTGAATGGGAGGGAGAGATAGTGAGGCCAAGAGAGAGAGAGAAAGAGGGGAACAGAAATTTAAAGACAGCGGAATGGAGGGAGAGAGGGAGAGGGAAAGATAAAGAAGAGAGAAAATGAGTGTGAGGGGCAGAGACAGAGACAAAGAGGGACAGAAACTATAGAGAAAGAGAGGGACAGAGAAAATGAGAGACAGAGGGAGAGAGTGGGAGTCGAGAGGGAGAGCCATTCATAAAACGTTTGTCTTTGTGTACATGTGTATGTGAGAGAGAGAGAAAGAGAGGTTGAGGAAACAGTGAGAGGGCAGAGGAAGACATAGAGACAGGCAGAGGGATAGAGGTGAGATTGAGGGAAACAAAGAGAGGTACAGAGAGAGGAATACAGTTAGGAGGTGGGCTGAATGGCACACGGTATCTGGTGTTAGTGAGGATTACTGTAGTTCTCCAATTTAGCAATGTCCCTGGTGGTATTGCCTGTGTGATCTGATTTGCTGTACAATTCCCTGCAACATTCTCTGCACTGCAACTTTAAATGTAAATTAATTCATCAACTGTGGAAGTTTCCAAGGGCCTCTTTTTAAACTTCGAAGTGTGCTGGGTCTCTGTAAAGGCATGTTGTCATCCCCGAATATTTTCTGGATTTTAGGTCCAAAGACACATTGGACAACTGAAATGTGTTGTTGGGGCGGTGGATGTGGGCCTAGCTTTTGGAAGCATCCAGCAGTTTTATCCGCCACCCCAGTTTTCAAGAGGGAATGTAGATCTTTTTGAGAGTTAGGGTGATGGGGAAAGGTCACCTGATTAATGAATCAGTGTTGTTTGTAGGATCTTGTTGTGCACACATTACCTGCAGCCTCTGCACAATAATAACCATGGTGACATGAGCCCAAGTAAGGTTTACTGAAAAGCTGATTGTGGATTGCTTCCTCAACCTTCCCAACCCGCTCCACCCCACACCACTCTACGTAAATCATTGGTAAATATAGGGGATGGCCACCGTGTCGTATTTAAAGCTGGGAGACGAGGGAATCTTCAGATTGTATTTCAATCAAGGTTCACCCCGTGGAAGGGAAAATAAGTGACGGAGACATCGACTGGGCTGAGCTGGTATGGGGTCAAGAGCAGTGAATGGGAGAGGGGCAATCCTGGACTGTGTGGGCATCAGATGATATAAATGGTTTGGATAAAAGTGCGGCAAAGTGGCAAATGGATTTCAATGTTGAGAAGGGTGAGGCAATAAATTTGGAGAGAGAAAACAAAGCAATGGGTTACTCAGTCAAACTGGGGGGATATTGAGAGTGATAGAGGAAAAGAGAGATTTGGAGTGCATGTCAGCAGGTCCCTAAAGGTGGCAGGACAGTTGGATCGGTTCGTAAAGAATACATATGGAAGGCTTTCCTAATTGGGGAATGCACTGAATACAATAGAACTCTAATGGACCTCTTAAAAAGACGCTGGTTAGACCACAGCTGGAATTATTACCATTTATTTTGTTTTGGTTAACACATTACAGGAAGGAAACTAATGCATCAAAGAGAGTGCAAAGCAGATTGAAAAGAATGTCGCCAGGGTTGGAAAACTACAGTCACAGAATCACAGTGCAGAAGAGGCCCTTCAGCCCATCGAGTTTGCCTCCACACATAGGAAACACCAGACCAACCTACCTAATCCCATCTACCAGCACTTGGCCCATAGCCTTGAACGTTATGACGTGCCAAGTGCACATCCAAGTACTTTTTAAAGGATGTGAGGCAACCCGCCTCCAACCACCCCCCATGCAATGCATTCCAGGCTGTCACCACCCTCTGGGTAAAAAGGTTTTTCCTCACATCCCCCCTAAGCCACCTGCCCCTCACCTTGAACTTATGCCCCCTTGTCACTTACCCTTCAATTAATGGGAACAGCTGCTCCTTATGCACCCTGTCTATGCCCCTCATAACCTTGTACACCTCGATCAGTTTGCCCTTCAGTCTTCTCTGCTGCAATGAAAACAACCCAAGTCTATCCAAAAACTCAGCAGGTCTGGCCGCATCGGCGGAGAAGAAAAGAGTTGACGTTTCGAGTCCTCATGACCCTTCGACAGAACTTGAGTTCGAGTCCAAGAAAGAGTTGAAATATAAGCTGGTTTAAGGTGTGTGTGTGGGGGGCGGAGAGAGAGAGAGAGAGAGAGAGGTGGGGTGGTGGTGTGGTTGTAGGGACAAACAAGCAGTGATAGAAGTAGATCATCAAAAGATGTCAACAACAATAGTACAAAAGAACACATAGGTATTAAAGTTAAAGTTGGTGATATTATCTAAACGAATGTGCTAATTAAGAATGGATGGTAGGGCACTCAAGGTATAGCTCTAGTGGGGGTGTTTTTTTTTTTAAATAATGGAAATAGGTGGGAAAAGGAAAATCTTTATAATTTATTGGAAAAAAAAGGAAGGGGGAAACAGAAAGGGGGTGGGGATGGGGGAGGGAGCTCACGACCTAAAGTTGTTGAATTCAATATTCAGTCCGGAAGGCTATAAAGTGCCTAATCGGAAGATGAGGTGTTGTTCCTCCAGTTTGCGTTGGGCTTCACTGGAACAATGCAGCAAGCCAAGGACAGACATGTGGGCAAGAGAGCAGGTTTTGCCCACATGTCTGTCCTTGGCTTGCTGCATTGTTCCAGTGAAGCCCAACGCAAACTGGAGGAACAACACCTCATCTTCCAATTAGGCACTTTACAGCCTTCCGGACTGAATATTGAATTCAACAACTTTAGTCATGAGCTCCCTCCCCCATCCCCACCCCCTTTCTGTTTCCCCCTTCCTTTTTTTCCAATAAATTATAAAGATTTTCCTTTTCCCACCTATTTCCATTATTTAAAAAAAAAACACCCCCACTAGAGCTATACCTTGAGTGCCCTACCATCCATTCTTAATTAGCACATTCGTTTAGATAATATCACCAACTTTAACTTTAAAACCTATGTGTTCTTTTGTACTATTGTTGTTGACATCTTTTTATGATCTGCTTCTATCACTGCTTGTTTGTCCCTACAACCACACCCACCCCCCCTCCACCTCTCTCTCTCTCTCTCCGCCCCCCACACACACACCTTAAACCAGCTTATATTTCAACTCTTTCTTGGACTCGAACTCAAGTTCTGTCGAAGGGTCATGAGGACTCGAAACGTCAACTCTTTTCTTCTCCACCGGTGCTGCCAGACCTGCTGAGTTTTTCCAGGTAATTCTGTTTTTGTTTTTGTTTTGGATTTCCAGCATCCGCAGTTTTTTTGTTTTTATCCAAGTCTATCCAACCTCTCTTCATAACTTAAATGTTTCATCTCAGGTAACATCCTGGTGAAGCTCCTCTGCACCCCTTCCAGTGCAAGCATTTCCTGCCTATAATGTGGCAACCAGAACTCCAACATGACCTCCCTACTTTTGTCATCTATGCCTCGATTGAGAAAGGCAAGTGTCCCATGTGCCTTTTTCACCACCCCACAACATGCCCCACTGCCTGCAGGGATCTATGTACACACATGCCAAGGTCCCTTTGTTCCTGAGAACTTCCTAGTGCCATGCCATTCATTGAATACTTCCTTGTCAAATTATTCCTTCCATCTGCCACTTAACTGCCCACTTGACCATCCCGTCTATATCTTCCTGTAGCACAACACACTCAACCCCTCTGTTAACAACCCGACCAATCTTTATGTCTTCCGCAAACTTACTAATCCTATCCCCCACATAGTCATCTATGTTGTTCGTATAAATAACAAATAATAGGGGACCAACCACAGATCCCTGTGGTACGCCACTGGACCTTGGCTTCCAGTCACTGAAGTGTCCTTCTGTCATCACCCTCTGCCTCCAACAACTAAGCTAATTTTGAATGCACCGTATCAAATTACCCTGCATCATAAGTGCATTTGCCTTCTTTATAAGTCTCCCATATGAGACCTTGTCAAAGGCTTTGCTGAAATTCATGTAAACTACAGCAACTGCACTATCCTCATCTACACACTTGGTCACCTCCTCAAAACATTCAATCAAATTTGTTAGGCATGAGTTCCCTCTGACAAAGCCATGCTTACATATCCCTGATCAAACCTTGGCCCCCCAATTGTAGATAGATACTCTCCTTCTGAAATTTCTACAATAATTTCCCTATCACTGAAGTGAGACTCACTGGCCTGTAGTTCCCTGGCTTATCTCTACAACTCTTCTTAAATAACAGAACCACATTAGCTGTTCTCCAGTCCTCTGGCACCTCCCCCGTGGCCAGAGAGGAATTAAAAATTTGGGTCCGAGCCCCTGCAATCTCCTCCCTTGCCTCCCTCAGCAGTCTGGGACACAAGTCATCCGGACCTGGAGATTTGTCCACTTTTCCGCCTGCCAACACCTCCAATACCTTGTCACTCCCTATTTCAATTTGCTTAAGAACCTCGCAGTCTCTCTCCCCGAGTTCTATACCTTTATCCTCATTCTCTTGGATGAAGACAGGTGTGAAGTATTCATTCAACACTCTAGCGATGTCCTCTAGCTCCACTCATATATTGCCCCATTGGTCACTTATGGGTCCCACTCGTTCCCTGGTTCTCCTCTTCCCATTGATATACTTATTGAATATCTTGGGATTTTCCGTACCTTTACCAGCCAGAGCTTCCTCATAACCCTTCTTTGCTCTCCTAGTTACTTTCTTAAGCTCCACCCTGCACTTTCTGTACTCCACTAATGCCTCTGCTGATTTGCTTCCCTTATACCTGCTAAAAACCTCTTTTTTCCTTATCATCGTAACCTGAATATCTCTGGTCATCCATGGTTATCATGGCTTCTTACTCCTTCCTATCACCCTACAGGAAACATGTTGAGCCTGTACCCTCCCCATTTACTTTTTGAACACCCCCCACTGTTCCTCTGAAGATTTCCCCACAAGTATCAGTTCCCAGTCTACCTTGGCCAGATCATCCCTTATTTTACTAAAATCCACTCTCCCCCCAATCCAAAATATTTTTTTGCACCTTGTTGATTTCCTTCTCCATAACAAACTTAAACTGTACCATGTTGCATTCGCTAGCGCTAAAATGCTCGTCCACCACCACCTCGGCCACCTGCCCAGCTTCATTCCCCAGAATTAGGTCCAGCACTGTGCGGTCCCTTGTTGTACTATTTACATATTGTCCTAAAATGTGCTCCTGTACACATTTCTGTAAATCCACTCCATCCAAGCCCTTAACTGTCTATCCCAATTAATGTTGGGAAAGTTGAAATCACCTAATATAATTACCCCATTGTTATTGCTTTTACACACCTCCACAAATTGTGCACATATTTGCTCCTCAATTTCCAGCTGACTCTCTGGGGGTCCCTAATAAACACCAAACAATGTAGCTGCCTCTTTTTGTTCCTAAGCTCTACCCACAAAGCTCCATTTGATGCCCCCTCTAAGATATCTTCTCTCCTTACTGCAGTAATTGACTCCTTATCTAATAATGTAATGCCTCTTCCTTTTTTGCCCTCTCCCCTGTCTCGCCTGAAGACTCTATATCCAGGAATGCTGAGCTGTCAATCCTGCCCTTCCCTCAACCACGTCTCGGTGACGGCTACTGTATCACAATTGCGTGTGTCAATCCTCACTCTTAACTCATCCACTTTACGTACAACACTCCTGGCATTAAAGTAGAGGCCATCCAGCCTTGCCTCACTCCCTTGAAGCTTAATGCAACTGTAGTCCCTCTGACTTGATTGACATGAGGAACAAGAGGCTAGTGTTTTCTTTGAAAGTGAAGCGGCTGAGAGGTGACTTAATTGAAGTTTACAAGAGCTTAAGTAGCCTAGATGGGTTCAAAAGATATGCTGACTATCCCTGATCAAACCTTGCCTCTCCGAGTGGAGATAGATTCTCTCCTTCAGAACATTCTCCAATAGTTTCCCTATCACTGACATGAGACTCACGGGTCTATAGTTCCCTGGCTTATCTCTACATCCATTCTTAAATAGCAGAAACTTGTTTAGCTGTTCAATTAATGAGGCATATCTATGGTTGACAGGATACCGGCCAATGGGAGGGTACAGGTGATAACACGTGAACTTGCCTGTCAATCATTGAGAGGTCCATGATGGACAGACAGCTGGCCAATGGAAAACCTGAGTGATTGAGTTCTTCTTATCATTGAATGGAATGAAGAATTCGAGTAAAGGGATATTTCAGTGCATTCTTCAACTGCTGTCTAAATGGAGTCTGTGTCACGGCGTAAATTGCAGTGTTAGTGCAGCAGCTCAGGAGCTGCAGCATGAAGCCCAGCTCTTTAACAAACCGATCTAACCATGCTGAATAATATCCCAAATCATACATCCGCCTCCATATTGAATACACCATGAGCACTGACCATAAGATGATGAAATTGGCCGAGATCACAAACAGTAAAATGATGGATTTCCTTCGGCTCTCCATCTCTGGGTCTCTGGGACTCTCCCCACTGCTGTGAACCCGGAGTCTCCTTCGGGCTCTGCTGCTCACGAAAATATGCCTGACGGTGAGAACATTGAGCAGCAGAATCAGGACAAATGGGACACCCGGGGTTACAATGTGGTGGAGGAACTCAATTGTGGTGTAGGACAGAGAACGCTGAACATCGAGCGTGGCAGCACAAAACCAAGGGGTGTTCCCCAGCGAATACCGACTTGTTAACATAAAATACCAAAATATGTTCTTTAAACAGCTCAACACAGACACTGTCCCTATAACCACAGCCGCCGTTTTCTCGCTGCAATATTTGCTTTTCAGCTTCTGGCAACAAATGGCCACAAATCGATCAAAAGTGAAAGTGACAGTGAACCAGACAGAACAGTCGGTGGCTGCATAAAGCAGGACAGCGTGGATATTGCACACACGGATTAACAACAAGAATTCAAACTGTTCATCAAAAACAATCGGAATGTGTCTCAATATCAGGTCCAGGATAACGACCAGTAGATCCGCCACTGCCATGGCCATCAGGTAACAAGTGACACATTTGGATAGACCACAGTTCTTTCTCTTCAGTATCACAATTGTGATTACATTTACTGTAAGGAAGGGAAATAAACAATGAAATTACACATCAGGCTAAGGAAGAAGTTACCAGGTTGATTGAGGAGTTGTTGATATTTTCAAATGTGTGACTGCATCCTGTGCTGGACATGAAAGAACATACGAGAAGGTCCGTGATACAATGGAAGAAAGCAGAGATTAAATAACAAACACGGAGGTGAGGAAGGATGGGGAGGAAGAGTGAGGGTGAGGTCATACCTATTTGCAGGCCCCAAAAGTAACATGTGAGCGACTGGATAACTGGAGGTCTCGGGGTGGTGGGAGAAGTCATGGCTGACGGGGAGCCGAGGGTGACTCAGTGGAACCAGAGATGACAGGTTTGTTATGGATAGGGGAGAGATGTGGGATAATTTCTCTTTTTATTCCACTTCTCTACTGACTTCAACAAGATGTATTTCTGAGAATGTGTGTTTAATCCCTCCAGAACTGTAATTTATTAGAACAGTCACGAAACAGGCTTTCTTGTCATTTTAAAAATCAAATGAAAGGGTGAAAATTTGTTTATTACTAACACAGATAGGCAAAGCGTACCAAATAGTTTCTCCATAATCAAACAGATACACGCATAATAATGTTTTTTTTGTTCTAGAAATGCAATAGGCAATTAGATGATTAGAAGTGCAGAACAGAAACAGGTTACTTTTCTACAGTTCTTCAGGGCGTGGTTGAAAACTTTGCAGGCCTGAAGAATTGTATCCTGTTTCTTGAAGACAATTAATGTCAGTTAAAGAATGCTTTATAATTCCCTTTTACAATATCTTTTTTTTTACATCACACACTGTCTCCTTGTCCTGTGGCCATTCTGCCAGGTTCCCACTGTCCAAACATTAACATTCCCATTCTGAACAACCTCCCAATCTCTCCTCCATTCTCCCAACAAGTTCCTTGGTAATGTGACATAATAGTAACAGGATTGACAGGAAGGGCAGCCAGAAGTGATGGGGGGAGCCAGGAGTGACAGGGGAGAGTCAGGTGGTCAACGTGCAAACCTGCAATGACACACAACCTCACTCTCACCCCAGAGGGGAAACAGGAAAGTGAGATCCTTCCCGAGTCTGGGAATGAGACAAGCACACAAACACACATATACCGGCACATACAGACACAAACACACAGACAGGATCTAACACGCAGGAAGGCACACACAGGCACATACATACACACAGGCACAGAGAAAAGACACATTCAAAGAAACACACAGAAAGAAGCACACACAAAGAAACACACACGCACGTATACAGGCACACATATACACACAGAGAAAAGGCACACACAGATACAAACACACACACAGAAGCACACACACATACACCCACACACACACATGCGCACGCACACTCACATGCAGACATGTATACATACACAGAAGCATGCACACACTCACATGCAGAGGCGTGCACATACACAACTATATATATCGAAACAAACATGCAGAAGCAGAAGCACAAACACCATCACACAAAAATACACACACACATGCACGCATACGCACACACAGACGCACAAAACACACTCGCACATGCAAGCTCTCATACACACACGATGCCCTGTCACATGGACATACACACATGCTCTCACCCAGAGAATCATACACGTACTCACCCACACTGACATAGACACACACACACACACACAGATGCACACACATACATAAAGACATACAGACATAAAATCATAAACTCAGACTCACAAACTCACAGATGCACATGACGCCCTGTGACAAACAAATACACTCACTGAGAGACTCACACATACTCACAAGCTCACACGTGCACAGAGAAGAACTATGCTCTCTCTCTCTCTCTCTATCTACCTATCTTTCTCCCTCTCTGTCTCCCTCTCCCTCTCTCTCCCTCTCTCTCTCTTACACACACAAACACAGAATCACACACTTTCAAATTCACACACACAATCACACATGCAGGAACACGCACATGCACAAAAAAATATACATTCACACCCATATATGCACACGCACACACACAAAGTCACTCACATGTATACATACACAGAAGCGCGCACACACTCACATGCACACTTCTGCACCTACACAACCATATATATATATATATTGAATAACGGCACAAACTTTCAGGCACACCCACATACACACACACATACTCACTCTGTGTTACGACATAAAAATAATCCAAGTAATTTATATTTGTATTTGTGGATGTTATGTATGAGCTTTAGCTTTAAAGTTTACGATTGATTGCTATTTCTGTACTTGCCTATTAACAAAGGTTTCAGTTGAGTTTTAGTTTCACTTTTAAAATGTCTCTGCATTTCTAATGAAAGTTTTACGACTTGAAGCTAACAAAAGAAAACAAGAATAGTAAAATTTAGGATGTGGCCGAGCAACAGGGATTCAAAGAGTCAGACCACCCGTCCATCCCAACTCGGCACCACGGACACAGCATGACTGGAGAAATACTGGAGCAAAGGGGCCAACTGCTTTCCAAGCTAAAACACAAGGTCCATGATTCCAGGGGAGGGGAACACTAGAAAATCGCCAAAATACCTTCCCGTTAAATGAAAGACAGAAACCTGTGAAATAGTCAAGTTCAGGATGAGGGGCGTAGAAAGGCTCCAAGCTTCAAGGTTAAACCTTCAAAATTGAAGAGATAATGGCTTTTGATGCCAGAGGGTCCAAAGACACAACTGATGAGTTGTAACTCTTTGCTATGGGCATTTGGAGCAGTGCCACTGTTGATAGTTGAGTCAATGAGAGAGAGTGTGTGGAAGGCATCTTCAATGCATGTAGTGAACCAGGGTGAAGAACTTCAGAAGGAAATTTTGAAACCCTGGAGGGAAATGCTTGTGGAAAGCGTCTGAGATATAACATTGATTTGGGAGAGGGTTCCAAGGTGAGGTCCTGGAGAGTGGATATTGAACACCCTTGTGTGAATGGCAGATTTTTTTGAGACCAGGTGGCTCACAATGTGATAAGCGTCTGGGGAGAGTTGATGAGAGATCCACAGCATCTATTTAACGTGACACCTGCCACCTGGTTTCCGAGTCTGATGTGCCTGACCAGAGGCTGCGTTTTAGTTCATAACGACTGTGTACTTACTGTGGAAATCAGAGTATTAGATAGCTCTTGTAACTTCCCTCAAAAATCTGCATATACCTGCAAAGGTATATTTGTGGGAGAAGGAGTCTTGTGATATAGTTCATCTTTCCATGTTAAATAAATGTTTTTTTCTTTTGTATGCACGCAGAGAGACACATTCTCACGTGCATTCTCTGTCACACAAATGCACAGAAACTAACACACGCACAGAAACGCCCACAAAAACTCACGCAAACATGCATGCACTCAGATGCACACACAAAAGCGCACATACAGTATCACACACAAGGCCACACTCACTTACACGCATGCGTACACAGAGGCACACACTTATCAGAACCAGTGAGGGGTGGGAAAAACTGCCATCTTAGCGAGCGAAGACCAGATCCCGTAAACATGAACATAAATGACTTTCACTTAATCACACACACACAAAATCACAAGATCTTTCTATCACTCTTGCTCTCCCTCTCTCTCTCCTCTCTCGCTCTCTCTCCCTCTGTCTCTCTCTCAGGTGCACACACTGGTTCTCTCTCTCTCTGCCTGGCTGTCTTTCTCTCAGATGCAGACATGCAAACACACACACACTCAATCAAAGGTACACTCACACTGAAACACTTTCTCACACATATGCTCTCACACACAAAGTCACACGCACTCACCCAAACACTCAAACACACGCAGAAAATCATGCAAACAAAAAGCACATACTGTGACACACAACCACACACCCACCCACAAACACATACATACACATGCAATCACCTGCTCAGACAGACACACTTGCATATATACACAACACTCTGCCACACACACATAAACTCACTGAGAGACAAGTACACAAGCACACTCACAGGCACACATGCGCGCACACACAGAATCACATACACAGAAGCAGCCACACATTTATGTTCACTCAGGCACACGCACACTTACACACACACAAGCACACACACACACACACACACACCCACACACACACACAAACAAAGACGCATACACACAGATACACACACACACACGTGCACACAAAGTCTCACAATTTCTCTCGCTCTATCTCTCTCACAGACACGCACACACATACTCTCACATGCACATACAAACACACACACAACATGCACACAAACACACACATGCAAACTCTCACAAACATGCTATTTCTCACACACCCACACTGAAGCACATGCACACACTGACAGAAACACAAACACGCATGCACACACACATGCTAACACAGAAACACACACATGCGCACAAAATCATGCACAAGGGCAGACGCACACACACATGCACACAAAAGGCACAAAGCTGGTGTTGGGCCAGAGGTAAGGAGTTGAGTATGGTGGGAGGGCATCCAGTCACTCTTTTGGTAGGAGAGGCTAATGTCTTCACCTGTCAGCCGGGACTGCCTGGCACACAGGAACTGGAACAGTTGGTCTTCACCAGGCAGCATCAGCTAGCCTGGACTCTAACGACCGGGAAGAGGAAAGGTGGGGTGGATAGCCGATGACAAAGTCAAAAACACAGTTCAAATACACCCACACCCCTCAGTTGCTGTTCCTCCCTTACCTTAACACAGTCCAAGAACCAAAGCCCCCCTCCCCCCACTCAACTCCAAAACACACCTCTAGAAGATGGAAAAGCTCTTCTCCCTCCTGGTCCGTTCCTCTCCTTCTTCTCTCTTCAAATGTAGGCCCAAATCCTCAGGCCTTGAGCTGCAGTCTTTCCCTCAAACAGTTGTGAGATATTAACAGCAGCACAACAGGCAGCCCAGGTCTTGAATGGGCCTTGGGCCCTGAACCTCAGGCCTCAGTTCGCAGTATCCAACAGTCTCTGTAGTTAGAGTAGGAGTTAGGAGCACATAGTAATCCAACACTCACTACTGTCTGGTTGCAACTGCAACAGCGAGCAATCACAAGCTGCAGTGAGAGCAATCTGGAAGACGTAGCTCTTTTAAAGCCAAACTATTAAACTAAATCAACAAAATGAAGGATAAAGGAAACACAGCCCAGCCCCTAAGTCAGGTTAGCTGTAAAACCAAAGACCAAGTTTAAAGAAAACTTAGGAACATCAACTCAAAATGTGGTTAAGAGGGTCAATAAACACCCCAGCCCCTCTGGTGCCCACCGTGCATGGAAGGCCTCGATGGTGCTGGCAAACACCGCATGCTACCTCTCCAGGGACACCCGGTCGCTAATGTAGCCAAGGAAGAGGACAAAACAGTCGGGTGGGAAGATCCCCTCGATCGCCCACTGCCTGGACTTGTTAATGGCGAACTTGGCCAAGCCCAGGAGCAAGTTCATGAGAAGGTCCTCCTCCTTCCCAGCGCCCCCTCCGTACCGGGTGTCTGTAGATCAGGAGTGAAGGGCAAACAAAACAGTAATGAAAGGCTTTTTAAATAACTGAAAAGGGAGTGCAGCCTACAACATCCTATATAAATGTGGTCCACGGATTCCACAAGACCGCAAAAAGGGCAGGTGCCTTGGGAATCCATGAACCGACACATTGACGATTATAGGGGACTGATGCATGCAACAACCTCCACCCCAGGTCCCCGATGGAAAGAGGGAGGACACCTCCGTAGAGGGCCTCCCAACAGGGACCTCCGCCGCTGGATGGCAACAAGGCACGCCAGGACATGTCCAGGCGGTGGGCAAGGGCAACAAAGTGAAGGGTGTGCAGCAGCAGTCCATACAGGAAACTCCTCCGTGCCGTGCTAAAGGACACGGATGGCATTTCCCTGAGGCGGCTCATGTTGCCAGGCACTGGCACCTGAGGGAGGGGTCGGGTCTTGGAGACAATGTGGAATTCTGTCCGATCAGGGGAATGTTCAGAAGGAAGACCACCATGCACCTGAGCCACCTCAAGACCCAGTATGAATTCGGGTCCGAGCACGACCATCCTAAAGTCTCAAATGGCATCGGCCATGAGCCGGACGCTCACAGACGCACGACGCGCCCACTCCTGCGGATCCATCCAGCCCACTCCTCCGCCACCCAGCAGGTCCCCGATCCTGGTCACCCCGGCAGCCACAGCCCTCCTCTCCGCCAACCACTGAAAAGGACGGAGGGGCGGATTCCTGAGCAGCGGCTCTCTGACGATAGCCGCTACTCCTGAAGGGGGAGAGCTGCGTTGCGAGGCGACCATGTTTCAGACTTTGATCAGGACCTGGTAAAAGACGGGCAACACTTACAAGGATCCATGAAGGCCCCTCTGTTTTATAAACAGGAGTTGGATGTCATAATTCAGGCTGTGCACCTGACGGAAGAAATACGTCGTCAGGGCACACCAACTCGGAGGAGGGTCAACGTAAAAGTATCACTGCAGGGTCTGAAGGCGGAAAGTCGCCACGTGTGCGTAGGCACACTAGCGCCTGACCACCCTCCCTAAGCGGGAGACTCAGAACCTCAGCAGCGACCCAGTGCAATCTTTTGACCCAGAAGAAGTCAACAAGCATTCTCTGGAATATCTTGACAAAGCCTGGGGGAGGGGTCAAAGTGACCAGCTGGTTCCACAGCATGGTGGCAATCAGCTGGTTTGTGACCAGAACTCGACCCTGCTGGAAGACGTAGTTGCAAAGCATGGGCAGGGGTGTTAATCCGTTCTACTTCACTAATGTAAATTAGCTCTCAAAAATGTCTCCTTGCCTGTTGCTCCTTGTTCTGATTCTTAGTGCTCATATCATTCGGTTGTGAAACATTGATTCCTGCAGTAGTTAAGGATAGGTGTCTCAGTCCAGGGCCTCTTCCCTCTGCTTTGTGCTGTCTTCAGACCAAAGTAATCGTCCAGCTTCACACTCAGTGGATACATTACTGATACCCGCATCACAATGGTACTTGCCATTTCTGCCAGAATCTCGTGAGCAACTGTCAGAGAACTCAACCATTCTCTCTCTGTGCTCTCACTACTTTTAAGGTGGGCCTAGCCCCCACCGCATCAGCACCTGTGACCAGTGACACTGTCCTCCTGAAGAGGTCAGGTGCTGAAGGATGCCAAAATATCATTGCATTTAAAGGTTCAGGGCTGCTTATCCATGATATGACCCTGAAAACAGAGTGTAAGTGAACTGCCCTCAACCAAGCAGAGGTCAGAAATTCACAGAGGTTCTCTGAATATCCATGGAGTTTCCTTTTTGCATGTCGCCATCATCCCCCTGGAATTGAGTGACAACAGTGGCCTCCACTGCGTCTCCATGACAGGAGCAACCTCAAAGAGGCTTTGTGTGCTGCCATCAGCCAGACTATAGTCAAAAGATCACAAATGCAATCTTAGGATTTATGTTGTCTCCTCACTTTATGACCTCATCATCCTTCACAAATCTAGCAGCTACGTCAGCTGCCAGTGCGATGGCCTCATTGTTGTCATTGTCGCCATCGAGGATCATGTCACCCTCATCCCCTGTCGATGTCCTCCTCAGCGGAGGAGACATCTAGCACCTCCATCTCTTCTTCAGCCACCTCTTACGACCATACCAGTGCCAGCATTATAAAGGGCACAATAGGCGACAAAGATGTGTGCACCTCCTCTTTGGACTAAATTGCAGGGTTCCACCAGATAGGCCCAGGTACCAAAACATCATTTTCAACAGTCTGAATGTTTGCAGCAACAAGGTGCAGGTCGAAGCATGAGACGCATTATATATTCATGCTGCTGCAGTCTGAGACAGCCACACGGATGACATCAAACAAGCCCTCTGTGGGACGCCGCTGTCCTGGAGGAGCCATCCCTCCAGTCCCATGGACCCTGTTTGTCGTCAGTGATCTGAGAGCAAATGAGGCACCCTTCTATCAAAGGTAGACACATCCAGGGGCACCCTGTTCCCTGAAGGGTCCAGGTTCTATTGGTAGATCCGGGAGGCAGCACATCCCCACTTCACGAACCAAGGGCTGGACATTCTCCTGACAAAGGTTGGCACACACAGGGGCATCCTGGTACCTGAAGTTCCCTCCAGACTCCCTGGAGGCAGCACTGCCCCACTTCACGTAGAACGGGCTGGACATTCTCCTGACAAAGGTAGGCACACACAGGGGCGTCCTGGTACCTGAAGTTCCCTCCAGACTCCCTGCAGGCAGCACTGCCCCACTTCACGTAGAACGGGCTGGACATTCTCCTGACAAAGGTTGGCACACACAGGGGCATCGTGGTCCCTAAATGATCCAGCTTCCCTCCGGACCCCCCCGTGTGACAGCAGTGCCCACTTGAAAAAGCATGGCCTGGACATCTTTCTGACAGAAGTAGACACACACATGGACACACTGTTTTCTGAAGGATCCAGGTTCCCTCCGAAAACCAAATACAGTGTTTGGGTGAAGGTAATGGATGTCATCAGCTACACTGCTGACCACCAGACAGCCAGGTTCCAGCACCGTAAGCGCTTCAGTGACCTTCCGCACACTGCCAAGATAAGTGAGATATTTTTACTCGGCTGCAAACTTGCGTCACTGCACGCAACAAGTGGGCACAACGTACATGATGCTCAGCAAGGCTAAAAGAGCCCATGTCCATGCCAAGGCAAGGCAAACAATGTCAATGGTCAAGGATGGCAATGAGGAGAATGAACTGTCCACTGCTTGGAGGAATCTCCAAGTGCCGAGACACTCGATGAGCGACAACATCACCCTTTCCCGCATTTCTTGCAGGAGAAAAGGGCGCACAACATCCGAGAGATACAGAGGACCGATGGTGGTGTCCCACATTTCCATGCTATCCCACCGGTAGGGGAGAGGGCAATGCACATTGCCAGAAAACCATCCACAGAACGTGTGCATGACAGCGACAACACGCACTAACCCACCCCCCCTCCCCCGCCAGGTTCACATGGCCCTGGTGTTGATGCAGTTGTGCAGGTCATGGCATGGGACTTGGAAATTGCAACCCAGGTGGGAATGGTACTGTGCAACCCCAAGGCATGGTAGCGTTTAACCAGGGAAAATGTGTATGGCTTCAACTGAGCACAGGGATAACTTTGGAACAAGGTATCCAAGAAGGAGGATTATCTGCATAGCCTCATCTCATGAATACCATGTGTTTCTCTCACAGATCCCAGAGCTGCAGTACGCCCCCAGACATCCACCACCACCACCAAAAGAAAGGTGGCAAGACTCGGGCACGAGGAGGAGGTAGACGTGTCCAAGGAAGCATTATCACCACTAGTGCACTCAGCAGGCACCAGTCCAGAGACACACACTTCAGTAGGTACAAGTGTGGACATAAAGTGGGGAGGATTGGGTAATGAGCACAGCACCAGAATACAGGTGGAGGAGTCAACAGCACAGGTTTCTATTGACAATTCACCCTGGAGGAGGGAGGGCAGCCACAGGGATGTTCTACGGGTCAGTGAGACGGAGACTCTGGAGTCTCAATTTGGGATTCAATATTAAGACCTACACCAGCAGATAAGTGGCCATTGGACTGCGTTCCCTGAGACATTGAGAGCTCATGCATTCCAAATGGAGGCACCCAGGGGGATCATGACCTTTGACCATGTCTCTGGTTGGGGATCTCAGGATGAGCAGCCATGAGAGAGTGGCCAACCTCGTGGTGATTCCATGCAGCAGGTGTAAGATCTCCTGCGCTGTGACACTAGCTCTGTTGCAGTAGTGGGAGAGGAGCTGAGGATTCTGAACAGGTTCTTCATGCGGGGGACAGATCAGCATATAGATGGGATGGCAGCTTCATCCCAGCAGCCCACCCCATCCAGCAATTGGGACACCACTCCAAGGGTTGAGCAATGTGAACAGGAAGGTGAGGGATCGGTGAAATTTTTGATGGAATTCCATCCTCCACTAATTCCTTGACCCCTCAGCTAGATGCAACATCTGATACCCGGGTCTAAGCAAGGGCGGCTGCCCCTGCAGAGATGCAGCGGTGCACTCATAGGGAGGGTCCCAAAGGCTTCCTGCATGAAGAGGCTGTGCACTACGACCCTCACAGATATATAGCCAGAGAGATGAGCAGCCTGTCTCCAAATCCTCAGACAGAACAAGGGAACACGACTTATAATGTCTGTGAGTGAGGGACAACATGGTGGTTCGAGCATTAGTTGGGTCAGAGTGGTGTTTTGGTAAGTTATGTGTTGTGCAGCAATGAATTTAACATCTACCTGGTGAAAAAACTTTACCTAAAAAATTGAAACTATTTACACAATATTTACAATATGTTGATGTCACAATGTGGTGCGAGAACATCATTGGATAACATGGTGTAGTGTTATGCTTACTAGACACAACACCCAGAGTAATGTTCTGAGGAACAGGGCTCAAATACCACTACAGCAGATGGTGGAATTTTAATTTAATAAACACCCGTTATTAAAAGGCTAATGATGACCATGAAAACGACCGTTGTTGAAAACTCATCTGCGCCTCTAATGCCCTTTCAGAAAGCAAACCTGCCGTCCTTACCTGACCTGGCCTTCATGTGACTCCAGTCCCACATTCATAGCAATGCAGTTGACTCTTAAATTCCTCTGAAAGAGATTTTAAGAAAGCCAAACAGTTGCATAAATGACTTAAAAGGCTGAAACATATGAAACCAAATGGACTAATCGACATAGACCAAGGCACTGGAAACAAACATTGGCGAACTCAGTGCTGTCAACGCTGCAAAGTCCTCATTGCTAACATCTGGGGTCTAATGCCAAAACTAGAACAGGTGAATCACGGACTGGTCAAGCAACAGTCTGACATAGTCATGATCATTTAATCATACTACACCTTACAGAAAATGTCCCAGGAACAACTATTACCATCCCTAGATATGCCTGGGCCCACCGGAAGGAAAGCCCCAGCAGAGGTGGTGGCACAGTGGTAGACAGTATGGAGGAGATTTACCGTGAGAGTTCTGAACATTGACTCCAGATCTCATGAAGTCTTATGATGTCAGGGAAAAGTTTGTCAAGAGAAACTTCTGCTGGTTAGTATGCACTGGCGTACCACAGCTGATGAATCAGTGCTCTTCCATGTTGAGGGTCACTTGGAGAAAGCACTGAGCTTAGCAGGGGAGCTGAATGCACTCTGGGTTGGGGACTCATTGTCCATCAGCAAGGGATGCTGGGTAGCACCACCTCTGACCAAGCTGGCCGAATCCTAAATGAGGTAACTGTTAGACTGGGACTGCAGTAGGTGGTGAGGGAACAAACAGGAGGGAAAAACAGCTGACGTTGTCTCAACAACCTGACTGCTGCAATTGCATCTGACCATGACAGTAGCAGCAGGATTGTCCACTGTACAGTCTGGGGAAGACCATGTCCCGTCGTCATATTGATGATACCCTCTATCATGTTTTGTGGCACTACCTCCATGCCAAATGGAATAGATTTCCTACAGATCTCTCAACGCAAAACTGGGCATCTATGAGGCGCTCTGGGCAATCAGCAGCAGTTGCATTTTATTCAACCACTACCTGTAACGTCATGATTCCGCGTATATCTCATTGTACCTTTACCAGCAAGCCAGGGGTTTAAGCCTGGTTCAATGAAGAGTGCAGGAGAGCATGCCAGGAGTAGCAAAAGGCATACCTAAGAATGAGATGTCATTCTGGTGAAGCTACAGCACAGAACTGCTTGCGTGAGAAATAACATAAGCAGCAAGAAATGGACAGAGCCAAGCGAGGCCGATCTCAGTTCTGCAATCCTGCCACATCCAGTCATGAATGGTGGTGGACAATCAAACAACTCACTGAATGAGGAGGCTCCACAAATATCCCAATCGTGAATGATGGGGGAGCCCCTCACATTAGTACAATATGATAATGCTGAAGCATTTGCAACAACATTCAGCCAGAAGCATGGAGTGTCCTCCTCTTGGAGTCCCCAGCATCACAGGTGCCAGTCGTCATCCTATTGACTCCATATGATATCAAGAAATAGCTGAAGGCACTGAACACTGCAAAGGCAATGAACCCTGACAATATCCTGGCTATCGTACTGAAGACATTTGCCCCAGAACTTGCAGCGCACGTAGTCAAGCTCTTCCAATATAGCTTCAACACTAATATTTACCCAGGAGAATGGAAAAGCGCACAGGTATGTCCTGTACTCAAAAAGCAGGACAAATCCAATCGGGCCCCGTCAGCCTATGCATGATCATTATTAAAGCAATGGAAGGTATCATCAACAGTGCTATCAAGCAGCACTTGCTTAGCAATAACCAGCTCACTGAGACTCATTTTGATGGGTCTGGAGTAACATATAGATCAGACCAGATAAGGACAGAAGATTTCCTTCCCTAAAGAAATCAGTAAACCAGATTGCTTTTTACAGCAATTAGCATTGATTTAATGATCATCATTAGAGTTTTAATTCCAGATTTTATCGAATTACCTACTATGGTGGGAAGCCTGGTCCCCAGAGCGTTATTTTTGGGCTCTAGAACATAAGCCCAGTGCCAATACCACTGGTTGGAGTCTTGCCTAGCACAAGGGAGGATGGTAGTGCTTGTTTGATGTCAATAGGCTCAGTTCCAGTTGATCACCGCAACTGTGTCTCAAGATAGTGACCTAGAACCAACCAGCTTTAGTATATTTATCAATGACCTTCTTTCAATCTTAAGGTCAGAATTGTGGATGTTCTATGATGATTGCAGAATGTTCAACATCATTCACATCTCAATGGATAATGCAGCAGTTTCTTGTCCAAATGCAGCCAGACCTAAAATTATATAGACTTGTCCTGACACGTGGCTAGTAACATTCGCGCCATACAGTTGCAAGGCAATGACCATCACCAACAAGAGAGAAACTAACCATAGGTTCTTGTGATTCACTGGCATTACCTTCACTTAATCTCCCAGTATAAACATCCAGAAGTTGTCACTGACCGTCAACTGAACTGGGCTAACCATATAAATATTATGGTTTCAAGAGCAGGTCAAAGGCTTGAAATCCTGTGATGAGTAACTCACCCCATAAATCATCAAATCTGTCCACCATCAACAAGGCACAAGTCAGGAGTGTGAGCGAATGCTATCCACTTGCCCGGATGACTGCAGCTCCAACAGCACTCAAGAAGCTGTACACCATCCAGGGCAAAGCAACCCGTTTAATGTACATCCCATCTACAAATATTAATTCCCTCCACCACCAATGAACACTAACAGCAGTCTTTACCAACTACAAGATGCACCATGTTTACTTAGACAGCACCTACCAAATGAAAGACTTCTACCAACTTGGAGGATGAGGACAGCAGATACATGGGCACCATGTCCTGGGTGTTCCCCTCCAAATCACTCACCATTGTGACTTGGAAATATGTCGCTGACTCTTCACTGTCAATGGTTCAGAATTCTGGAACTCTCTCTCAAACAGCACCTACCATTCTGATCCAACTGCTCCACACCCTCTTAATCAG
The DNA here is from genome assembly GCF_017639515.1 of Carcharodon carcharias. Lineage (NCBI taxonomy): Eukaryota > Metazoa > Chordata > Chondrichthyes > Lamniformes > Lamnidae > Carcharodon > Carcharodon carcharias. Next base: position 974,670 of record NW_024470606.1, on the reverse strand, counting down.
TACACCATCCATCATATCTCAACTTCTATTCAGCTCTGGGATGGAGTTGTATAGACTCTTAACATTAACTCTGTTTCTCTCCCCACAGACGCTGCCAGACCTGCTGATTGCTTTCCGTGTTTTCTGCTTTAATCGCTGATGCAGCAATGTGTTTGAGTACAATGTTGAATTTGCACAAGGCTTGCCTTTCTTCAAAGTTCTAAACTGCATGAATCCTAAGTTCTAGACGGCATTAAGGCATGTATAGAAAATACATTCAATTGATGTGATTCTGTATAACTTACAAGTGAAATATTCTACAGCCTTGAGTGAACCTCTGGAGCGATCAGTTATGTAGTTTCACTGTAAATCCATCGGTAGGTTCTTGCATAGAATGCGTCTATTCTTGTGGCAACGCGGGCTATTGAAAATATAGGCATTTGAATCCTTTGGAATCAACGAAGTCTCATCCCCTTTCACGTGCGAAGAGTCTTCTAAAGTCATTGTTGGCTAACATATCCTTCAATCTAGTTAAATTTCCCTGTCGTCCCTATTCTCCCTTTTCCCGGTGTTACCAAGGGTGCGCCTGGCCATGTTGCTGTGGATTGTTCCAAGCAGTTAGACTGTGCCATACCACCTAGACCTCGTAGAAAGGGTTATCAGAAACATGACTTTGACTACAATGCAATCAAGTCTGTACGTAATGTCCTCGAGGGCCTGCGGAAAAGGAAATGGCGGATTCTGTCGGAGAGTGCCCTGAGCTCACAAATCAATTTGGCAGAAATCCTCAATGACAGAGCTTTCAAACAAGCACCAAGATGCAGCTTGGCTGTTTGTTAGAAAAGCCCCCTCCGTCAGATCCTTCATACACGACTGGAGTCTCACTACCTCAAGGTGTTCTCGATGTAGCTGTCGTGGGGAAGACAACGTTGTCTACCTCATTCTAGAATGTGTCTTTTGTCATGAACACATAATAATTTTCATAACATTATTGCGATTATCCTATAGGTAGCTTAATAGTTGGGTTTGGATGAGTTCCTCGATGTATATGTGTTGGGGCTGGATTTAATTGAATTGGAGGCAGCTGGCCTGGAACTTTTGAATTTTCAAAAGGGAAGCGAGGATTGAAATGCTAAATACGTAAACTTGGCTGTAGTTTTACAATGTGAGGTATGAGGAAAATTTGCACTTTTAGATAAGTTAGAATAGTTTGACTCTCAAAGAGATGATACGATGTTACATCTAGCCGTATGAAGTTAAGCCAAACAGTGCGTTTATTTATTTATTTTGTTTGCTTTCTTTATTTTCCTAAATGCTTTTTGACAATGAGTACCATGGAAGATTTATTTTGTGAGATAAGAATAATTGCAAAGCCAAATTGTAAAAATGGAATTTACATAAAATGCAGAAACTTTTATAAAGGAGTTGAGGTTATGTGTAAGGGAGAAGGAATTCCAAGATCTAACACACATGTGAAAAGCCTCCAGTTTCTGTGTACCAAGTTGTTGTCCACAGGAACCGAAGCTAAGGAAGTTCACTTTGAATATCACTGCCCATGGCGCTGTGTGCTTTGCCTGTGTCTGTTGAAATCTATTTTGTTTTAGAGTTGCCTCAGCGGAGGTGTAACTGGGAGTCATGTTTATTAAGGGATTTAGGGGTTACTATATTCATAATTTTTAGACCTATGTATGCGCTTAAAATATTTAATTTTATTAATAAAGATTTTATTTAATTTGTGGGGGAAAAAATCCTCTAAGTGTCCGTGGACTAATTGCTACTGGATTCAAGGCACGCATCATAAAACAAAATACAATTGGCAAGCCAGTTGTGACAGCTGCTTCAAGTTTCACTCTGGGATTGGAGCAGCTCGGTATTTACCATCTGTTGTGCCATCACACTTTACAAAAAAGGTATGGAGAGAAATCCAGTGGTTTTGTCGAGCTTCATCCCGAGCTGCTCGGTGATGCATGACTCTTTAATAACAAAAACAGTAAATGCTAGAAAAAAAAGAACTCAGGAGGCCTGGCAGCATCTATGGAGAGAGATATAAAGTTCACATTTCGAATCCACGTGGCTTTTTTAGAACAGGACTCTTTGTTCTACTGGCTGCTCCCAGGGACACACATCAAGGTAAACATCAACAGCTACTGGAGGACCATCAATTCGGTGAAACACACTCTTTGTAGGTCGAAAATTCGCTGGTTTTCCAGTGCAGAGTGTTGCCCAAGGCCAAGCCTTGCAGACTGGCACATTCTAAGGTCCAGAGCCATGAGCTGAGTGGTGCACTAACGCTTGGGGCTGCCATCACAGAGAAGCAATGGGGAAAGGCTGCTGTCCAGGACCTTTCAGTCAGAGTACACTGAGCGGCTGGAAACCCCTCTGGCTGTTTGACTGACATGGAATGTATATTGTAAATATAATCAGCATAGAGATTATATTGAGAAAAATCAGAGTCGGGCTTGTTGATTATGAAAAGTTAATTTCTGCTGCATCTTCTGTGATATATCAACTTGACATGTTTACGTAGAAGCATAGAAAAGGAGAAACTAGGAGCAGGAGTAGGTCATTGGGCCTTTCAAGACTGCTCCGCCATTCATTGTGATCATGGCTGATCATTGAACCCAACAGGTTCCTCCCGCTTTCTCCCCATACCGTTTGATCCCTTTTGACCCAAGAGCTATATCTAACTCCTTCTTGAAAGCATACAATGTTTTGGTGTGAACTACTTTCTGTGGTAACCACTCACTGGTTGAAGACATTTCTCCTCTTCTCACTCCTAAATGGTCTACCCCGTATCCTCAGACTGTGACCCATGTTTCTGGACTCCACCACCATCGGGAACATCCTTCCTGCATCTACCCTGTCTAGTCATGTTAGAATTTTATAGGTATCTATGAGATTCCCCCTCATTCTTCTAAACTCCAGCGAATATAATCCTAATCGACTCAATCTCTCCTCATATGTCATCCCCGTCATCCCAGGAGTCAGTCTGGTAAACCTTTGTTGCACTCCCTCTAAAGCAAGTACATCCTTCCTCAGGTAAGGAGACCAAACTGCACACAATATTCCAGCTTTGTCTCACCAAGTACAATTGCAGCAAGACATCCCTTTTCCTGTCCTCGAATCCTCTGGCAATGAAGGCCAATATACCATTAGCCTTCTTTATCGCCTGCTGCACCTGCATGCTTACATTCAGCGCCTGGTGTATAAGGACACTCAGGTCCCATTGTCCATGCCCCTCTCTCAATTTATAGCCAATTAGATAATAATCTGCCTTCCAGTTTTTGCTACCAAAATGGATAACCTCTCATTTATTCACTTAAACTGCATCTTCCATGCATGTGCCCACTCACTCAGCTTGTCCAAATCACACTGAATCATCTCTGCATCCTCCTAAGAGCTCACCTTCCCACCCAGCTTTGTGTCATCTGCAAATTTAGAGATATTACATTTAATTTCTTCATCTAGTTCATTAATATATGTTGTGAATAACTGGGGTATCAGCACCGATTTCTGCGGTACCCCACTAGTCACAGCCTACCATTCGGAAAAAGAGCCGTTTATTCCTGCTTTGTTTCCTGTCTGCCAACCAGTTTTCTAACCATCGCAATACACTACCCATGCGCTTTAAGTTTAGTAGTGTACGTTCTCACATTTTGCGAAGAATACAGGCTTTTTTTGAAAAAATGTGTATCGTTGTGATTGGTTAAATCTGTTTATCGGTTCTAAGAAAGCATAAGTGTTTATAGTTAGAAAGTTAAAGCAAAAATGTCATAAGGTTATAAAATTAAAAAGTTTAAATGTACCAGCTCTGTGATTCAGGTTAACTCTGATTGGTAACCAAGGTACACTGATTCAATGTATCAGTTTCTCTGGCATCTATTATTATGTTTTTAAAGATAGACACCGATTGGCACGTGTTTCATTAAAATATGAAACTTGTTATGTTCTGTGAGAAAATGCTGTACACTTCCGAGCTACCTACTCCCCTTTAAAAGTTAATTGCAATACAATTCTAGGTCATGCATTTAATCTAAGATGGCAGTTATTTTGCCAAGTTTACATTTCGTGTCACTACTTCCTCAGAGGATCCCCATTAACTCCAAGTATGCATCCGTGCAGCTTTGGAGTCAGTGTGAACATTGGAGGAAACCCCAATTCATGTGAAATAAACGAGTTGTGAACACAGCCAGGAGAACAGACACAGACAAGAAGGAACCTCTTGTGATGTCACAGAGCAGCTGCACATTCAAAGAGCGGGAGTCTTTTTCATTGTGTGTGGGAGCTCGTATCAGAATGTGAGTGCAGCCCACCACGCCTTGTACCTGTGGAAAGCCAGCAATGGAGGCAAAACCTGTCACCGTCAATGTCTGAGGTGCTGCGTCACGCAAGAGATGAAATGGGCTACCCTGGAGAAATAGGCGCGGGTCACCGGGTGGTTACCCCTGTGTACAGCTGACTGGGAGATGGCACACAAGCCGGACATGAGGCTTGAATGTAGCTGGTTGTGAAAATGTTCAGATCCACAGTGAGCTTCAATGTCACTGGCAGCGCATCTCCCTAGATCGACAGTATTCGTAGGTCCTTGTGGAGAAGGGCACACAGCTCAGACACGACCTTTCTGGTGATTAGCAGCCTCCTCCTGCGTTGCCTCCCAGCCATGTCGAGGAAATTTAGCTTGTCTCGGTACACACTTTGCAGAGGGTACTGCCTGAATCTCCGACTGCTCATTCTTAGTCACTCGCTGTTGAGCTACCTACCACCTATAGACCCGCCCACCTGGTACACGACGTTCTTCATGCTGCTACTGCTGTTCCTGAGCCTCTCTGGCTGCGAGGTAGCCTAGTGCCAAACCCATGACTAAAGTGACAATTGTAAATGATTACTTGACTGTTGGCAGCTTCAATACAGCAGTGAAGCCCTGTTGCTGGCAACTATATGGCTGGGTATGGACTCAACTTACTTCACTGTCTCCACTGGCTCTTCCCTGGCAGAGAATTAGTGCTCTTGCATCAAGCGCTGGTTTTTGAAAGTTGAACAAAGAACTTACAGAGAGTTTCTGTACTCCTTTCCGAACACTTTCAGACCTACTAGTAGAGTTCCCTTGTCGATGAAGGAGGTTGGTTCTCAGAATCCTTCAGAAACACGCACGAGCAGTTGGAAATACTGGGGGAGGAGGATGAAAAGTGATTTGCCCTGGGCCTTATCATGGCTACAGCCACACCAGCGGACGTGCGTGTGGAGCCTTGACCCAAACATCTGCCGACCCTCTTCCCGCCTAAAGGAAAATTGTGCGAATTCATTTTTGTACCGGATATTCAAACGCCCAGGGAAAATACAAAATAAACTAAAATTAAATAAAATAAGGGTGGTATTTTTCAGATGGCGAAGTTTTCTGACCGGTCACGCGAAGAATTGATGGGGAATCCATCCAAGTGGATACCGAATGTCTCGTTGCGACTTAACCTCTAACAGAGTGTTAATTACCTAATCTGGCCCTCTCCTACCCCATCTGGAAAGGAATTACGGCCCACAACGCACGATGACCAATCCGATTGCCCGCCAGCTCGGTAGCCCATTAGTATCAGGTTCGAGTGCTGACCACAGATGGGACAACAATCCAAGGAAGTGGAGCTAATGGAGCCCGGAGCTTTACTGAATGTATGCCTGATGTATCAGTCCGGCATGGCCGGCAGGTCCCAGTAAGTGGTTAAATATTGAGGGGTGTGGTGGGAGGGGCTGCAGTGGAGCCTCCAAAAGAGTTCACTGAATAGGAAATCCTGTCCAACAAACGTTTAAAGGCTACCGAACGGGCATTAGCCTCCCCCTGCAATTGGAAAAATAACAAGCCTGAGATGCGGCGTTTTAGTGGCCATGAAGGTGCGCTTCACTTGCGCCTCCTTCAACTTGGTCCACTGCATTCCTTGCTGCAAATGAGGTCTCCTCTACATTCGGGAGAGCAACGGCAGGCTGAGTGATCATCGTATGGAACACCTTCATCCTGTTCCCAAGCAGGAACCCGATGTCCCTGTCGCTTACCATTTCAACACACCATCCTGCTATCTTGCCGGCATGTCCGTCTTTGGTCTGCTGTTATGTTCCAGTGAAGCCCAAAGCAAACTGGAGGAACACTACATATATATATATATGTCTATAAATAAAAACATATGTATTATGTATATATATATTTGTGTGTGTATATATATATGCATATGTATTTGTTATAGATATATACACATGTATATATCATATATCGAGTTTACTTATTTTCATTTTCATTCATTCATTTATTTTATCCTTTTTATCCACATTTTTATCCCCATTTTGATCCTTTTTCTCAAGCCACTGCCCCCTCCATCACACGCCCACCCCACTCCCCCGTACCCCAAAAGGGCCACCTGTTACTTCTTGGGTGTTGTTCTTTCACAGAGTGATTGCCCTTGTTTGGCTATTCACACATGCCGTTGTATTATTTTATGCCACTATCAGCACCTTCTTTAGCCTTCACCACTACCATTAACAGTCTTTTTGTTCCATGACATCTTTGTCAATCTCTCCTTGGCTCCCACCTATCGCTGACCTTCTATCCAGCTTAACCTGCTCCACCCCATTAAACATTATAAATTCCATCACATTTCTACTTTCTTTAGCTTGAGGAAGAGTCATGCAGGCTCGAAAATTAACTCCGTTTCTATCCCCACAGATTCTGATATTTCTGCTGAGTTTTTCCAGCATTTTCTGCTTTTATTTCATATTTCCAGCATCTGCAGTATTTCCAGCATCTTCAGTCAGTCCGCCAAAGGGACAGTGGGCCGATAGAAACCTTCACTGCCTCACGTACGAATGGTCAGGGCTGAGCGGTGGAGGGCAGGAAGGCCATACACTGTGGGCAGAACTTTCCCAGATTTGAACTAATTGCGGGAATGGACAGCCAAAATGGCGCCTTACCCCCTGAGGGCGATGGTGGATTTTCACGCTGTTTTCTCCCAAACACGGCAGTTTTTTTCATGCATTCCCGAGAAACACGAGGTTTCCACAGCAGGCGGGGTCTGAATCCACTTGACGGCCTTCAGAAGAGGGCAGCCAGACGGTGCCGCAAGAGGTGGAATGATATCCCCGATTTCGCCAGGGCAAGTCAATCTTTTCATTAGTCCCAACTCACAACTCCTGTGCAGGCGATGAGGTCGGCGCTGCTCGACCAAGGGAGGATCCAGCAGTGCAACATCCATCAGACAACCATGCCACGAATGATGTGTCCTCTTTCACAGGCCACTGCCATGCACTAATTACATCTCCTTGCTTCCACAGGCACGTCTGCCAAACAGCCAACAGGGTCCAAGACCCAGGACCTCCAATAAAGCTCTGAAAAAACCTCGAAGTTCCGTCACAGCGCTCTCCCACAAAACCCTCTACCGCAGAGACACACACTTGGCTGGGACCTAGCATTAGAATAGACCTGGAATCACAATCTTGTGAGCATGTCAACACTGCCTGATCCACATCAGGCAGCGGCAGGTACTTACCAGATCCCTGGAAGTCAAAGGACTGGTGGAAGCCAAAGATTTGCTGAGTCCAAGTCAGATGATGAGCCTCTGGACTTGGCCATGGCGATGTTGCTGGAGCTGCATTGATGACCTGTGGATCCATGTGTGGGTGGTGGCTTCCGATATTCCAAAGAGGTCACATGTGGAGCCCTGAAATGAGCCACTAGCATAGGAATTGAGTGTCTCAGCCACTTTCACAGCCACTGGCAGTGCTGGCCCTCCATGTCCCCTTGTCACCAATCCTTCAGTAAGTGCAATATATGAGTTACCAGGGGCCTAAAGATGCGCAGCCGTTGGCAACACTGCTTTTCGGCCATCTACAGGTATGACAGGCCACTTCTATAGACCCTATCTGTCGCTAGGCGCCTTCTATTGACAGCTTGCTGTCGCTCCTGAGCAGCATGTGCCCCAACAGCCCAGACTTGCTGAGGTCGCTGCTCCTGCATTTGCATGGCCAGGCGCCTCAATCGCTCCTTGCTCCACATTCTTCCCTCTCTGTAGGCCATCAGGCATACAGCTAAGTCAACAGCCTCCGGCAGCATGAAAGAGAGAGAGAGGTGGTTAACATGGATGAACTTGGCACCTTTCCTGGCCCTGTGTGATGGCCACTTAATGCTTCTTGGAGAGTGCTGGCCACCCTTGAATAGCTGCAGATGAGTGTGCTGCATTTCTGCCCTGTCAGCCTATGACATGGCGGGGACAGCTCAGGTTGAAAGGTTGCTAAGGTTGAAAGGGGCTGTGAGCTCCTCCAGCAGTGGCTGCTACATGGCCAACATTTGCGAGGAGATTGTACAATGTGTGTAGTGCAACTCCTCCGTGGTCCAGTAAAGTATCCTGGACTCGACATCAATGCCAGGGTGTGGGGTGGTTGGCGGGTGTGAGTGGGTAGTGCGTCCTGGCTTGTAAGGCCTGTAGCGCTTGTGGTACTTCGCTGCCTCCGCGTTGCTTGCTTAGGTGGGTAGGCTAAGACTCAGACACCAATTGCATCACTGTGGCTGCGGCTGAACTGCCTCAGTTGAAGAGGGATAGACAGTTTATACAGGTGCACCAACTGCGTGGCCACTTCCCTAGGCTACCTCGATTTCATGTGCGCGTGATCCAATGCCAGGGGAGCAGTTGCCCCTCACCACCTTGACAACAGCAACAGCCACATCTGAGGTGGGGCAGATGTTCCACCCTCCACCACCCCTCTGACAACAGCAATAGGCCCCCCCGATCCTGTGCAGCAATGACCCCACCACCCCGACCCTCCCACCACCCCACCCCTCAACTGATCCAACAGCTACATCCGTGGTGGGGCAGATGTTCCACCCTCTGCCACCCACCTCTGACAACCACAACAGGTGCCCCCGATCCCAGGCAGCGATGACCCCCACCCCAACGTATGCCCCCGACAACACCAACAGTAGTATTCAAGGATGGGCAGTAGATGCCTCCGTACTACCTTTACCCCATCCCTCGACAATAGTCGTCACCATGGCAGGGCAGTGGTTGCCCTGGACACCACCCAACAAAAGACACTTCTGCAGCAGGGAGGGATTACATCCAGCACCACCACCCCCCCCACCCAGCACATGTGAAGCCTTCAACCCAATAGGTGACTACGTTGTGCTATTGAAACGATGCTGTTCACTCGGCTCCGCTCCCCCAGAGGGAAGGCTGTTTGTGCTTACCTGTATACCGTTGTGAAACATGTTGACATGCTTTCCGACTGACGTGGGTGGACGATCCGGGTGGGGGCTGGGGGTGAGGAGGGGCAAGGGGGGGGGGGCGAGGTGTCCAGGTCCCTTAATCATATGCTGATGCATTACAATGAGTTGCCAATGACCATTGGTGGGAATTACGTCCCGCCATTGCTGGGCTGACCGGATGATGGCGATCTGCCCTCCCACCAGTGTGAAACCAATGGTGCCATATTGTCCACACATGCACTGGTGGGCATGGAAAATTCCTCCCACTGGATGTTACAAGCTGAACAACCACCACCCGTCCCCTTCAGCACCTTCCAGTCCACTGGCAGGGAGCATAAAAATTCACACTAAGTCCTGACAATTCCCAACTCCATTCCCACCTCCAGGAGGACACATAATCTCGGCCTTGGGAGTACACACAAGGTCTTTGAATGTGATATGACAAGTTGATAAGGATGTTTTAAAAATGCCCCTTTTTTAAACATAAGCATAAAGGATAAAAATTCAGGAAGAAATGCTAATTACTTATAGAGCATTTATTAGATCCCAGCTGGAGGATTGTGTCCAATTCTAATCATCAAACTCAGGGAAAAAAATGCATGAAAATGCAGAGGTGATTCAATGCAATGGTCCCAGGTGTCAGGGGGTTCAATGACATGGAGATATTTGTAAAGCTGACACTGATATCCTCCACCTTACTATCACACACCTTCCACTGATACCAGCCTCACACTCACCTCTCTAGGCATACCTCCAGAAATTCAGCTATGGCAGTCAGATCACCCAGGCAGAGCATAAGACAATTACTGACATTCTGCCCTCTCACTCTTGCAGGACAAAGTGTCCCCATAATCGCAGAGAATTGGCAGGGATAAGGCAAACCTTCATCCCCTGAGCCTGAGGGAGGGATGGTTCTCTGTGCTATGGGAGTGGCTGTGACAGGGCCTCTAGCACCAATATCACTGACAGTATTCAGGATGATGCTATGTTCCTGTTCCATGCCCACTCTGACATCGAGCACACTCTCATCCTGCTGTCTGGGGTTATGTGCAAACTACAGATGGTGGGACCATGGATGCGTTGACTGACCTCAAAACTCCCCTTCTGATTTTATGCTTTGTAATGATACACAAAACCTGCCAGTATTGAACCTGAGATAGAAACAGAGCGAATAAGGGTAAAGGGAGAGGGAGAGAGAACAACAGCACAGCACTGATAATGAAGACACATCACATGCTCTGACATTTAGAGACACCAGCTCAAACACTTGCACTGTGTGTTACTGAGAGGCCAGTACAGAGCCGGAATCTGTACATGCTGAATCACCGAACGCTAATGTGCTGCAGCCAAGCCAGGGGGAAAGAATAATTCATTTTTTTTTTCTTTTATTCATTGATGGAATGTGGGCATCGCTGGCTAGGCCACTATTTACTGCCCATGCTAAATTGCCATTGAAAAGATGGTGTTGAGCTGCCTCCTTGAATCATTGCAGCCCACATGGAGGAGGTCCACCCACGGTGCTGTTGGGGTACAAGGTCCAGGGTTTTGACCCAGTTACAGTGAAGAAACAGTGATATATTCCCAAGTCGGGATGGCGTGTGGCTTGGAGGGGAACTTCTAGGCGGTGGTGTTCCCATGTATCTGTTGCTGTTGCCCATCTAGATGGTAGTGGTCATGGGTTTGGAAGATGTTTTCTAAGGAGGCTTGTTGAGCACCTGCATTGCATCTTATAGATGCTATACATTGCTTCCACTGAGCGTCGGAATGGGAGGGTGTGCACCTTTGTGGATGGCAATCAATGGGGTCTGCTTTGTCCAGATGGTGTCAAGCTTGAATTGTTGGAGCTGCACTCATTCTGGCAACTGGAAAGTATTCCACCACACTCTTGACGTGTATCTTGCAGATAGTGGACAGGCGTTGGGGAGTCAGTGTGTGAGGTTATTGCCGAAATATTCCTAACTTCTGAACTGCAATGTTGCCTCAGTAGTTATATGTCTCACCCAGTTCATTTTCAGATCAATGTCACCACCCCCACCCACCCCCCTCCACCACCCCCCACAACCTCGACCCGCCAGAATGTTGATAGTGTGGGAATCAGCGATCATAATGCCATTGGATGTCAAGGGATGATGGTTAGATTCTCTGTTGTTGGAAATGGTAATTGCTTGACACTTGTGCTGGGGGGAATATTAGCTGCCACTTCTCCACCTAAGCCTGGATATTGTCCAGGTCTTGCTGCATTTTGACATGGACTTCTTCAGCATCTGAGGAGTTGTGAATGTTGCTGAACATTGTGCAATAATAAACGAATATCCCCACTTCTAACCTTATAATGGAAGGAAGGTTGTTGATGAAGCAGCTGAAGGTTTTTGGCCCTAGGACAGTACCGTGAGCAACTCCTGCAGCAATGTCCTAGAGCTTAAGTGATTGATTTCCAAAGAACACAACCATCTCCCTTTGCGCCAGGTATGACACCAACTAATTCCCAAAGGCTCCAATTTTGCTTGGGCTCCTTGATACCTCACTCTGTTAACTGATGCATTGATGTCAAAAGCATTCAATCTCACTTCACCTCTGCCGTTCAGCTCTTTTGTCCATGTTCAATCCAAGGCTGTAATGTGGTCAGGAGCAGAGTAACAATGGCCGAACCAAACTGACCATCAGTGATGAGGTTATTGCTAAGCAACTGCCTCTTTATAGCACTGTCAAGTCACCTCCCATCACTTTACTGAACGTGGAGTGTAGATGAGTAAGCTGGGTAGGATGTGTCCCATTTTTTTGTGTCCCTGACGTACCTGGGAAATTGTCCATATTGCTGGGTAGATGCCACTGTTGTACCTGTACTGTTTCAACTTGGCTAGGGGTGCAGCAATTTCTGGAGCGCAGGTTTTGAATATTATTGAAGTGATACTTTCAAGGCCTATAGCCTTTGCAATAAGCAGTGCCTTCAACCATGTATTGATATCCCTGGAGTGAATCGAATTGGCTGAAGACTGGCATATGTGATACAGGGGACGTCCGCAGAAGGTGAAGATGGATCATCCAGTCGGCTTGTCTAGCTGAAGATTGTTGCTAATGCTGCAGCCTTGTCTTGTGCAATGATTTGATGGGTTCCCCCATCACTGAGGATGGGAATATTTGTGGAGCATCCCCAAATCGAGGCTGAATGTGGCCTGACTGCAGGACTTATAAAGTCATAGAATCATAGAGGCCTACAACATAGGAAAAGGCCCTTCGGCCCCTCGAGTCTGCGCTGGTCAAACATGTACTGTTCTAATCCCATTTTCCAGCACTTAACCCATACTTTGTATGCCATAGCATCACAACTACATATCCAAATATTTCTTAAGTACAATGAGGGTTTCGGCCCCTACCACCCTTTCAGGCCGTGAGTTCCAGATTCCCACCACCCTCTGGGTGAAAAAATTCTTCCTCACTAACCCTCTAACCTCCCTGCCCCTTACCTTAAATCTATGTCCCCTGGTTATTTATCCTCCACCAAGGGGAAAAGTTCCTTCCTGTCTACCCCTCATAATTTAATACACATCAATTATGTCCCTGCTCAATCTCCTCTGCTGTAGGGAAAATAACCCCAGTTTATCCAACCTCTTCTCATAACTAAAACTCTCCAGTCTAGGCAACATCCTGGTAAATCTCCTCTGCACTGTCTCTCATGAAATCACATCCTTCCCAAAATGCGGCTTCCTGAACATCACGCAATACCCTAGCTGTGGCCTAAGCAGCGCTTTATACAGTTCCAGCATAACCTCCCAGCTCTTATATTCTATGCATCGGATAATAAAGGCCGTGGAATCAATCAGGTCTGCCTATCACATATTGATTATGCTGTTTTGCACACAAGTAGACCTGAGTTGCAGCTTCACCAGATTGACACCTTAAATGTATCCATGCTGGTGCTTTTCATGGTATGCCCTCCTGCACTCTTCACTGAACCATTGTTGGTCCCCTGGCTTGGTGGTAAGGGAGGAGTGGATGATATGCTGGACTATGAGGTTACAGATTGTGACTGATCACAATTCTGCTGCTACTGATGGCCAACAGCGCCTTAAGGGTGCCCAGGCTTGAGCTGCTAGGTCTGTTCGAATTATATACTATTTAGCACGGTGTTAGTGCCACAAATCTCGAAGGAGGCCACCTGAATGTGAAGACAGGGCATTTTCTCCATAGATCTTTGAAGTGCTTACTCCTATCAAACAGCAAGGGCAGATTCATCTATGACAAGTACATTGGTGAGGGACAGGTCAACTAGGTTTCTGTGGCAGCTGACTGGAGAGTGAGATCACGAACAAGTTCTGATACACAGGACGCAGAGGTACCTGGAAGTGGTCAATAACTCCATGAGAGCATAGAGGACCCAGCTGGCAGTGTTGTCTCAGCTTCCACTGCAGCACAGGCTGAAACCTATGCAGCAGTGGAAGATCAGACTGCGCTCATGAGATCCATGCTTGCTGCCATGCAGGGTCAGACTTTTGCCCTCATGGCTGTGCTCAAGAAGACATGTGGATTCTCTCTGCTGTCCAGCAATCTGTGCCTCAGCATGTTACTTGGATTGCTGAGGTTCTGCCCCATGGGATTGGGAGTGCCCCCAGTGAGCACAAAACTGTTGCCCTGTCTCAGCGTGACAGCATTTTTCCTCCCTTCACTGTCACTCCGCCCATGTCCCTGCAGTTACCAATCAGCCGGCCCAAACTACCACTGTCCAGGTCGAGGTGGTGCAGCCTCAACCTGAGCCCTCAAGCCCTAGATCTTCTCCAGGGTGTACTGCAAGGCCATCTGCAGTGCCTTGCATACAAAGTCATCAGCCTTCCACCAACCATGCTGCATTCACTAGACAAGCACTGTGTCAGAGAACCAGGAATGTCGATGGAACCCGCAGGACAGGTACTAATGGAATACACAAGGGTGAATAGTTCACTGTTGCTTGTGTAGTGGATGCGTTGTTGGATAAAGCTGCCAATGAAAATGGATTTTGTTACAGGGTTGTAGCCAGGGAGAAGCTGTGGTTGTACGTCTCAGGCGGATGCAACAGTTGAGAATGGGAAACCAATGATGGGAAAGAAAAGTTGCCATCCTGGAAACACAGTCTTATCAGACACTCTCCTGCAGCCTATCCTGGTCGTAGGGGTGCAGGAACTACCCTCCCTGCCTCCTCCTGCTCCTCCTCAGGTGTCCTCTGGTTTCCTGCTGACCATGCCTCTGTCCTCCTGGTGATGGAAATATGAAAGGTGCAGCAGAATACCATGAACTTGAACACCTGCTCCATCGTGTACTGGAGGGTTCACTCTGAGTGGTTCAGGAATCAGAAGTGTTATTTCATCTAATCAATGGTCTGCTCCATGATGTTCACGGTGGCTCCATTGCCCTTGTTTTACAAGTGTTATTTTCACATGTTCGTTTGTCGGTGTGGAGTGGTGAGGGAGTGGGTGTTTTGAGCCATGTATTAAGCCTTCATCTCTGAGAAGCCACCCATTGCTTCCTCTATAGCGTTCCACAGATGGAGCGAATTGCTGACTGTTCAGAATGAAGGTGTTGAGGCTCATGTCAGGATAGTGGACATTCTCCAATATGACATACTGTGTATGGCCACACAACAATTATACACTATTACAGCTCACCACCATCTTCTCAACAGCAAGTAGCCAATGACGCCCACGTCCGTGAAATAATATTTTTGAAAAGCATTTCTGGAACTGAGGGTTCTTTCAATTACTGTACCTCCCTCCATTTACTTTGGTGCTCAGCAGAGACAAATAGACTATTAGGAATCACAGTAGCTTGTGAAAACCATGGGGCCTCTCATCCAGCTTCTCCCTGCCAAGGGATAAAACGAAGTGTTCATCTTATCCACCATAAATAGTCTCTGTCACCTAGTGGATACATCTAATTACAGCAAACTGTGAAATGATGGGTATGTCACCTGCAACTGTCTGGAAAGTGTCCAATGCATAGAAGTTCAATGGAACAGTGACCTTAATGGCCAATGGTGGCACCGTCCTCACCCTGGTGTGAGGCTACAGATCATGATGAAGAAGGTGACACAGCCCTGTGACCACCTCTTTGTTGAATCAGAGTTGCCTCTCGCTCTGCTCCTAGGTTATGTGTAGGTTGGGAAAGTGTTATTGGATAATCCGGGGTGGTTATAACACAGTCTCATCCTACTCCCTCTTGATAGGGCTTCCCCTCTCTGCAGCCTCTGCTCCACTTTTTGATCATGTTACAGATCAAGATGCGCTGTAACTGCAGTCTACATACCTCGTCCAGAGTTGGTCAACAGAGCTTCTGCGTCCTCCACCACCCCCACCCCCCCCACCCCACCCAGAATGTATGCAGCAGGTCACAACAAAACCACCAGAAAACTATACACAACACCTCCATAAACATTCCAATTGCACAACTGAATACATAATGAAAAGGGAATGATTTGCAGGATTCTGGGACTGGACAGAGTAATTGAAAGGCTCTGGCAATGAGTAGATCCAATCACAAGAATGAGAATATTAAAATTGAGGAGCTGCCAGAACTTTATTCGATGTAGATGAGTGAGCACTGGGATGATGGCGAATGGGATTTGGTGTGAGATAAGATAGGGGCAGCAGATCTTTGGAGGAGCTATAATTTATGAACATTTTTAACAAGAATTGTGCTGCCAGGATAACATTGGAATAGCCGTGTCTGAATTTAACAAAAACACAGATGATGGTATATTCAGTATCTGTGCAGACACAGATATGCTGATGGGTGATGTTTCAATATATGGGTAGGACAGAGCCCACACACCACCAACCACACCCCCAACCCCGCACCCCCCATCCCCCAACCCTGCCGCGTTTAAACTGGTTTCTGAGCTTGAGCAGAGCTGAATATATACATGCAGTGATTTTTGAGTGCTGCTTGAATGTACTGAGCGGGACGTGGGGAGTTTGGTCAGCGGGGGAGTTCGGTGAAGAGAGGCACAATAAGTTATAAGAAGAAGAAAATAATTAACACAATAAAGTGGCAGGAAACTTCGTGTTTTTCGGCTGCAGCACGTGTGTGCTGCTGGGTGCCGAAGAACCCATGGCATCCACATTTCCAGTAAGCATCCGTGGGTTGAGGAGTTTTGGTTCCTCTTAAATTGAGCCGAGCTTCATTGTGACACGTCAAATAGGGCGACGTTACAAAGGCACTGAATTCCAAAAGGCACTCTCACTCCTTTTTGTTGAATGTGATAATTTGGTTAGTGATCAGGGACAGGAGGGTTTAACAGTTAGATAGGCTGGTAAGGAAGGTGGGAATCGAGGGACCTCAGCTCATGTAATTGAGCAGCAAGTTCCTGGTTCTTGCAGCTTGAATGGACAATAATGAGAGGTGTAGTGTGGATGAGCAGGCTGACCAAGGGGCCATAATACAGGAAGTCATTCATGTGTGAGGAACCAAAAATGAACATAGTGCTGGTAGGGAACTGCATAGTCAGGAGGTTAAGCACTGTTCTCTGCAGCCAAGAGCGAGTGTCCGGAAGGATGTGCTATTTCCCCTGTCCTCAGGTTCGGGCTATCTGCTCAGGGCTGAAGAATAACTTGTAATGCTCCAGAACAACATTATTCCTGAGCTGTGTGCAAATTTGCATAAGGTAAATAAGAGTCGAGAGATGAATACATGCCTCAAAGACTGGTATGGGAGAAGTGGGTTCCAGTTCGTGGGGCACTGGCAACCATATTGGGGACTGTGGTGCCTGTACCATTGGGAATGTCTTCATCTGAAATTTGCTGGGGCAAATTTTCTGGCGAGTCGTATAACTAGGCAAGTAGAGAGGGCTTTAAGTTAAATGAAAGTGTGAAGTATTCACGTCGGGAAAGATTGTCCTAATTAAAGTGAACTGACAAGGCAATTTATCAAGATGGTAATAAAGATGATGACAATTAGAATATGACAGGAAGGGGTAGTAATTGAAAATTTAAGATAAGGGCGGGGTTTACAAAAATGGTTAAAATTCTGAATTAAGGGCTCTGTGTCAGAATGCCGACAACATCCACAATAAAATAGATGATTTGTCAGCTGAATTAGAAACTCATATGACTAACCTAATAGCCAATGCAAGAGATTCTTTATAAGTAAAGGGGGTGGATGGATACCTGGGTTAAGCAAGAGGTTGCTGCCAGATCTGCCAGGATCTTATTTAATGTTGATGCAGCTTGAAGGGCCGAATGGCCTACTCTTGCCTCTAATTTGCATATTCACATGTCCCTTAATCCAGAGTGCTGAAGAAGATGGTTCTACTGCTAACAGATGCATCAGCAGTTATCATTCAAATTTCTATATACTCTCAAATATTGCTGCAGGTTTTAAGTGGTCAAAAGCAACTCCACGAAACAACATTGGAGGGAATGAGAGAACAGCGAATTAATGACCAGTGAGCCGAACATCAGTAGCAGGGAAAATGTTATCCTATTATAAAGGATATGATAACGGTGAACTTAGAAAATGGTATGGTTGGGCAAAGTCAACATCGATTCACAGCAGGGAAATCATGTTGAAGTGCGTTTGAGGATTTTACTGGCAGAATAGATATCGGGAATGGGGGAACAGGCGGATGTGGTACATTTAGGTTTTTAGAAAGCATTTCATAAGGTCACACACAGAAGGCTAGTAAACGCAATTAGAGCACGTGGGCTTGCAGTGAATATACTGGTCTTGGCTGAGAACTAGTTAACCAACAGAAAACAGAGAAAGGAGTAAGTGGTTCGATTTCAGGTTGGCAGGCAGTAAATACTATGAGTATCAGTGCGTAGCCACCAAATAATCACGAGCTCTATTGATGATTTGAACGTCGGGATTAATTGTAATATTTCCAATATTGCTAATGACAGAAATAAATAGGTGGAATGCGAGTTGTGAGGAAGCGGCAAAGACTCTCCAAGAGGATTTGGAGAGGTGAAAGGAGGGGGGCAAAAATTTGGCAGATGGGAAACAAGGTGGAGGAATGGGAGTTTACCACTTTCAGAGAAAAAACAGAAACACAGAATATTTCTTAAATGGTGAGAGGCTAGGATTGTTGAACTTCAAAGGTTCTTAGGATACAACATGTGGGCACAGTAAACAACGAACTAGGCTGATGACATGTTGGCATTTGTTACAAGAGGAATTGAGAATAGAAGTAATGATGTCTTACTTCCATTATATACAGCACTTGAAGTACTGAGTGCTGTTTTGGTCTCTGTACCTCAGGAAAGATGTACTTGACATAGAGGGAGTGCAACAATGTTTCACCAAATTCATTCCTGGGATGAAGGGATTGTCCTATGAGGAGAGATAAAATACACTCCCAGTGTGTTGTCTGGCGTAATTGGGTCAATTTAAGGAGGATCTTTCCACAGGCTGAGTGTTGTCGAACCAGGGGACACCATCTCAGTAAAAGGGGCAGGCCATTTAGGACTGAGATGAGCAGGATTTTTTTTCATTCAGAGGGCTCTCAATCTTTGGAATCCTCTGCCCTAAAGGATTGTGGAAATTCAGCTGTTCAGCATGTTCAAGGCTAAGATCCACAGTTTTCTACATACAGAAACACATCAAGGGATACGGGTGTAGTGCAAGAAAATGGTGTTGACGTGAAAAATCTTATTGAATGGTGGAGCGTGCTTGAAGGGCTGAATGTCCTACTCCTGTTCCTGTTTCTTTTACTCTTATCTGGTGAAGGTTGCAGTGGGCATGATTGGGAACGGAGAGAATAAAGTGTCAGAAGTCAGTTCAGGGGCAAAAGGGGCATGGAGTTTGTGAACAGCCTTAGATATCTGCTAGAGAGGGGAGTGGGGCTGGTGGGTAGGAAATTGAGTTAGTGATTGGAGAGAAATTTTAAATGACAAGAACAGTAATACAGTAAAACATGTATTATAGAATGCATAATTGGGTATAGAAACTTACCAGGAAAACCAACAATTGCCAGGATGGGATAGTAACCTACTTGAATAAACATAAGTACGCATTCAATCCGCCATGCTAAAGATATCCAATCAAGTGAAATATAGTCAAGTGCAAAGGATAAACCCCTGTCCATTATTATATCATTCCAATCTATTGTCCTCAATTTCTGATCCATTGTTGTAACATTCCAATGTATTGTTCTCAGATTGTGATCCATTGTGGTAACATTCCAATTTACTGTTCTTGGATTATGATCCGTTGCTGGAACATTCCAATCAGTTGCTCTCGGAGTTGGATCCATTGTTGGGGCATTCTGATCTATTGTTCTCAGATTCTGATCCATTGTTGGCACATTCCAGTCTATTGTTCTCAAACTCGGGTCCATTGTTGTAACATTCCAATCTATTGTTCTTAGTTTCTGATATCCTCCCCCTCTCTCTGGAGCCGATGATATCTGTTACTGTCGGAGGTGATGCTCCAGCTGTCATTAGTGGATAACTCATTCAAAGGTGTCGCTTATAAAAAGAAGAAGGGAACCCTCCAGTGACTCAATTAGGCTCTATGAAGACTGGCATTAATTAAGGTCACTGAAGAAACAGGTACAGTTAACCCCTTTCAGTCCAATACATTTTATATCATAATAAAGTAGAACGCTTACCCGGTCTGGAAGGGATGTATGAGTGTCGCTGAGGGAAGGAATGGTGGAAATTGCGGAGGAACTGACCATAATATTTCAATCCTCCATGGATATGGGACTGGTAGGTGCAAATGCTCCAAACTGTTTATAAAAGGAGAGTCGAATAAACTCTGGAACCCACAGCAGTCAGAATAACCTTGGTGAAACATTAGGGAAACTTATAAATTGTTTAATCGGAGAGGAAATTATTAGAAGCCATAGTCAAGGCAAAGATGCTTATTTCTTTGTGAGAAAAGGGACTTAACAAATGTCCAGAATCACAGACTTTTTAGTGGAAAACCGATTTCAACTGAATGGAGTTTTCTGTCTCAGTAACGAGAGGTTGAGGAGGCCTGTGAGCTTGATGCTATGTATATGAACAAAGGATGATCATGTGTAACTTAATGGAATTGTTATAGAAACTGAGCACCATGGATTAAATGGTCTGTGACAGTACAGACATGTTATTGGATAAGAGATGGAAAACAGGGGAAGTGGTTAAAGATGGTTATTCTGACTAGATGGGAGTTTAAAGTGATATTCTCCAAGGATCTGTATTGGGACCATTGCTCTTTATGATTGCGAGAAATGATATAGACTTATATATTATGAACAGAAGTTCAACATTGCAGGGTACAGGAGTTTGTAGATGTAAACAATGAGGAGGACAATAATAAGCTTCAGGAGGGTATATACAGATTGGTGAAACAGAAAGGCGTGGAGCAATTGAAATTTAATTCAGGGACGTGTGTAGGATACAGTTGGGAGCAGGAATGTGGAGATACAATATGAAATAAAGAGGTCAATTTTAAAATGGTGGGTGGAATATTCCGCTCCCGCTGTCACCGGGCATGTTCAGCAGCATAATCGGGCAATATGGTGATAAGGCCAACAATTGGTTTCATGACTCAGTGAAACTAGTTTCAAATCGTCGACTCTGCCCGTCAATGGCTCATTGAAAAACTTCTGCATAAGCCCAGTCCACCGGAATCATCCCCACGCCTTACACTGGCCTACGTGTTTCACAAGAGCTTATATAAGGCGTGCGCTTGGCGGGCTGAACTTCGAGGGTATTCGGAGGTGAGTGCGCAGGAATATTTTGCAGTGCTTGGGAGGGTCGTCCGTTGGACTTCAATGTTGAGGAGCTTTGGGGTTGGTGGGCAAGGTCTTCCATGCGTTAGAGGCGAATTGGTGGGCCAGGCGACAGAACAGCATTGCAGTTGATCGTAGTTCACAAGCACAGGAGGGGGGTCGGGGTTTTGGGCGGGTAAGGAAGCGGCCACGCATTAGGGAAACCTTGCACTTGACATGTTTGGAGATGGGCGTCTGGTTTATATGCCTACTCAATTAACGCAGAGGTGTGAAAGTGCCACCATGTTCTGCAGACCTTATCACCCCATGGGCAGCGAATGCAATAATTATTTCATCCGCTTATTGCACTTTTCATTAATTACACCCTTGCTGTGCTGATTACACAGAATGATTGGAGTAACTCGAGCTGTGGCTTTTGGAGCTTGTGCGGCAGCTGGAGGCTCAACAGCTCACTCTCGAGGCTAAGAGTCTCGCGCATAGTACGTTACAGGACGTGGTCACCCCGCAGCTTATAGAACTGCAAGCAGAGAGGAAAAAGTGGCCGCTAGGCAGAAGGGGGGACCAGGCAGGTAGTGAGGGAATCCCCCTAATGCATATTACTCACAGACCATGTTACTGTGCTTGTTTCTGCGTGTTTATGTGTATAGTGTGTGTTTATGACTATGTATATTCATGACTTTGTGTCAATTTGTGTGTATTTGTGTGTGCGTGTTCGAGGATGCACGTGGTTGTGTTTCCCTGTGCCTGTGCGTGCATGTGTGCCTTTGTGTGTTTCTGTTGTGTGTGTGTGTTTGTGTGTATTCCTGTCTGTGCCTTTTTCTGTTTGAGTGTTTGTGTGTGTGTATGTGCGTGCTTGTGTGCGTTTGTGTGTGTGCGCGCGTGTGTGTCATTCCCACACCTGGCTAACTCCTGGCTCTTTCCTGGGATTGTGTCGATGGGGGTATGTCGGGATGAATTGTCAACCGCACCACCCCCCCCCCAACCCTCTCCCCACCCCCACGTCACCACTGGCTCCCGCCAACCACCTCTCCTGATTTTCCTGTTATTGTCACGTCACATTCCCATGGAGCTTGTTGGGAGTATAGAGGAGAGATTCTGAGGTTTTTCAGAAGGGGAATGTTACTGTGTTGACAAAAGAATTCTGACATCATGGTCGGAGGACATGAAAGCTGTTTATGATGAAAAAATACACGTTAGATAACTCACATTTTATAAAGGACTTTTTAAAGCATTATATAACTGACATTATTTGTCTTGAAGAAACGAGGACCGAATCCTTAAGGCCAGCAAAGTTTTCAACTACCACCGTAGGAACTGTGGAAAAGTGGCGCTCTTCTGTTTTACACATTTAATAACGAAAGTGCATATTAAATTTCTAAGGATAGAAATATTATATGTGTCTCTGGTTCTTTACGGTGTGTTTATTATGTTTTGCCTCTCTGAATTTGTCATAATAAATGTTTACCCTTTCATTTGATATTTAATATAAGAAAACCAGTTTTGTGACTCTCTTAAAAGATTACAGCAGGAGGGGTTAAACCTTCCTTCTCACAAATACACCTTGTTGCCGTCAGTTGAGAAGAGGGAAAGAGGAGAAAAAATCTCACATCTCTCCACTGTACGTGGTAAACACCTCGCCTCTACTTCCTCCCAATCACCCTCGATTCCCTATCAAACGTTACTTTTTTCCCATAACTCCCGATTCCTCCCCTTATCCCTTCGCTCCCATGTCACTTTTCGGTCCACCCATTAAGTCTGATTCCACCGCCGCCCCCCCCCCCCCCACCCCCCCCCGTCACTACTGCTTCCCCTCGTTCCTGACCTTCAGCGCTAGTTATTAAATCGCTGCTTGCTTCTACTGTATCACAGACTTTCCCATTTAATTCGATGCATTATAGGATGCAATAAATCATTTGAAGCTATCAATAATTCTGCTAACAACCTGGTAACTTCTTCGCAGCCTGATGTGTAATTTCATTGTTTTTTGCCCGACCGAAGAATGAACACAATGACAATTCTGATCCGGAAGCGTAAACCTGTGGTCTAACCAAATGTTACCTGGTGGCCATGGCAGTAGTGGATCTGCTGGTCGTTATCCTGGATTTCAAATTGAGACACATTCCGACTGTTTTTTGGGAAATGTTTTGTTTCCTGTAACCCGTGCCCTTTTGTAATATACACTCCGTCCAGGTTTATGCAGCCATGGACTGTTCTGCCTGGTTCACCATCACTTTCACCTTTGATCAAGTTGTGGCCATTTGTTGCTCGAATCTGAAAAGTAAATATTGCAGCATGAAAACGGCGGCTGTGGTTCTGGGAACGGTGACTGCGCTGAGCTGTTTAGAAAACATTTTCTGGCATTTTACGTTCACTGGTCAACGCTGGCTGATGAAGTTCCCCTGATTTTGCGTTCACAGTCGAAATGATGTTCTCTCCGTTGTGGGGAACAATCAAGTTCCTCCACCACATTCTAAACAAGGGTGACGCATTCATTCTGATTCTGCTGCTCAATGTTCTCACCGTCAGAACCGTTCTCACCGTTCTTCATTAGTGAACAATAGAGCCCGCAGGAGACTCCGGGCTCACAGCAGTGGGGAGAGTCCTAGAGATGGAGAGTTGAAGGAAATCCATCGTTTAACTGTTTGTGACCTCGGCTAATTTCATCCTGTTACGGTCAACGTTAATGCTTTATTCTACATAGAGGCGGATATATTATATGGGGTTTGATTCTGTATATTTAGGCTATTTTGTCTATGAAATGGGCTTGATGCTGCTCCTCCTGAGCATCTGCACTGACATTGCGATTTATACCGTGACACAAACTGCGCTCAGGCAGCAGTTGATGAATGTGCTGAAATATTCCTTTACTCCAATTCTTCAACTCATTCAATGATGAGAGGAATTCAATCAGTTGGGCATTGGATTGGCTGGGCTGCATTTCCATCATGGATACCCCTCACTAATCGCTCAGGAAAACACCTAACCTGACAGATTTGACTCTCGCCCCCATTCCTCGGCTCGCCTGTCCATCATCCCTATCGCTTAGTGATTGAATAGCAATACCACCACATAGATTCTCGACCCTCACATTGGCCGGACGACTGGAACATCATCGCCATTCCTCACAATGATTGGACATGAGCCCTTATATGGGAAACCCGGTGGGCAATTATTCGATAGAACCGGGGTGAATGGTCAACGGAAGTGAGGTCATAGAGAGGAATTGAGTTAAGGATTAACGGACTGGGTGCCAATTCAGGGACAATAATTGGGAGTTCACAGGGAATTGAAGAGAAAGAGAGAGAAGGGGGGAGAGAAAGAGAGAGAAGGGGGGGGGGAGAGAAAGAGAGAAGGGGGGGGGGAGAGAAAGAGAGAAGTGGGGGGGAGAGAAAGAGAGAGGGGGGAGAGAAAGAGAGAGAAGGGGGGAGAGAAAGAGAGAGAAGGAGAGAGAAGGGGGAGAGAGAAGGGGGGGAGAGAAAGAGAGAGAAGGGGGGGGAGAGAAAGAGAGAGAGGGGGGTAGAGAAAGGGAGAGAAAGAGAGAGAAGGGGGGAGAGGGAGAAAGAGAGAGAGAAGGGGGAGAGAAAGGGGGAGAGAGAGAAGGGGAGGAGAGAAAGAGAGAGAAGGGGAGAGAAGGGGGGAGAGAAAGAGAGAGAAGGGGGGAGAGAAAGAGAGAGAAGGGGGAGAGAAAGAGAGAGAAGGGAGGAGAGAGAAAGAGAGAGAAGGGGGGAGAGAAAGAGAGAGAAGAGGGGAGAGAAAGAGAGAAGGGGGGAGAGAAAGAGAGAGAAGGGGAGAGAAAGAGAGAGAAGGGGGGGAGAGAGAGAAGGGGGGAGAGAAAGAGAGAAGGGGAGAGAAAGAGAGAGAAGGGGGGGAGAGAGAGAAGGGGGGGAGAGAAAGAGAGAGAAGGGGGAGAGAAAGAGAGAGAAGGGGGGAGAGAAAGAGAGAGAAGGGGGAGAGAAAGAGAGAAAAGGGGGGAGAGAAAGAGAGAGAAGGGGGGGAGAGAGAGAGAGAAGGGGGGGAGAGAAAGAGAGAGAAGGGGGGGAGAGAAAGAGGGCGACAGAAACAAAGAGAGGCACAAAGTGAGTGAGAGAAAAAGGGAGTGAGAGGGACTGAGCGAGAGTGAGAGCGGACGGGGACAGAGATAGAAAAAGAGGCAGAGAGTGAGGGAGAGACAGAGACATTGAAAGAGACAGACAGAAAAACAGAGAGAGAGAGATAAAAAGAAGAGAGCGACAGAGAGACGGGGACATATTAAGACAGAGAGGGTTGGAGAGAGAAAGAGGCGGGAAGACAGAGATATGGGGGGGAGAGAGACGGGGAGAGAAAGCCAGACTGCACAGAGAGAGAGAGAGAGAGATCGAGGGAGCGGGGAAAGCGGGAGGGGGAAAGACAGACCGAGAGAGAAAGATAGAGCAATTGGGTTAGAGAGCGCGAGAGATTAAGAGATCGCGTGACAGAGAGAGGGTGTGACAGAGAGACTGTGGCAGACAGAATGTGACAACCAGAGCGCGGGAGAGACAATCCGAGAAGGAGACAGAGACGGAGAGCGGGAGGGAGAAAGAGGGAAGTGAAAAGATGGTTGCTCCCAGAGACAGAGAGACGGATAAAGTTTTTTGCAGGCTTGTTGATGCTGCAATTTTTGGCCGCCCTCCAGGCTTCGGCCGCTCCCCACTCATGCCCCTCCCACCCCCGCGCTTAACAATGAGGAGGTCACGATTTATTAGTTTCACCTTCCATTGTTCTCAGGGCCCCCATTAATTCCGAACCTCCCCATTAATTCTGATTGCCCCCCTCCCCCCCCATTATTTTTGAGGGTCCCGCCATTAATCCGGAGCCCCCAGTGATTAATTCTATGGGGTCCACCGTTACTTTTGAGGTCCCTCATTAATATGAAGGGCCCTGATTAATTCTGAGGGCCCCTTCAATTGTTTTATTCATTTTAAAGAACACACAAACACGATGATTGTCCTCTGCTCCTCCTCCATTCACTGCCTCCACCTCCCCCCACATCACGCGACCCCTTTCTCATTCAGCCCAGGACTGTTCCTCTCTCATTCGCACCCACAACACACACAATCACATATCAACTCAGTTCCAGGAGCGTACCTCTCACATTTATCTCGCAGCAACCCACCACAAACACAATCACCGTTCCCCTCACCCCACCAATACCGACTCGATGCAGGACTGCCCCACACTCATTTGCTGCCCCCACCCCATCTCACCCCTCAATCCAGGACTTTCTCTCTCCCCCATTCAATGACCCCGCATAATGCACTCCATAACCACTTAGTACAGGACTTTCCCTCTCCCATTTGCTGCCCCCGGACCCTCACCCCACACTCTAACTACTCTGTCCAGGCCTGGACCACTCCCCTTCACCTTCCCCAACCGCACACCATAAACATTTAATCCAGGACTGTCTTTCTCCCATTCACTACCCCCTTACACCTCACCATACCTAATCTGTCCAGGGCTGCCCCTCTCCTATTCTTCTGTACATAACCCTACCTCATAACCATTCGGTCCAGGGTTGCCACTCTCCCATTCACTGCCCCCTATTACCCCACCCTATCCCTACTTTATCCAAGATGATACCCCTCCCATTCACCCCCTTCTAAACCATCCAGTGCACACTCAGTCCTGGACTGTCTCTCTTTCATTCATTTCTCCCCACCCAGTCAACAACCACTCATTTCCAGACTGTCTCTCTCCCATTCATTATCCCCTCTTACCTCACCCATACCCACTCAGGCCAGGACTGTGCCTCTCCCATTCACCTCCCTCGACCACAACCCTTAAGCCCTCGGTCCAGGAGTATCATTTTCCCATGCACATCAGCTCGTCCCCCACAACCCCCGCTCCCCCCCCCCACCCCACCTCACCCTGTATCCACTCTGCCCGGGACTGTCACCTCCTCCATCCCCACCCCGTACCCACTTAGCACTGGACCGCCCTTCGCCCATTCACCCCTTCACCCCACCCTGGACCCATTCAGCCCAAGGTTGTCCCTCTCCCATTTCACAGAGCACTAGAAACGTTGTAGCAATGAAAGCTGTCATTCAGCCCAGCATGACTACACTGGCTCAGAAAAAATCAACCTACCCATTCGAACACCACCTTCCAGTATCCATTCCGGAGCCCTGCAGGTTGCAGAAATTCAGGAACTAATCCAATGACATGTCAATGAGTTGAGCATTTCTGCCTCCAGCACCAATCCGGGCAGCGAATTCCAGACACCCACCACCCTCTTGCTGAAAATTTTTTCCCCCATTGCCCCTCTAAGCCTTCTATCAATCACCTTAAACCTGTGTCCTGTGTTCTTTTTTATTCATTCATGGGATGTGGCTTTGCTGGCTGGGCCAGAATTTATTGTTCATCCCTATTTACCTTGAGAAGGTGGCACTGAGCTGCCTTCTTGAACCGCTGCAGACCCTGTGATGTAGGTACACTCACCATGCTGTTAGGGAGCGAATTCCAGGATTTTGACCAAGCAACAGTGAAGGAAAACGATATATTTCCAAGTCAGGGTGGTGAGTGGCTTGGGGGGGAGCTTCCAGGTGATGGTATTCCCATCATCTGCAGCCCTTGTCCTTCTAGACAGCAGTGGTCATGGGTTTCGAACTTGCGGCTGATGGAGCCTTGGTGAATTCCTGCTGTGTACCTTGTAAATGGCTTACACTGCTGCTACTGTGCGTCGGTGGTGGAGGGAGTGAACGTTTGTGGATGTTGTGCCAATCAAGCGGGCTTCTTTTTTTCCTTGATGGTGTCAACCTCCTTGAGTGTTGTGGGAGCTACAACCATCCAGGCAAGTGAGGAGTATTACACTCCTGATGTGTGCCTTGCAGATGGATTCCAAACCATTGACCTGCTCTTGTTGCCACAGTATTTATGTGGCTAGTGCAGTGCAGTTTCTGTTCAGTGGTAAACCTCAGGATTATTTAAGGAAATAGTATTGCAATTAAAAGTAAACAAAAATTATGGCAAGGGAGCTCAGTCCCGTGTGTTGTGCAGCCTGCAGCATATGCGAATTCTGAGGTACTCCTTGCAGTCTGGATGACCACTTGTGCAGGAAGCGCCACCGGCTTGACCAGCTTGAGCAACAGATTTCGGAGCTTGAGAGTCAGATGGAGACAGATCCGTCAGGCTGAGGGTTACGTAGATCACACATGTTTAGATGTGGTCACACCGAAGCTTAAGGAAGTGCAGTCAGAGAGGGAATGGGTGACCACCAGTCAGAAGAAGCAAGACTTGCAGGGTTTCAGGAAAGCACCAGAGTGCATCTCACTCAAGAAACGTTTTTTATTCTGTGTTGGGAAATGGTGAGGCTGAAATTTCCTCTGGAGAATGCAGCTAGAGCCAGTTTCACAGCACTGTGTGGGCTCAGCTGCACAAAGGGGGAGGAGTAAGAGGGCAAGAGCAATAGTGGTACATGACTCAATAGTAAGGGGTGTAGACAGGCATTTCTACAGCCATAAATGTGACTCCAGGATGGTGTGTTGGGTCCCTGGTGCCAAGGTCAACGATGTCATAGAAGGGCTGGAGGGCATTCTGAAGCGGGAGGGTGAACAGTCAAGGGTCGCTGTTCACATTAGTACCAGCGACATAAGTAGAAAGAAGGATGAGGTCCTGCAACAAGAATTTAGGAAGTCAGCTGGCAGAATAAAAACAGGTCCTCAAAAGGTTGCAGTCTCTGGATTTCTCACTGTGCCACCTACTAGTGAATGGTAGAGTTGAATGAGTGGGTGAACAGATAGCGCAGGAGGGTGACTTTTAGGTTCCTGGATCACTGGGTCAGTTTCCAGAAATGGACCAACATCCTTATGCAGAGATTTGCTAGAGCTATTTGCGGGAGAGGGGGCAGGTGGGAGGAGTGGTTAACTCTTGGCCAGTGGGACAGGATATAGAGTGGAGGTTCAGTAGGGGATGATACACAGCCAAATAAAGATAAACTAATTCAGCCTGAGAGCCAGAGGAAGTGGCATTGCATTGTTCCTCAAGGAGTTAATAACTGCAATATAATGGATCGTATCTTGGAATATTCCTCAAATTAGGCCATATTGGTACAAAAAAGTGCTGGGCATGTGCTATGGGCCTCCAAACAGTCAGGGAAAGACAGAGGAGCAGATATGTACACAAATCTCAGAGAAGCGTAAAAATAATAGGTTAAAATAGAAGGGGATTTCAACTTGCCCAATATTAACGGGATATTCTTAGTGTGACAAGCGTAGAGGTGGCAGAATTCCTAAAGCACACCTAGGAGAGCTTCCTGAGCCATCACATAGAAATTCCGACAAGGGAAGGGGCAGTACTGTTCCTAACCTTAGGGAATGAATCCAGGGAAGTGGTAGTAGTGTCAATGGGGGAGCATTTCGAGGATAGTGACTATTACGCTGTAACATTTAAGATAGCTATGGAAAATGATAATTATATTAAGGAAATAAAGGCACTCAATTGGGGGAACGCCTATTTTAAGATGAAAAGACAGGATCTTGCCTAAGTGGACTGAGAGCAGCTGCTTGTTTGAAGGTCTACATCAGGCCAGTGGGAGCCATCAAAAAGAAAATAATGAGAGTTCAGGGCCAACATGTTCCCGTAAAGGTGAAGAGTAGGATCAAAAGGTCCAAAGGACCCTTGCTACCAAGGGATATAAAGGATTGGATAAGGCAAAACAGGGAGTCTTATGGCAGATAAAAGCACCTGAAAACAGCAGAGGCCCCAGAGGAGTATAAAACATGCAGCGGAATACTTTAAGAAGTAATCAGCAGAACAAAGAGGGGTATGAAAAATACTGGCGAGTAAGGTAATAGAAAATTCAGAGGCATATCATAAATATACTAAGGGCAGAGGATAACCAAGGAAAGAATAGGATCCATTAGGGACCAAAGTGGCAATCTGTGCGTGGAGCGGAGGATGTAGGTGAGGTTTCAAATGATTGCTTTCATCTGCTTTCACTATGGAAAAGGATGGTGTAAATGTGGAATTCAGGGAGGAGGACTGTGATATACTTGAACAAATTAGCATTGAAAGGGAAGAGGTATTAGAGGTTTTAATGGGCTTAAAAGTTGATCAATCCTGAGGCACAGATGAGATTTTTTTCCAGGCTGTTATGTGAGACAAGGGAGGAGATTTCAGGGGCTCCAACAATAATTTTCATATCCTCTTTGACCACCAGAGATGTGGCAGAGGATGGGATGGCAGCGAATGTGGTACCATTACTCAAGAAGAGCAATAGTGATAAATCAGGTAATTACAGACCACTGAGTTGGTCATCAGTGGTCGGGAAACTATTAGAAAGATATCTGGGCGGCTGGATTAATCTCCACTTGGAAAGGCAGGGATAAATCAGGGATAGTTAGCAAGACTGTCTCGGGGAGGTCATGCCTAAACATTTTCATTGAATTTTTTGAGGAAATGACTTGTTGTGTAGCTGAGGCGTAGCACAGTCGACGTAGTCTGCATGGACCTCAGTAAGCCTTTGCCACCTTCACGCATGGGCGAAAGTTCAAGAAGCTAAGAGTCCATGGGATCTAGAGCAATTTGGCAAATTGCATCCAAAATTGTCATAATGGCAGGAGACAAACTGCGATGGTCGAAGGTCATTTTTTCAATTGGAAGCCTGTGATGAGTGGTGTACCACAGGGATCGGTGCTGGGACCCTTGTTGTATGAAGTGCACATTAATGATTTAGACATG
The DNA here is from genome assembly GCF_017639515.1 of Carcharodon carcharias. Lineage (NCBI taxonomy): Eukaryota > Metazoa > Chordata > Chondrichthyes > Lamniformes > Lamnidae > Carcharodon > Carcharodon carcharias. The sequence continues at coordinate 944,077 of NW_024470606.1, read as the reverse complement.
AATATAGGTTGTATCATCAGTAAGTTCTCAGGTGACATGAAAATTGGTGCTGTTTTAAATAGTGCGGAGGAAAACCTTACATTACAGGATGATATAGATAGGCTGGTAAGGTGGGAAGAACAGTGGCAAAAGGAATTTAATCCTGAGAAGTGTGATGTGATCTATTTTGTGAGGGCCAACATGGCAAGGGAATATACAATAAATGGTAGATCCCTAGAAAGCACAGTGGATCAGAGTGACCTTGGTGTACATGTCCATACATCCCTGAATGCAGCAGCACAGGTAGAAAAGTTGGTTAAGAAGGCATATGGGATGCTTCCCTTTTTTAGCCGAGGCATAGCAGGGAGGTTTTATTGGAGCTGCATAAAATGCTAGTTTGGCCACAACTGTCGCTAATCCAGTTCAGTTTCTGATCAATGGTAAACACCTAGGATTTTGATGATGATACATTAAGTCAAATTAATTCAATTGAGCCTCAAGGCTTCATGGTTTAAAAATCCATTGCTTCAGGTGGCCAATGTCTAGCATTTGAGTGGCGCAAATGTTTATGACCATTCCTCCTCACTATTTAAAACAGCACCAATTTTCATTCACCTGAGAACTTACTGATCGTACAACCTATATTCACGACTAAATCGCGTCACTATAGGAAGGATGTGATTTCACTCGAGGGCAAAGAGGAGATTCGCCAGGGTGTTGCCTGGGCTGCAGCGCTTGCGCTATGAAGAGAGACTGGGCAGGCTTGGGTTGTTTTCCTTAGAGCAGAGAAGGCTGAAGGGGCTACCTGATAGATGTATACACAATTATGAGGTAGGGTAGATAAGAATAAACGTTTCCCCTGAGCGGAGGTTTCAATAACCAGAGGACATAGATTTCAGGTAAGGGGCAGGAGGTTTAGAAGGGATTTGAGACTTTATTTTCACCCAGAGGGTGGCTGGAATCTGGGGCAGACTGCCTGAGAGTATGGCAGAGGAAGGAACCCTCAGAACATTTAATAAGTAGTTGGATGAGTACTTGAAACGCCAAAGCATACAGGACTACAGACCAAGCACTGGGAAACTGCATGAGTTTTTCCAGGTAATTCTGTTTTTGTTTTGAATTTCCAGCATCCGCAGTTTTTTGTTTTTATAAAAATAGGTGTTCGATGGCTGACATGGACATGATGGGCCGAAGTGCCTGTTTCTGTGCTCTGTAATTCTATGGGCCTATGAACTGTGAATGTCCTGTGCTATACAGTTCACCAACCAAAATTATTCCTGCCACCATTCCTCAGGTTTTGTCAAACGTTTCCCTCTGCTCACCCAATTTAAAAGTGACATGAAATTCTTTTTAAAAACAACCTTGAATCGTGTGTTCCTGACACCAACCACTCACTTCTACAGTCCCTTTCCTCCCGAATATCCTTCACTTTGTTGGAGACTTCAAATTCCCAGTAAGTAATCCTGAAATTCCAATTTATAATCCACCCGATCATGATTCCAGCAACCTCATTTTACTGAAAGGGTGTTTATCAAGGCACAGTGAAGCTTTGTTGATGAAGGCTGTGGCGAACTGTCCCCCCGTTTCCTTTTCAAGCTCTGTGCAGCTTCCACAATGTGGTCTACGGAATCTTGCTCCAATACTTCCCCTTCGATATCCTCCTCAGCGGAACTTTATTTGTTCATTTTATTTTGATCAACAACGTCACAATGGATTGCAATGACTTGTCTTCCTTTTGTTCCCTCTCGAGTCCAGCAATAACCCAGCTATTTGTCTCCTTCCATTCCATATCTAAATGGACAAATATATATGCCACCATTGCCTGCCTTCCAGAAGGTGGCATAAGCTTCAGTGCTAGTTTAATGTGTCACAAGGAAAGCATTTGGAACTCGAGAGGACCAACACAAGGATCAGGAAGGTGTAAGCAGGGCAGCCACTGAAGTCATGCACTTTCAGCAGAGCAATTACCCTGGGATGGATATCAAACAAGACCAATAGCTAATTTGCACGAAGGTTAGTAGTGGCTTGTGATCCTCTAATGGAGACGGCGAAGAGGTTGAAGGAGTCCACATAACCAAGAGCCTTGGAATAGGCTGTGCAGTTAATTATCTTTCAATTTCTACGACTTGAGGAAGCAATATATAGGCATGAGATAAAGTAAGATCTGGAAAACACATGCAAAAAAAGGTGATTGATAATGAATTGGTGACCAATCCGTTAATAAGGATGCCAGAAACAGAACGGGAGCAGAAGGGAACCAGTTGGTGTGCTCAATGCAGGAAGCAATAGACAGAGCAGAGAAGACGGTGCAGAACTATTAGAATGGAGTGGATTTTTTTAGATTATTAGTCTGTAAATAAGGAACGCATGTGCGGTACCTGGAAGGAGGAAAGTAATGAGATGAGAGTTATTGCCGAGAAGGTGGACAGACAACTGACTGAGTTCTGTGAGCAGGTTCAGGATGATAATCAAGCAGCAACCGAGCATGCTTTATCCCAGAAATAAGTACAGAGTTTAAAAGCATCATTGCAGATCCAGCGTGGAACAATATGTGAGTTAGGTCAGGGAATTGTGGGATATGTGGACGTGGGTGAAGAGCCTTAGGGAATGGAAATTGTTAAATTATGGAAGACAAAGACTGAGGAATATCTGCCTGAAGTGTGACTGGCAGGAATCTTCCTTCCAGATTTGGGAGAGGGCTGTACGGGGTGTGCGGGAAGCGAGGGCGTGGTGGAGGGAGGGTGTTGTGGACGGGAATCAGGAAAGTTTTCAAGAATTCAAACACTATGCCTCAAAGAACATAAGCTCCTACTACTTCTCCTCAAGCTGAAGATGCGATTTTCCCAACACATAACAACCAGAGATAGAAATTGATGAATGCAAAGAGGTCCCCCAGCTGCAAGCTCCCTGGGTTAAAGTGGGAGATGCACTCGGACAACTTGACCAAAGGAGATAGAGATTGATCTACTCATGGCCCTGGGGAAGAGGTGACTGATTTTCATGAGGTGCAACCTAGCATCAAACAAACCTCCAAGTAAAGCCCAAGTGCATTCAAAGAAATATTCCATGATTGCTAACGTAATGTAGAATGACAAGAGGGCGACTATGGTAACATGCGAAACGATCAACAATTTATGGTATTCTAGTCTGACTTTCCCACCGTAAACACCCATAGCCATTACAACGACCCTATGAGGGAGTACCTTTCCCCAGCTGACAGTACGCCTTTCATTCGAGTCCAACCATTGTTGAATGAGGGCTTTTTGACAAAGATATTCATTTATGGCAAGTTTGGCTATGTAGCCCCTATTGGATTTCGAATGATGATTTAAAGGAGGTACAACTCAAAACAAAAGAGTGAAGCGGACGCCCGTCTTTAAATATGTTGGTGTTAGAAACCTGGCTGCACCACAAAATGTTCTGGTAAAATACATTTCACAACATATGAAGGTTAGAAGCAATTGTAACTTGAAAATATTAGGTAAGGTTACTGACCCTCAATAAATCATGCAGCAATAGAATGATGCAGCACAGGAGGCCATTCGGCCCACCTTGCCTGTACACGCTCTCTGAATGTATTATCCAATTAGTTCCACTCCTCTACTTTCTCCATAATCCTGTTACCTCCAAACATACGTGTTTTTTTGAATTCTATGATAAAAGTTATTATGAATCTGCTTCTTCCACCTCTTTAGGCAGTGAATTCCAGGTCAAAACAATCTGCTCCATCAAAGAAACTCTTCTCGTTTCCCCCTCTGTTAATTCAGTTGTTTCTCTATCCTCTGGTTATTGTCTCTTCTCTCAATGGAAACAGGATATTCTCATTCACTTCGGTATGCCTTCAGCATTTTGAATAACTTCATTAAACCCCTCTTAACTTGCTCTGCTGGAAAGATAACACTTCAGCTTCCTACTCTTTCCAAATAACTGTAGTCCCGCATCTCTGACACTATAGTAAATCTCCTCTGCACTAACTCTCGCGCCTTGTCATCTTTCCTAAAGTGTGGTGCCCGGAATGGGTGATACTCCAGCTGGGCTCTGATGAGCCACTCAGAAAGGTTGAGCACGTTTTATCTGCTTTCGTGTTGTAGTCCCGTTTCTGGTTTCTAACCCAGCGTGGGCTCTGAACTTTGAAGACAGCGATTTGAACATTGCTGTCCAACTTACTGTTCCTGACTCTGCCTATCACTGATAAACAATCTTCATCTGCCCTGACTCTCACTGACTCCGGCATTTCAACGCCATCCCAACTCGAAAGTCTAAGTGCAAATTTCTGTGTACTTCTTAATGCCAGGCTTCTTTGGAATTCCGTTTCCTCCGTCTCCAGCGTGACAGTCAGAGAAAATAAACGCTGTACTGATAAGGCGTGCTTAACCGCAGAGCTGTACTGGCCATGGGACAATTAAATATCTGCAACTAACCCAACAGTCAATTTATGGTATACATCATGTATACCAGAGTGGAATTGAAACACAGTCAGTTCACTTAGAGGAGCTAACCTGTCATCCTCCTATTCTCACTCTGAGATAACTGAGCCCGCAGCCCGTCCATCCCACAGTTATTGTCTAATTCCTGAATGGACTGGGCTGTCTCTTCATTTTCAAATCAATTTGTTAATGCCTTAAGTAAACCATGTATTTCTGTAATAAAAACGGAAAATGCTGGAAAAACTCAGCAGGTCTGACAGCATCTGCGGAGGGGGAAACAGAGTTTGTGTCCGTATGATTGTGCTTCAGAGCTCATTTCTGTACCTTTTTGATTAAATACTGCTTTACTATTTATTGCAGTGGTTAGTATCCCCACCAATTATCTAGGGAACCGGAATTCAATTCCCCCATGGGAAGAATGTTTCCTTATAGTGACAGAGAGCACACGAGATTAACTTTAACGTTTGAAATGGGTGGACATGTAGGACAGTAAGTGCAGATTCAGATTGACAGGCAGAGCTAAGAAAAGCGGCTTTCATTCAAAGAGCCGGGATATACTAGTCCCCTGAGAGAAAAAAGTCCTTCACACTGACAGCCAGGCGGCAGTTTCAATGTGTCCCTTAACATAGAAACTGTCTCATTCTTCTAAATTGGGCTGTATCGGAACTTCTGTGGAATCAATGAATTGGTAGTTTGAATCAAGGACAGTTTGCTGAAAAAAGATACTTTAAAACCGAGACGAATCGGCCATATTCGATTTAGTAATGAGTAACAATGCAGAATTTATTAATATTGTGACAGTAAATTTGCAGCTTGTAGACAGTGACCGTAACACGACGGAGTAATTTACCTTGTAATCTCCACCATCATTTTGGTCGTTATTATTTATTCCCCCCCTTATTTTCATCCTTTGTTTTCGGAAGGCAGTTATTCAGGCTCCTGCCATTCCTTCCCCCATCTTTTGTTTCTTTACTTATCCCATTACCTCTCCCTCAGTCGACACCATGATTCTCCTAATTTCAGTTCTATTACCGGTCTCTGCACCAATCAGCAGCTCCTTGACACAGAGATGATTTTCTCTTTGTGTCTTTTATTGAATAAAAGATGAAAGATAGTGATGGACATTCACAATCCTCGCTCTTCCTCCTCGCCAATCTTTCAGCTTTATTCCTCTACAACTCTGTCACTTGAACTCCCTCCTCACACTCCTCAATTCCAGACAATAAACCACAGTTCAGTCCCGACAATTATTCCACTGACTGTCCCTTTACCGAACTCCTTCCCCAGGATTGCGTCAGGGATTTGATATAACTATTTTAAAATTGAGGTGAACAGGGAAGATCAGTCCAAACACTATTTCAGCTGGCTGGGAATCGAGGACTAAGGGCCCAGTCAAATAATTAAAGTCAGAGATTTCACCATGGGGATTAGACAAGAATTTTACAACAACGTCACCGTCTGCCTTGAATGCGATTAATTTCAAGAAGAGTTTTCAGGTGCAATGCAAGGGTAGAACAAAATTCATTGAAACACGTTACGGTTGTTTGAAGAGCCTTTAAGGTCTTGATTATCGGCACTGAATCGCTTCCCAAATCCCTTGTGACTTTCGTGGAGTGATCCGTTTTATCCTTCTTCATGAAAATGTGCGCGGTGGATCAAGATCAACAGGGAATGTAACATGGGATCTCTTGCATCCCTTCAGCTTCCACAATTCCTGCCAGACTCCAAATCCGCTGGTTCATTTGGATGGACTCAAGAGAAGGTGATACTTAAGCACAAAGATGCATTTGCACTCCGAATTTAATAAAGATCTAATTCTTCACATTCTCACATGGCCCAAAATGCTTCCTCCAAACTTTATAATGCTGACGCCTGGCCCGGAAATATTTTATTAAATTTTATAATTTTAAAAAAAATAAAAACTCAGGTAGAGGAACTGCTGAGATTTGAACTCAGGATCTACCTGTTTACTAGGCAGATGCTTTCACCTACAAAGCCACAACTTTTATTGGCCATGCTTAACTGCCCTTGAGAATGTGGTGGTGAGATGCCTTCTCAAACATCTGCAGTCAATATGGTGTAAGTACACCCACAATGCTGTTAGGGAGGGAATTCAAGGATTTTGACACAGCGACAGTGAAGGAACGACAATGTATGTCAAGGTCTGGATGGTGACTTGGGATGCTTGGGATGAAACATTTAAGTTATGAAGTGGTAGGGTAACCATTGGAGAAAATTCTGAAGGAAAGGATCTATTCTACTTGGAGAGGCAAGGTTTGATTAGGGATAGTCACCATGGCTTTGTCAGAGGGAGGTCATGCCTAAGAAACTTGATTGAATTTTTTGAGGAGGTGACCAGGTGTGTAGATCAGGGTTGTGCAGTAGATGTAGTTTACATGGATTTCAGCACAGCCTTTGACAAGCTCCCACATGGGAGGCTTATAAGGAAGGCAAATGAACATGGGATAAGGAGTTATTTGATAAGTTGGATTCAAAATTGGCCCAGTTGTAGGAGACACAGGATGATGACAGAAGGACTCTTTAGTGACTGGGAGCCCATGTCCAGTGGCGTACCACGGGGTTTTGTGCCTGGGTCCCATATTATTTGTCATTTATATAAACGACATAGATGACAATGTGGGGGGTAGGGTTAGTAAGTTTGCAGATGACACAAAGATTGGCTGGGTGGTTAACAGTGAGGTCTTGTATCTTGGGATACAAGAAGATATAGACAGGAAGGTCAAATGGGCAGATAAGTATCAGATGGAATTTAACCCTGAAAGTGTGAGGTGATACACTTTGGAAGGAGTAATTTGACAAGGAGGTATTCAATGAACGGCATGACACTCGGAAGTTCTGAGGAACAAAGGGACCTTGGTGTGTGTGTCTATAGGTATCTGAATGCAGAGGAGCATGTTAGTGGGGTGGGGGAAAAGGCAAATGTGACACTTGCCTTGATCAGTCGAGGCTTAGATTACAAAAGGAGGGAGATCATGTTGGATTTGTATAGAACCTTGGTGAGGCCACAGCTGGAGCACTGTGTGCAGTTCTGGTCGCCACGATATAAGAAAGCTGTGATTGCACTGTAGGCGGTGCAGAGGAGATTCACTGGGATGTTGCCTGGGATGAAACATTTAAGTTATGAAGAGAGATTGGAGGGGCTTGGGTTATTTTTGTTGGTGCAGTGAAGACTGAGGGGTGACCTGATCGAGGTGTACAAGATTATGAGGGGCATGGACAGTGTGGATAGGGAGCAGCTGTTCCCCTTAGATGAACGGTCAGTCACAAAGGGACACAAGTTCAAGGTGAGGAGCAGGGGTTTTAAGAGGGATGTGAGGAAAAACCTTTTTACCCAGAGGATGGTGACAGTCTGGAATGCGCTGCCTGTGATGGTGGTAGAGGCAGGTTGCCTCACATCCTTTAACAACTACCTGGATGAGCACTTCGCATGTCATAACATTCACGGCTACGAGTCAACTGCTGGTAAGTGGGATCAGAAAAGTAGGCCAAGTGTTTCTCGCGTATCAGTGCAGACTCGATGGGCCGAAGGGCCACTCCTGCACTCTGTGATTCTGTGAGTGCCTTGGAGGGGAACAGATGCTGTCCCAAGGTGTCTGCTGTCCTTGTTCTTCTGGATGGTACGGCAACATGTCATCATCGACATTCGAACAACTTGCCACCATTGCTGACTTGTTAGAAAATTCTGTTTCACAGGTTTATATTCTTGGGAAATGCAGTGAGACTTTAATTGCTTCTTCTACCAATTCGCATTAGTTAACAGCAACAGATGGGAGAAAACTGACAATGTATCTGTTGCTCAAATTTGTTTTTCAGTGTGTAGTCACAGGACAGTTCCCCCATTCGAATTATGATTTTACATCTGCTGATATAGGAGTTTCAGTGGAACATGTTAAAAAAGAACTGTAATTCAAATTGTTGAACTAGCAGAGGAGTGTGAAAGTAGGGTCTCAGGATTTGTGAGAAATTATTAATAAACCTTTATATAGAATGTGTTTGGAAATAACACCAGTATACCTGCTTTGTTAACTTCCCAGCGGAGATGATGGCCTTGTGGCTAAAATACTTGAATCGCAATCCAGGTTCAAAGTTAGTGCTCATGAGAAGCAAGTGCAAATCTGCCCACGATAGTGCAACGAATATAAATGCAATGAATAAAACGTAGAATTAGAAGTTGGTTTTAGTGACGTGGATTTCTGAAAGAAGACAAGCGTGAATAAAATTATATTGGGGGTGGTGTGCTTGGTCAGTTTCAGCTGCTCTTCCTGGTCTGGTGTCAAGACGGATCAAAATAGTTGGATCTACATCTAGGATCATTGAGTGACTAGGACGTCTTCTGCATCTTGTTGAGCACTGCACATTCCACAACAAGATGATGAGTCACCTTCAAGACCGTTGAACCTTGGATTGGCCTCAGAGGTCTGTCTACTGGAATCAATTTTCAGATGCCAGGGTAGGCAAATCCCAAAGTCGGTGAGGGTTGGCCAGCTCAACTGGTTTGGCCAGTCTGCTAAACATTTTACCGGGGTGTGGCCGCTGTTTCATGTTAACAGCTACTTGGAGCCAAAGGTGAGAGCTGTGTGAAGGTGAGGACCAATACAGAATGAGCTACTCCAAAGAGCGTGGTAACCTGTCTGTGAGAGGCGTTATACATCCCTGACAGCTCTTACGTCCCAACACAACCAGTAAGCATAGGGAAGGGTACTTGTATGAAATTTGACTTCAAGTGTAATTGCCTTCTCTCGGAGGTTTTGCAGGTTTATAGTATATTCACAACATTGTGATTGCTTATTTCAACATACATAGAACTTATACAGCTTCATGTGATGATCCATTCAATGTACCATCCCTTCTCATGGCTGTATTTTTTTCTTTAATCAACACTGCCACCCGCCTCTATGATTCATTCCCCACTGTATCTTGTCTGAAAATCCTGGTACCAGGAATGATAGGATGATATTCCTGCCCCTCTCTAAGCCATGTTTCAGTAATAGCTTAAAAACAATACTCCACGTGTCAATCGGTGCTCTTAGCTCATTTGCATAATTCAACATATTCCTCACATCTACAATTCCAGCTCTGATTTTCTGCCTTTGGAATCTATTCTCGGATTCCCATCCTACTGCCTAACTAGTTTAAACCATCTGAACAGCAGCAGCCGATCTGCCCATGAGGATATTGGTTCCAGCTCTGTTGATGTACACCCGGCCACTGTGTACAGATCTCACCGCCCCCAGAACTGTACCAAAATCCCCAACAATCTAAAGCCCTTCCTCGTGCACCATTTCTCCAGCCACACATTCACCTGGTCTATCCTCATGATTTTGGACTCAACTGTGCATGGTTCCGGGAATAATTGCAAGATTATTACCTTTGATGTCCTGCTCCTCAATCTCCTTCCTAACTGCCCGTAGGATCTCGATCATTTTCCTATCTATGTTATTGGAACCTATATTAACCATGACATCTGTCCGTTCACTTTGCATCTCCAGAGCAGATATAATTCACCCTGGTGCCAGGCAAACAACATACCATTCTGGAATGACGTCTACTACCACAGGGAACACCTGCTCCCCTGACCATGGTATTTCCTCTTTGAATCTCTCCATTGTTCTTTATCATCCTTCCCTGTACAGCTCGGCTACCCATGGTCCTATGTTACTATGTCTGGCTGCACTTCTGAGCAAATACACCTCCCCACCAATATTCAGAACCGAATACAGATTGTGTCTCTTGAATGACTGCCTGGTCAGTCCCGCTCTGTCTGCAAGTTGTTAAGCTGCAGAGCGTCAGACGTCTGAAAAGTATGGTCCACAAAACACTCGCCCTCCTGTATGAAGCACAATGATGTCAGCTGCTGCTCAAGCTCCAAAACCCGCAGTGTTCTCTGCTTCACAAACCTTCTGCCAATGGAAATACTTTCTCCCTGTTTACTCAGTCCAAACTCCTCATCATTTTGAATATCTGTCCAATCATCTGACAGCTTTCACATCTCTGTGGAGAACAGCTCCAGCTTCCCCAATCTACTCTGGGAACATGCTGGTAATGTTTTTTTTTTATTTGCAACTTCTCTACGTGGCCTTCCTAAGGTGTATTGCCCAGAAATTGTCAAAAACCACTGTTGAGGCCGAACATGTTTATATAAAGTTTAACCCTAATTACCTTGCTTTTATACTTGATGTCTCTATTTATAAAACAGGTGATCCTGTATTTCTGATAAACTAATCCTCCAACATGTGCTGCCAAAATCAATGGTTGGTGCAATGTTCCTCCGGGTACCTCGGCCACTACATCTCATTTAGAATTGATTTGAATAGTTATATTGCCTCTCATCACTCTTGCTACAGAAATGTACGGTCACACCCTTCTCTGCATTACATTTCAACTCATTGTGTCTGTCCCACCAACCTGCCTCTGTCGTCTGGATATTTATCACTATAATCCACAGATTTTCACAATGCTTCTGGATTTTGTGTCATATACAAGTTTTGAAATTCTGCCCTCCACACTAACATCTAGGCCATTAATGTAGGCAAAGAACAACACTGTGACAGTACCAACGCCTGGACGCCCCACTATATACCTTCCTCCATTCTGTAGAAAATAACTATTCACCATGACATTTCATTTTGTGTCATTCAGTCAAATTCTTATCCATGCTGCCACTGTCTGTTATATTTCATGCACTTTAACTGTTCTCACAACCCTGTTTTTTAATTATTATTCATTCACGGGATGTGGGCTTCCCTGGCTAGGCCAGCATTTATGGCCCATCCTAGCTGTCCTTGAGAAGGTGGTGGTAATTTGCCTTCTTGAACCGCTGCAGTCTATTTTGCATAGGTTCACCCATCGTGATGTTAGGAAGGGGATTCCGGGATTTTGACCCAGTGATAGTGAAGGGACGATGATATAATTCCAAGACAGGATGGTGAGTATCTTGGAGGGGAACATCCAGGCGGTGGTGCTCACAATTATCTTTTGCCCTGTTCCTTCTAGATGGTAGTGGTTGTGTGTTTGGAAGGTGCTATCGAAGGATCATTGGTTAATTGCTGCAGTTCATCTTGAAGATGGTACACACCGCTGCTACTTTACGTCATTGGTGGAGGGAGTGAATGTCTGTGGATGTGGGGCCAATCAAGCGGGCTGCTTTGTCTTCATGGTGTCAAGTGCTGTCGAGCATTGTTGGAGCTGCACTCATCCAGGCAAGTGGAGAGTATTCCATCAGACTCCTGACTTGTGCCTGTTAGATAGTGGTCAGACTTTGGGGAGTCAGGAGGTGAGTTATTCGTCGCAGGATTCCTCGCCTCTGGCCTGCTCTTATACCCTAAGTATTTATTTGGCATCCCAGTTCAATTTCAGGATGTTGATGGTGCGGTATTCAGTGATGGTAATGCCATTGGACAGTAAGGGGTGATGGCTGGATTCTCACTTGTTGGGGATGGTCACTGCCTGACACTGAATGTTACTTGATATTGTTAGTCCAATCCAGCCCACATCTTGTTACATTTTGCCATGGACTGTTTCGGTACCTGAGGAGTTGCGAATGTTGCTGAACATTGAACAATCATTAGCGAATGTCCTCGCTTCTGACCCTATGATGGAAGGAACGTCATTAATGAAGCAGCTGAAGATGGTTGGGCCGAGCACACTACCCTGAGGAATTCTGATGTCTTGTAGTTGAAGCGTGTTCAGGAGAATTTTCCTGATCATTACATTGATCAATACAACGAAGAAGGCTTAAGCCTTTATTGGAATATTGTATTCAATTTTGGGCACAACACTTCAGCAAAAAAGTAAGGCCTTGGAAATGGTGCAGAAGGGATACACTAAAATTGCACCAGGGATGGGGAATTACAATTACAAGGATAGGCTGTGGAATCCAACCTGGCCAATTACCACCCAATCAGTCTTCTCTCAATCACCAGTAAAGTGATGCAAGGTGGCATCAAGTGCGCTTACTCAGCAATAACCTGCTCACTGATGCTCAATTTGGGTTCTGCCAGGGCTGCTCAGCTCTTGATCTCATTATAAGCTTGGTCCAGACATGGATAAAAGGGGAAGAGGGCTGCCTACTGGTAATGCCACTCAACCAGTAATCTAGAAACCCAAGCTCCAGGGGACATGGGTTCAAATCCCACCAGGGCAGCTGGCAGAATTTAAATTCAATTAATAAAATCTGGAATTGAAAGCTAGTCTCCATAATGGTGACTATAAAATTGTCATAAAAACTCATCTGGTTCGCTAATGTCCTACAGGGAAGGAAATCTGCCATCCTGACCTGGTCTAGCCTACATGTGACACCAGATCCACAGCAATGTGTTTGACTCTTATCTGCCATTTGAAATAGCCTAGCAAGTCACTCAGTTCAAGGGCAGTTAGGGGTAGGCAAAAAGTGCTGGCCTTGCCAATGACACTCACGTCCCGTGAATTAAAAAAAGCTGAACTGCTCTTGATATCAAGGCAGCATTTGACCATGTGTAGCATCAAGGAGCACTCGCAAAACTGAAGATAATGCCCATCAAGGGAAATCCCTTCACTGGTTGGTGTCATTACTGGCACAAAGAAAGGTAGTTGTTGGAGGTCAATGCTGCAGGAGTTTCTCAGCGGTGGTGTCCTAGGCCCAACCATCTTAAACCATTCCATCAATGGCCTCACCTCCCTCATAAAATTAGAAGTGGGAATGTTTGCTGATGATTGTACAATGTTCAGTACCATTCGCGACTCCTCAGATAGAAATATTTGTGTCCATGTGCAGTAAGATATGGACAACTTTCAGGCTTGGGCTGATAAGTGGCAAGTACCATTCACAGTACATAAGTGCCCAGCAGTGACCATCTCCAACAAGGGAAAATCTAACAATCTCCCCTTCACATTCAATGGCATTACCATCGCTCAATCCCTCACTTTTAAAATCCTGGGGGTCACCATTGACCAGAAAATGAACTGGATCAGTTCAGGCTACAAGTGCAGAACAGAGGCTGGGAATTCTGCAGCGAGTAACTCACCTTCTGACTCCCAAAAGCCTGCCCACAGTCTACAAGGCGCAATTCAGGAGTGTGATGGAATATTTCCCACTTGCCTAGCTGAGTGCAGCCCCAAGAACACTCAAGAAGCTTGATCCAGGACAAAGCAGCTCGCTTGATTGGCACCCAATCCAACTCTTCAACATTCAACATTCACTCCCTCCAGCACTGATGCATAGGGGCAGCAGTGTGAACCATCTACAAGATGCTCTGCAGCAACTCACCAAAGTTCCTTTGACAGCACCTTTTAAATCCGTGTTCTCTACTACCAGGAAGGACAAGGACAGCAGATGCATGGGAACATCACCGCCTGCAAGCTACTCTCCAAGCCACCATCCTGTATCCTTTTTTCTTATATCACCCTCCTTTACTATCACTTGTCAAAATCCTGGAACTCCCTTACTAACTGCACCACAAACGTACCTACAACACATATACTGTAGCGATTCAGAAAGGTGGTACACCACCACCTTCTCGAGGGTAATTCTGAAACAAATGCTTGCTTAGTCACATCCTGTAAATGAATAAGATGTGGGGTTGCTCTCATAAGAGCGGAGAAGGTGAAATGGGGAATTTATGGAGGCATTGGAAATTAGGATTGGCTTTGATAGAGTATACACAGATAAATGTTTTCATCAGCTGAAGTTTCATGAACCAAGGGACACAGGTTTAAGAAGACTGGCAATAGAGTTACAAATGACATGAATTTGCCGAGTGACTTGTTGACATCTGGAATGCACTAACAGTTATGGAAGCAGATTCAAAAGTTACATTCAAAAATTAATATCTGAGGTTACGAGTAGAGGGCTATGGTATGAAAAAGTAGTGGAGGGGGATTGCATTTTTAGTCGTTCATGAGACGTGGTGGTGTTTCCATGCATTTGCTCTACTTGTCCCTACAGATAGTACAGAGTTTGGGAGGTGTTGTTAAAGAAAGCTTGCCAAGTTTCTGCAGTGTATCTTGTAGTGAACATTGCTACCACTTTGCATTAGTTGTGGAGGAAATGGATTTTTAAGTTAGAGGATAGAGCATCAATCAAGCAGGCTCCTTTGTACAAAGTTTTGAGCTCTTTGAGTGTTGTTGCAGCCGTACTCATCCAGGTAAGTGGAGAGTAATCCATTACATTCCTGGCTTGTGCCTTCCAGATGGCCTTAATGAGTTGCGAATGGTACTGAACATTGGCCACGAGGTACGCTCATGATTGCACAAAGTGCAGACACAGGTGTGATGGGCTGAATTGACTCTTTCTGTGTTCACATGAGCAACTGTGGGATCATGAGCATGAACTTAGAAGTAATGTGGGAAGCTTTGCAAATACCTAATGAAGGCTAGCAGGGTGAGTGACATGCATAATGTCAAGGTAGCAGGCCTGCGAGTACAATATGCAGGCACTGACAAGTGCAGCAACCTGGATGTCCCTTGCACATTGACTCAACAAGGACCTATTTGTGCAGAGGGCAACATCACACCAGAACAACATAGTCAATCGTGGTACGCAATGTTGTGCCAAGAACTGATGAACACATGTAACAGACCTCCCAGTGGCACAATGAGAGGCCTTGAGTGGCATATCCTTATGGGCAGCACAGAGGCAGGAGAGTCGTGTCATACATTTTATTTGTGTTGTTGCTAGAGAAGAGATCCTAATGCAAGGGAGCAGAGGTGGATGGGTGGCGGGATGCTCTTTCTCACAATGTTAACACAGGTGTAGGAGAGGCAATGAGAGTGACAGGGTGGCAGCAGGCCTGGCTGTCCCAGAGGATAAGGCAAATGTAAAACTCAAGTGAGAGATGCAATTGCAGCAGATGCAAATCTTTCTCGTTTTGTCATTTTTGTGTTGGATCTCCTGTTCCAAGATGACAATATGCAACTCATGTGCATGTACAGCCAGAAGAAAGGGGTTGCATAGGATCATCATTAACAGCGCTCTTGGCTCTCTGCAGGTACAATGATGGGGGTGGTGCAGCAAAGGTCATAGGAGCCAACAAAGACCTCAGAATTGGATTTGCTATCGGAGGATGGAAAGCCATGCCATATTAGTCCAGGGTACTATCCACCAACACTGAAACTCACATTGAAGGGGCATGGAATCTGGTTAGAATGCCTGCAGGAGGTAGAGACAGCTGCAGCAATTCCCTGTCGGAGGACTGGAGACAGGCCCAGCAATGCTCAGCTCATTGCAGATGCTGAGATCTGCCTGTCATCAGCGTCAGCTGGCAGGAGTTCCCCATTAAATGAAGGATTGTCGATTCAATATGTGATAGGCAATGTGTGATATGTTGTGGGGGGTGGGGGTGGGGGGGTTGGTTGGGCTATGGATTGAGGTCAGGAGGCCATTTTAATAGTTTGCACCATCCTGGCCCTTTTGAGTGTCATGATCGCTGCTCTGATGTAGGAGGGACTTAACAACTGACAACAAAGACTGGCTTGGTCGGGCTCCTCTGGAAGGACTGGTTCGGAAGGACAATGTTGAGAAAATTCACAGGCCCTTTCCTTGTATGTCTGCATGGAGAAAAGGGGTGCAAAAAACAGCGACTCCATGACCCATTGGTGGGAAGCAAAATGAGCTCAAATGACTTTTCTTCGATGGGAAAAGTTGGTAGTGGAGCAGTTGACAAAAAGGGAACCTGAAGGATGGATGTGGATTAGGCATATACAAGGGTGTACCATTGTTTCTGCTAATTTGAAGTAATGGATGACCAGAATCTGCCATACAGTGCACAGTTACTGAAGGCTCAGATAAAGGTGATTCTGGTCGACGAAAGAAACCATGACTGATGGCAGCAGAGCTAATAAGATTCTGCAGAAGTGCACCACATTGGTTGAAGATTGCATCTGTGGAACCCAGGTTGAGTGGGAGCAGTTGCTGGATGAGAATTGGTGGCTATATCCCTGAAGAAAAGGTGTTGGAATTTTATCTAAGGAAGATCAGAGCTTTGAAGAACTTCCTCGCTGAAATTGGTGCCATAGATGCTGAGTGGACAGTCCTGTTCAATCTGTGAGATCTATCTTTGTTGTACCTGCCATTTAACGTGTAATTTATAATTTATATTAATTGTGATTTGACTTTTAATTCATGTTTAATTCACATTGATTTTAGTTTGATTGTTAAAATAAAAGATATAAAAATGTAAATCTTGTCTGTTGATTTTTTCATTGGGCTCATTTGGTAAACTTGGTTCTATTGGTTTGTTGAGCTCCACAGCGATCATAACATATGCCCCTGCCTTTTGAGCATTTGACCTCCACCATTGACAGAGTGGCAACTCTCATGGAGAGACACACGTGGCAGGCTACGGAGTGCATGCAGGAAACGTGCACTGGCCTCCAAAGTGGTTCATCTATCAAGCATTAGGTTGACTTGATGACTGAGAGACGCTTGGACCTAATGTGAGTTGGATGAAAGTTCCTGGTAAGCTGAGGTTAGCTGGTGGACCATGAAAGGGTCAACACAAAGATAGCTGAGGGCTATTTAAGCTCAAGGCTTTTACAGTGCTCCCTCAGCCCCTCTGATTGTGACATGGAACTGCTTCCAGCACAAATACACAAATGCAGGTGGCCAACCCATCTCAGTCCCCTCAAAAGCCTGAACATAGAGGTTGTCCGACATAGACATCTAATATATTGAAGCAGCACCATCAATAGCCTGGCCTCACTTTACCAACATTTCAAATGCTGCACAAAAATCGTTGCTCATGAACCATTTAATAGGCTCAATTAGGTGTCCACCACCAGTCAGAATTTTACTGTTGACGTTTTCGGCTGCCCTTGGGAATTGGACTAGCGACAGGAAGGCTTCAGAGCAATCCCGACATGTTCTAATCCACCCTCCCCAAGTACCACTTCCAAACCTGTCTCAACGGCGCCTGGAACATTCAGCCCTATGATTATATCCTGCATAATGAAACACTTTTTCCCAAATCTCAATTTTTCCCCTGCATTATATGCTGAAATAAAATACCACGGGCAAATGTAATCCTCAAGAGCTGGTTGGAACTTATTTCATTTATATGTGAGTCCAGAGAGTTTTTAGGTCACTCTTTCAAAGAATCCTGTTGGGTGTGTACAGGCCTCACAGTGTATCAGGATCCTGCCGGCTGTGCACGGGGTTTCACAGTGTATCAGGATCCTGTCAGGTGTGTAAGGGATTTTAAAGCTGATGGTGATCTCCTGCTGCATTAGTTGGAATCAAACTCATTCAGGTTGACAAATGATTAAGAACTCAACATTCTGAGAACCTTTAAACAAACTGTTATAGCCAAACAATCTGATTCTTAGAAATGAAGTAAACAGTTCAAAATTTCCCCTTCATCGCTTACCAATCAATTGACTGGATACTTTGGATAAACCTTGTGTGGACGTCATGTCATCAAATGTACTGGCATTCAAATAATTTTGAATTCACAAAGTCAGATGTTCATAATTTTACAGTAAAATATGCAGTGTTTGAACGTGATATTGAATTCAGTGTGTGAATTTACCGTACCAAGTTCCTGTATTTCCTTCAGTATTTTATCCTACTTTGGGACCCGATGGTGCATTTTCTCAAAGGATTCCCACATCACCCTTTGGGCCCGAGAGCCTTTTTCCATCACCAGATTTAGGAGGAGTTTGGAACAGTCTGCCCTGTTTCCCATTCTTGCAAGATCCAGGATCTTCTGTAAGGAATAATAATTAATATAGTGAGAAGTAAAAGACAAACACCACTGAACACTTCGTGCACCCCACATCTCCTTACCGACGGTAACTATGTGCCAGATTCAAGCAACAGACATGGTGAGGCCTGCAGGATATGTCTACAGCTGGGTCAGGTTTCAAAGATAAGGAAGTGAAAATCTGGGAATGGCTTTACATTGAAGGATGGTAATTTTGCAATGAAGGCATTTGGGAACCAGAGTGACACTAGCACCTGATATTTAAATGGGACCTGGCATGGGATTAGACAAAATGAAATTTTAACAGTAATGGGTGGTAAGCAGGAGGTTGGGCTTTATTTACATTAAATATTAATGGTAATGAATTGTATAAGGAACGTCTAATCAGAACTACTGACAAGTCTAACAGTTATTTGCGAGTGCCGCTCTTCTATGGAACTCCTATATATAAACTTATGCCTCTCCTATCTCCGCTCTGGTTTACTTGAGTAGGTGTGAGTGCATATCATCTGGACTTCTGCTTTCATTACCTTGAAGCTTTTCTAATTTGTCAATGCTTTCCTCTCCCAACTACATTAGTATTCTTTTAAAGCTTATGCTCCAATGAAATGGCTGTTTTGTCACCTTCAGCAAAAACTGAGGCCATGTATTTAATCAACACTTATGCATTTTTTTTTAATATCACCTGCAAGTTATCTTGCTCTTAATTCACTGCTCCTATCCAAATTTAATTCACTCTTGTAATTTATTTGTCAACAGAAAACATTATTTCTTTTTATTTTATATTTATTAGTGATTTGATCTCGGAATGTTGCCCTTTTTGAACTTCTCTCCCCTAGTCCATGGATGACCTTTTGTCCTCCTTGCTTTTAGTACCTAAGTACTTGTGTGTATTCCTTGTTCAACTTACATCTCCCTTTAGGTTTTTATCATCAATGGTTTCCCATACTTTATCTGCTTCTTCTTTTTTGGCTTCTACTGAAATACTTATCTGTTGAATCTTATTTCTTACATTATTTTGATTTCCCACTGTTATCTCTGTCTCTTTGTTTTACAAGATATTTTCCCAATTTACCTTTAATTACATCTTCATCTGATATTTTATTTTGTTATTGAGAAAGGAGTCCTATATACAGTGTAAAAACTAATTTTTCATTTTCCCTTTTCACTACTTCCTCCTGCAAGTTTATTCGGTGGTTGTTGAATTCTCCAATGATTATTAATCTATGTCTACTACTCAGCATATAGATTTGCCAACTTGATTTCTCTTCCAATTTCCCTCTGCTATTTGGTAGTCTATCATATGCACATTTTAGACATAGCTCATCTTTTAACAAGTTGTTATCCATTCACATGATTTGGGTGTCACTGACATGACTGGCATTTATTGTTCATCCTTAGCACATGAGAATGTGGTAGTGAACGCTTCTTCTTGACATGCCACAGTCCCAATGGTGTGGGTGCACCCACTCTACATTAGATATCCAAGGATTCTGAACCTATGATGACGAAGTAACGGGAATAAGTTACTTAAATTTGGTGTTTGACTTGGAGGGGAACTAGAAAATTGTGGTGTTCACGAGTCACTTCCTAGCTGTTTTGGGGCGGCGTAAAGTAAATTACTTGCCACACAATATTTAGCTTCTGATCTGTTCTTGTGCTGAGGTATTTATTGGTTCACTCAGTTAATTTTCTGTTCAACGGCAGTCCCTATCATCAACATAATGGTGATTAAGTGATGCTAATGCCATTGAATGTCAAGGGGGAATGGTTAGACTCTCTCTCTCTCTCTCATTGGCAGTGCCATTGCCTGTCATTTTTTAAAAACAAATATCACTTACTATTTATCAGATACGTCCAAGCCTGAATGTTGTCCAGATCTTTCTGCATGTGGATATGGACTGGTTTATTATCCGAGGAATGGTAATTGAAATAGCACATTGTGCAATGATCAGTGAACATCCCCATCAACCTTTTGATGGAGGGAAGGTAATTGGTGAAAATGGTCTGCATTGCTCTAAGGATTCTTGAAGCAAAGTCCAATCTGAAATTGTGGCTCTCAAATGATCACCCCAATCCTTCATTGCACCTGGCAAGAGTCAGACTAGCACAGACCCTTCTCCCGATTTGATTTATTCTGCTATTTGTGGGTAAGGAACACATGAGATTTTGTGCTTTTTCAGGTAAATGTCAGTGTTGCAGATGTACATATGCAACTAGAAGAGGAATGGTTAGTTATGAAACATCCTCAGCACTACGCCCAGCATTTTATCATGGTCTGCAGTTTTAACTGTATTCAGTGCACTTCGCCATTTCTTGATATCACCTGGAGTGGATTGAATTGGTTAATTGGTTAAAGACTAGCATCTCTGCTGATGGCGACCTGAGGAGGAAACCAAAATGGTTCATCCACTCAGTAATTCTGGCTGAAGTTCTTGGCAAAATCTTCTGCCTTGTCTTTATCATTCACATGTGGGATTCTACCATTTTTGTGGATCGGATACTTATGCATTATCTTATTTGGTTGTTTAATTCACGGCTTTCATGCATTCTGCAGCAATGTGCTTATACTGACATATTTGGCTGTTGTTCCCACGGTCTTTTTCTTTATCCTTGTGCATGTTGAGTTTGTGGAACCTGCTGTACAATTAGCATCTAATCAGATTAGTTTAACAGTTATGTCACTGAATTTCCTCTGTCTCGCAGGTATAAAGTAATGTTTAAAGCAAAGAAAAGTATATTAAATTTCAGGTTGATAACATTTGAACCCCAGCTTACACACTCACCAAATTCACTCTGCCGTTGTTTAGAAGTTACTCCCAGTTCTGTGGGGTAAAAGCAGGATGTTGTAATTAGACTAGCTGGTGTATTAATTGCAATGGATTGCAAGCAGGAGATTGTGGATTTGACTAGCTGGTGTATTAATTGCAATGGATTGCAAGCAGGAGATTGTGGATTTGACTAGCTGGGGTATAAATTGCAATGGATTGTGAGGAGGTTGTGATCAAACAAACTGAAATATTAAATGCAATTGAATGTGATCAGGAGCTTGTTGCACAAGCTGGGATGTTAACTGTAATGGATTGTGAGCACGAGATTGTGATTTACCAGCTGGGGTGTTAATTGTAATGGGCTGTGAGCAGGAGGTTGTCATTTGACTTGCTGGGATATGAATTGTAATGGATTGTGAGCAGGAGATTGTGATTTCACTAGCTGTGTTATTAACTGTAATGGGTTACAAGCAGGAGGTTGTGATTTCAATAGCTGGAATATTAATTTCAATGGATTGTGTGCAGGAGGTTATGATTTGACTAGCTGGGATATTAACAGTAATAGATTGTGATCAGGAGCTTGTGATTAGACTCGGTGGAATACTGATTGTAACAGATTGTGATCAGGAGGTTGTGAATAGACTAGCTGGAATATTAACAGAAGTGGATTGTGATCAGGAGCTTGTGCTTAGGTTGGCTGGGATATTAACTGTAATGGATTGTGATTAGGAGGTTGTGATTAGACTAGCTGGAATATTAGCAGCAATTGATTGAGATTAGGAGGTTGGGATTTGACTAGCTGGAATGTTAATTGCAATGGGCTGTAGCAGGAGATTATGATTAGACTACCAGGAAAATTAACGGAAATGGATTGTGAGCAGGTGGTTGTGCTTTGACAAGCTGGAATAGTAACAGCAATAAATTGTGAGCAGGAAGTTGTGATTTGACGAGCTGCAATTGTAACAGCAATATATTGTGAGGAGGCAGTTCTGATCTGACTAGCTGGGGTATAAACTGTAATTGGTTGCAAGCAGGAAGTTGTGATTTGACCGGCTGGCATATTAATTTTAATTGATTGTGAGGAGGAGGTTGTGCTTTGACTAGGTGGAGTATTAATTGT
The DNA here is from genome assembly GCF_017639515.1 of Carcharodon carcharias. Lineage (NCBI taxonomy): Eukaryota > Metazoa > Chordata > Chondrichthyes > Lamniformes > Lamnidae > Carcharodon > Carcharodon carcharias. The sequence continues at coordinate 922,083 of NW_024470606.1, read as the reverse complement.
AATGGATTGTGAGCCCGACCTTGCGATTTCACTAGTTGGGGTATTCACTGCAATTGGTTGCAAGTAGGAGGTTTTGATTTGCTTAGCTAAAATATAAATTGCAATAGAGTGTGCGCAGGAGGTTGTGATTTGACTACATGGAATAATAACAGAAATGGATTGTGCACAAGAGTTTGTGATTTCACTAGCTGGGATATTAATTCTCATGGATTGAGATCAGGAGGTTGTGTTGAGGCTAGCTGGGGTAAAAATTGTAACAGATTGAGAGGAGATTGTGATTTGACTAGCTGGGGTATTAACTCTAATTGGTTGCAAGCAGGAGATTGGGATTTGCTTAGCAGGAATATTAATTGCAATGGATTGTGAGGAGGTTGTGATTAGACTAGATGGGGTATTAACGGCGATGTATTGAGAGCAGGAGGTTGTGTTTTGACTTGCTGGGATGTTAATTGTAATGGATTGTGATTAGGAGGTTGTGATTTGATTAGCTGGGATATAAATTGTAATGGATTGTGAGGAGGAGGTTGTGATTGGACTAGCTGGAGTATTAATGGTAATCAGTTGTGATCAGAAGGTTGTGAGTTGACTAGCTAGAATATTAGTTGTAATGGATTGTGGTCAAGGGTTGGGATTAGGCTTCCTGGGGTATTGAGTGTCATGGATTGTGAGCAGGAGATTGTGATTTGACTAGCTGCAATATTAATTGTAATGGGTTGTGATCAGGAGGTTGTGATTTGACTGACTGGGATATTAATTAAAATGGATTGTGAGTGGGAGATTGTGATTTGACTAGCTGGGGTATTAACTTTAATTGGCTGCAAGCAGGAGGTTGTGATTTGCTTGGCTGGAATATTAATGGAAATGGATTGTGAGCAGGAGGTTGTGATTTGACTAGCTGTAATAGTAACAGCAATGTATTGTGATCAGGAGCTTGTGATTAGGCTGGCTGGGCTATTAAGTGTAATGGATTGTGAGCAGCAGGCTGTGAATTGACTGGCTGGGATAATAATTGCAATGGATTGTGAGCAGGAAGTTGTGTTCAAACAAGCTGGGATATTAATTGTAATGGATTGTGATAAGGAGTTTGTGATTTGACCAGTTAGGATATAAGTTGTAATGGATTGTGAGCAGGAGCTTGTGAGTTGACTAGCTGGGATCTTCCTGGAAATGGATTGTGAGGAGGTTGTGATTTGACTAGATGGAATAATAACAGCAATGGATTCTGCGTAGGAGGTTGTGATTTGACATGCTGGGATATTAATCGTAATGGATTGAAAGAAGGAGATGGTGATTTGCGTAGCTGGGATATTAATTTTCATGGATTGTGATCAGGCAGTTGTGAGTAGGCTAGCTGGGGTATTAATTGTAATAGATTGTGAAGAGGAGATTGTGATTTGACTAGTTGGGGTATTAACTCCAATTGGTTGCAAGCAGGAGATTATGATTTGCTTAGCTGGAATATAAATTGCAATGGATAGTGAGCAGTAAGTTGTGATTAGACTAGTTGGGATATAAATTGTCATGGACTGTGAGGAGGAGGTTGTGATTTGACTAGCCGGAGTATTAATGGTAATCAGTTGTGATCAGGAGGTTGTAACTCATTCGAGTGATCAGGAGGTTGTAGTATGACTAGCTGGGATGTTAATTGTAATGGGTTGTGAGCAGTACATTGTGATTTCACTAACTGGGGTATTGATTGTAATTGCTTGCAAGCATGAGGTTGTGATTTGCTTAGCTGGAATATTAATTGCAATGGGTTCTGAGCTGGAGGTTGTGATTAGACTAGTTGAGATATTAGCAGCAATGGTTTCAGAGCAGGAAGTTGTGATTTGATGAGCTGGGATGTGAATTGTAATAGATTGTGATCAGGAGTTTGTGATGAGGTTAGCTGGGGAGTTAATTGCAATGGCTTATGAGCATTGTGATTTGACTAGCTAGGGTTGCAAGCCAGAGTTTGTGAGTTGGCTAGCTGAGATGTTAACTGCAATGGATTGTGATCAGGAGGTTGGGATTAGACTGGCTGGGATATTAATTGAAATGGATTGTGAGCAGGAAGTTGTGTTTAAACTTGCTGGGGTATAACTTGGATTGTGATAAGGAGGTTGTGGTTTCACTAGCTGGGATATCAATTGTAATTGATTATGAGCATGGGATTGTGATTTGACTAGCAGGGGTATAAAGTGTAATGGGTTGCAAGCAGGAGGTTGTGATTTGACTAGCTGAGATGTTAACTGGAATGGTTTGTGAGCTGAACGTTGTGAGTTGACTAGCTGGGATATTAATTATAATCAATTATGATCAGGAGCTTGTGATTAGACTGGCTGGGATATTAACTGTTATGCATTGTGAGCAGGAGGTTGATATTTGACTAGCTGGGGCATTAATTGCAATGGGTTGTGAGCAGGCGGCTGTGATTTCACTGGCTGGGATTTTACCAGTAATTGGTTGTGATCAGGAGCATGTGATTAGACTAGCTGGAATATTACTTAAAGCAGATTGTGATCAGAAGGTTTTGATTAAGGTAGCTGGAATATTAACAGTAGTGGATTGTGATCAGGATCATGGATTTCACTCGCTGGGATATTGTAATGGATTGTGAGCAGGAGATTGTGATTTGCCTAGCTGTGGTATTAACTGTAATTAGTTGCAAGCAGGGGGTTGTGATTTGCTTAGCTGGAATATTGATTGCAATGGACTTTGTGCAGGAGGTTGTGATTTGACTAGCTGGGATATTAATTGTAATAGCTTGTGATCAGGATCTTGGGATTTCACTTGCTGGGTTGTTAATTGCAATGGATTGTGAGCAGGAGATTGTGATTTGCCTAGCTGGCTTGTTAACTCTAATTGGTTGCAAGCACCAGGTTGTGATTTGCTTAGCTGGAATATTAATTGCAATGGTTTCAGAGCAGGAGGATGCAATTTGACTAGCTGGTATAAATTGTAATAGATTGTGAGGAGGAGGTTGTGAACTGACTAGCTGGAGTATTAATTGTAATGGATTGTGAGGAGGTTGTGATTCGACAGGCTGGGATATTAATTATAATGTACTGCAAGGAGGTTGTGATTAGACTAGCCGGGATATTAACGGCAAAGGATTGTGAGCAGGAGGTTGTGATTTGACTAGCTGGGATATTAATTGTAATGGATTGCAAGCAGAAGGTTGTGAGTTGACTGGCTGGGATATTAATTGTAATGGATTATAATCAGGAGGTTGTGATTAGGCTAGCTGGGGTATTAATTGCAATGGATTGTGATCAGAAGATTATCATTTCACTAGCTGGGATATTTAATTGTAATGGATTGTGAGCAGGAGATTGCAATTTGACTAGCTGGGGTATAAACTGTAATGGGTTGCAAGCAGCAGGTTGTGATTTGACTATCTTGGATGTTAAATGTAATGGGTTGTGAGCAGGAGATTGTGATTTGACTAGCTGGGATATTAATTGTAATGGATTGCAAGCAAGTGGTTGTGATTTCACTAGCTAGGATATTAATGGTAATGGATTGTGGGCAGGAGGTTGTGATTAGACTAGCCGGGATATTAACAGCAAAGGGTTGTGAGCAGGAGATTGTGATTTGACTAGCTGGGATATTAATTGTAATGGATTGCAAGCAGAAGGTTGTGAGTTGACTGGCTGGGATATTGATTGTAATGGATTATAATCAAGAGATTGTGATTAGGCTAGCTGGGGTATTAATTGCAATGGATTGTGATCAGAAGATTATCATTTCACTAGCTGGGATATCAATTGTAATGGATTGTGAGCAGGGGATTGCAATTTGACAAGCTGGGGTATAAATTGTAATGGGTTGCAAGCAGCAGGTTGTGATTTGACTACCTTGGATGTTAAATGTAATGGGTTGTGAGCAGGAGATTGTGATTTGACTAGCTGGGATATTAATTGTAATGGATTGCAAGCAGGTGGTTGTGATTTCACTAGCTGGGATATTAATGGTAATGATTGTGGGTAGGAGGTTGTGATGTGGCTAAATGGGATATTAACTGTAATAGATTGTGATAAGGGGGTTGTGATTTGAGTGGCTGGGATATTAATTGTAATGGATTTTGATCAGGAGGTTCTGATTTGAGCTGCTGAGATATAAATTGTAATAGATTGTGAGTAGGAAGTGATGATTTGACCAGCTGGGATATTAACTAAACTGGATTGTGAGCAGGTGTTTGTTATTTGACTAGCCAGGATACTAATTGTAATGGTTGCAAGCAGGAGGTAGTGTTTGCTTAGCTGGAATATTACTTGCAATGGATTATGAGCAGCAGGTTGTGATTTGACTAGCTGGGATATTAACAGCAATGGATTGTGAGCAGCAGGTTGTGATTTGACTAGCTGGTGTATTAATTGTAATGGATTGTGAACATGAACCTGTGATTTGACTAGCTGGGATTTTAATTGTAATTTTTTGTGGGCAGGAGGTTGTGATTTGGCTAGATGGGATATTAACAGCAATGGATTGTGAGCAGGAGGTTGTAATTTGAATAGGCTGGTTATTAACAATCATGATCACTGATCAGGTAGTTCGGATGATTTTGTAGCTTTGCAACACATACAGGTGGCCATGATTGATCATCGATTATAAACGCGGTCCACTATTTATGCAAGGCAAACAACAGCACATCGCAGGCTACTTGCATACAATTTCCTAAAGTCCTCTCTGAAAAGCGATGCTCCGCTGAAAGTTCTATCTCGAGTCGTGCATTTCTGACAAAGTTGAAATTGACCCATGATGAAGTAGGGGAGAGAGAACACTTTCACAGTTTTAAATTTCCAATTCTAAAGTTTTTTGGGATTAGTTTGCGTATTTGATTTGCATATTAAAATTTTTGTTCTTCATTCACCTCATTTAGTCTGTTGATGATAAAATAGATTAATGGAAATTTACAGTACATGAGGCAATTCAGCCCAAGTTACCTGGGGGGGGGGCACATAAAACAATTGTCCCAAACTAAAGGGTATCAAACTAAAACTAGTAAAGTTCTCTGGCCTTAAGAAACTGTCCAACTTCCTTTTAACAATAGTTATGGAATCAGATCCAACCATCTTTTCTGATACAGCTTCTGAGATCCAGAAACTCCAAATTTTAAAAAAATCTGCATATCTCTTATTCGATATTTTGCCATTGATGTTAACAATCCACTTGGCAAATGGATATTCTTTTCTCACCCACTCTATAAATACACCTCATCTTGAAGCTACTGTGCGGCCACTTCTTAAGCTTCTCCGAACCAACCTCCCCTTGTATCTGAAATTCCATATCTCTGATAATATCATGTTAAATCTATTCTGTACCTTAAGACCTTTATATTTTTTCCTGAAGTATGATGTTCGAAATTTCCCACAATATTCCAACCAAAACCTAACTAACAATTTTTACGTTCTGGCGTAATCGCCTTGCTTTTGTCCTCAATCCCACAATAATAAGCAGAATTGCCAATATGTTTTCTAATCACGTTTTGAAGTCTCCTTATAATTTTTAAAGTTGTGTCTCTGAATATCACAGTCTATATCCTCATTTACATATTTAAAGAAAGCAGTAGCATTTTTTGGTATGTCTATCTTTATTTGTCCCCTCAAAGTGCATCACTACTTCCTTCTCCACATTGAAATTCTGTCTGCTATGCATCTGCTCATTTCACCAGATTGTCGGTATAATTCTGAAACTTGTCGCTATCCACATCAATATTTACTATTTCGTCAAGTTTTCTATCATCAACAGAGCTTAAAATACTGCTTCTTAGGCCCTTAGGCCCAAGTCTTGGATTTGTAAAAAAGTCATTGTTCCAAAACTAACCACATGATGAACACCATTGCCATCTTACAGTTTAAAGAATACCCATCCACCACAATTTGCTGCTTGTCACTGAGCAAATTTTCTGTAATTTTCTTGTATAGGCTTCTGTCTTAAAAAGTTTACTATTTGGCACCTGGTTGAAGCATTTCTAAATTTATTGCACTACCTTGATCAATGTTATCTCATGCATTATAAAATAATTCAACCAAGTTAGTCATTCAGGCTCAAGTTGCCTTTAACAAGTGCACGCCACATTTCTGAACAGAAACACCATCCTCTGAGTTAATGGACTGAACCTCCCAGTGCTTTGGAGGTGATGAGACTGCAGAATAGGCGAAACTGTGTCGAGACGACTCCCTGACACATTCCCTACTCCAGGGAAGCTTTCCCAGAGGCAGGTTGCTCCACCAAGCAAGCAGCTAATTATGACAATTAAGGACCCACTTAAGGGCCATTTTGCAATGGTTTAGGTATTTTCCTGTTGGAGTGGGTCAAGCCAGACTTGTAACATTGAGGCACATCCACTGCCATAGGCTATTCTGTGGAGAGGTTTCCCTCCAGAATGATGAACTGATAGCTGTAGCCACACTTGCCTTGAACAGTTTTAGAAGTTTTCAGAGGACGCATCCATCTTGAAGCACCCTTGTGGTCCACATGGTTCAGATATAACAGCAGTGGCCACCTCCCCTTATGGGGCTGTGAGTCAGCGAGAGCCTGAGGTCCTCCACTTGGCCCTCCCACTTGCACAGCCTGCCTACCGTTCATAATTGGATGAAGCTTCCAGAGGCAGCCAAAAGGGTAAAAATGCAAAACTTGGAAATGAAGGATACCAGTAAAATTTGTCCAAACTGGTCTTGTTCACCTTATAATGGAACTCCAGTATTACTAGTGCCAGTTTTACTGACTTTTACCGAGATTTCAAAATCTTGAACTTTTCTTTCCTTCTGGGTAACTGGCCATTTTGAGGAAGACTGAACAACTGGCGGGGGGGGACTTAGACATCATTATCTATATGGTTGTGATGTTCCAATAACCGCTGAAAAGTTCAGCTTAATTTCTTAATGGGGACTGTAAGTTGCAATACCAGGAATCTATTGAACAGTTTGAGTATTGAGGGGCTCCCTCCACCTGTGACTGTGATGTCCATCTATATGATTATTCACTTCCCTCTTTCAACTCAGCCCCTTTTCTACGCCCTTCTTGATTGAGATGTGATCCCTCTTTCAGGAGGCAAAATATATTTTAAATAATTCAGAACTTTTTGTTAATTGAACTGAGTTTTATTCTACAAACCTTTTTAGTCAAAGCTGTTCTTGAATAAAAAATGTCTGGGAGATAAAGTTGTTTCAATTGCAGTAGCTCCTGTAATACTCGTAGATGGGCCTTGAATCTGACTCTGTTCATTGGCACCGGTTCCTGTGGGCTGATCAGCTTCCCAGAAGCAGGGCTTTTCATTATTAATCTTGCACTGAACTTACCGGTGGATCAAGGTGTGAATGCAATTACATTCCAATCTTTTATTTCCCAACTAAATTGCAGCCATGTTTTGGGGTTTTGTTTCTGGCACTAATATGTTCTGCCATCTCTGCACAAGGTGGTGCTTTCTTGTAGCTTCCTGTCATTTGGTGAACAGAAACAGTGAAATTGATACCCACCAACTGCATGCTGCCTAAGTCCAGTACAAAACACAAATCTTTCATTCAAATTGCAGGGATGGACACATTTGAGGCTTTGAGGTCAAAAGCACCTTCAGAGAACAATGCACATTTTTTGTACAAAAAGCAACTTCTATACTCCTGCACCATTCTGTGTCGAAAGAACACTGAAATATGATACATGGGTAGAGAACAAAACCCAGAATATGTGCCAACAAGGCTAGTGGCTAGCAGTGATTTCATATTTATAAATGCATAATATTATTTATTTTCTATCCAAGAATGCACAGAGTTATGCTGCAGTAGCTGACATGTTTAAAATGTCTCCTCTTTTAAATAGATGGCATTCTACTCACCTGTGGTCTGATCATCTTCTCCAGGTGCAGGAGCTTGAATCTGACTTTGTTCACTGATACCAGTTCCTCTGGTCTGATCACCTTCCCCAAGAGCAGGGTCTTGAATCTGACTTTGTTCACGGGTACCAGTCCCTAGGATCTGATCACCTTCCCCAGAAGCAGGGTCTTGATTCTGACTTTGTTCACAGGTACCAGTCCCTGCGATCTGATCACCTTCCCAAGGAGTAGGGTCTTGAATCTGACTTTGTTCACTGATACCGGTTCCTCTGGTCTGATCACCTTCCCCAAGAGCAGGGTATTGAATCTGACTTTGTTCAGGGGTACCTGTCACTGGGATCTGATCACCTTCCCCAGAAGCAGGGTCTTGATTCTGACTTTGTTCACGGGTACCAGTCCCTGTTATCTGATCACCTTCCCAAGGAGCAGGGTCCTGAATCTGACTTTGTTCACTGATACTGGTTCCTCTAGTCTGATCACCTTCCCCAAGAGCAGGGTCTTGAATCTGAATTTGCTCACGGGTACCAGTCCCTGTGATCTGATCACCTTCCTCAGGAGCAGGGTCTTGGATCTGACAATGTTTACTTGCACTACATGTTTTACTTGATGAGAGCAGAGTCTCCGTTGATTTCTTATCTGGAAAACATTTAACTCCAGGTTACAGCAGAGTATATTAGCATAGAACAGGAACATGTGGATTCAAAATGAGAGACAAAAGAGTAAAAATCTGAGAGATGAATATCTCAATTCCAGAAGAACGAAAAATATTTTCTATTATTAATCATGAAGCAAGTGCAAGTGGGCCAGTGTGAGAGTGCAGGAGGTTCAATTGTTTTGCAGCACATGATTCTCACTGAATTTAAGTTCAAATCATATTTTTGCAGAGCATTGTGTTGAAGGTAATCAGGGTTAATTCTAGTAATTGTGCAAATTGGCAGTATTGAATTATTGAATTAGCTCCCATTTTACACCAGGTTCCACTTTCCATTCCTTTGAAGTCCACAGAAGTAGGAATGGTGTGAAATGTATATTTGTTTGGTGGCAGCAAATACATTTCACACCATTCCTACTTCTGTGGACTTCAAAAGGAATGGAAAGTGGAAAACAAAAACAGAATTACCTGGAAAAACTCAGCAGGTCTGGCAGCATCGGCAGAGAAGAAAAGAGTTGACGTTTCGAGTCCTCATGACCCTTCGACAGAACTTCGACAGAATGGAAAGTGGAACCTGGTGTAAAATGGGAGCTAATTCAATACTGCCAATTTGCTAAATTACTAAAGTTAAAACAACTGCCAATGAATTACATTCTCCAACATTTCAAAACTGAGGAATCAAAGTAATAAAGTTTACAATAAAATAAACCAAATGAAAACCTTGTTATCATGTCAAATGATTTAGAACAGTTTTAGTATTGCAATGGGATGTGAAAACAATATTTAAATAATGCCTTTGACATAGCAAAGCATCCTAATGGGCTTTGCTAAGTGATTGCTGAACACAATTTGGGACCAAAATACATCCTAAGGACATTAGAGCAAATGAACAAAAATTTGGCCTATTGTTTATGTTTTAAGGGCCATCATAAAGGGGGAAAGAGAGGTGGAGAGATTTAGGGAGGAAATTCCAGAACCTAGACTGGGTTTTCCAGCCCCACTGTGGCGCGTTTCGACACAGCAGATGCAGCGAGCCATTCAAATCCCAGTTGCCTTCAGTGGGACCAGAAGATCACGCCAGCAGGAGGGGCTGGCAAATCCTACCCTTAGTGTGGAATTTTCCCATCCCGCCCGCAGGTTTCATGCCGGATCGGAGCGGAGAATCCAGCGGCAGGCAAAAAGTTGAAAATTTGCCGTCGTAAAAGTAGCTTGCAATCCTCCCGATGGCGGGTCGATTATCCCGCTGACTAGTGTCGTGAATGCCATTTGCATTCAGAAACATCTCATGAATGCTCATTAAATCAGCAGCTCACCAGAATTTTGTCACACCTTCCAATCTTGTGTCACGTCAGTGGGAAATTACGTCGGCCTCAAACCCATTTGAAAAGGTGTGGCATGCACAAGTCCAACCTCAGTTCACTTGTAACTTCTAGGTGAGTGCAACATACGTAGCCTACCTGCCATAGCGCTTTACCAGTCTTGTTGTGATGAATGCCACATAGCTGGGGCTGCATGATTGATCTGCTCCTGCTCTTTGCCTACGTTGTCCCAAAGAAGAACACTGTGCTGTGGTACTCATGCAGGTCTCCACCTTCAGGAACTAGCACTTCAACTGGGGGTGGGCTGTGAGGAGAGAATGGGGTTGATGAACACAAGGTGCACTATGGGGAAGGAGGGCTGTGGAGTGGCAGTGAGGGGGAAGGGCGAACACGAGGGAAGGCTGTGGGATGCCAGTGAGGGGAAAGGAACTCGAGGGGCCTTTCTGGTGTTGCCCTCTAACTTCTTGTTGCCGCAGGAGTGAACAGGAGTCTGCTTAGAAAGAAAGGAGGAAGACCTCCTTGCAATGAAAGCTACTTAAACCAAATTGTTTCATTAGCACTGTTATAGGGCTGCTCAGAACTCAGTGGCTTCATATCACAGTCGCTGCATCTCAAGAGAAACACATAGGAACTTAGAATTTGGGAATGTAGGCAATAGTGAAGGAAGCACAACTGTATCATATTTGACAATCCATCAACGAAGGCCAAACACCAGATTTGGCACTCCTAACAAGCCAAAGGACATCCATGCATTGACTATCTTGTGGTGGTTGGAGGTCAATCATCTCAGTTCCAGGACATCACTGCAGGAGTTCATTAGGGTAGTGTCCGAGGCCCAACCATCTTCAACTGCTTCATCAAAGACCTTCCTTCATCATAAGGTCAGAAGTGGGAATGTTTGCTAATGATTGCACAATGTTCAGCACCATTCTCAACTCCTCAGCTACTGAAGCTTTCCATGTGCAAATGCAGCAGGACCTGGACAATATTGAGGCTTGGGCTGGCAATAACATTTGCGCCACAGAAGTGTCTGGCAATGACAGTCTTCAACAAAAGATTTCCCCCTTGATATTCAATGGCATTACCATTGCTAAGTCTCCCACTATCAATATCCTGGGGGCTACCATTGACCAGAAACTGAACTGGCCAGATAAATATTGTGGGTACAAGAGGTTAGAGGCCAGGAATCCTGTGGCAAGTAACTCACCTCCTGACTCCCAAAAGCCAGTCCACCATCTACAAAACATAAGTTGGGAGTGTGACGGAATACTCTTCACTTGCCTGAATGAGTGCAGCTCCAACAACACTCAAGAAGCTTGACACCATCCATGACAAAGCAGCTCACTTGATTGACACCATATCCACAAATATCCACTCCCTCCACCGATGAACAGTGGCAGCAGTAATACCACCTACAAGATGCACTGCAGAAACTCACTAAAGCTCCTGACGCAGCACCTTCCAAACCCAGAACCACTACCATCTAGAAGGACAAGGGCAGCAGACGCATGGGAACACCATCACCTGGAAGTTCCTGGCCAAGCCACTCACCATCCTGACTTGCAAATATATCCCCATTTTTTCATTATAGCTGGGTCAAAATCCTGGAACTCCCTTCCTAACAGCACTCTGGGTGTACCTACACCACAAGGACTGCAGAGGTTCAAGAAGGCAGCTCATCACCACCTTCTCATGGGCAATTAGGGATAGGCAATAAGTGTTGGCCTAGCCAGCGACGCCCACATCCTGTAAATGAATTAAAGAAAACTGATTGGTCATTAATATGCCACATCAGAAGCTGCAGTACAGAGCTACGTTGGGTCACTCATCTCAATTAAACTTTAGCATCCCACACAGGGCTCAAGCTGTTGCACATCTACGATGCTATCTTGGTCATCTCGATGTGTGTGTTGGTGTCTCAGAGGCAAGGCAACATCAGCCACCATGCAAGTAGGGCAGGGAAAACTATGGACCCTTAACGTTTCCATACGTTTCATCCTCTGAGCTTCGCTTTCTTGGCCTTTGAATCATTAATGTCTTCAATGTTTCCTTTCAGAGAGAAGGCAAAAGTACGTATGGATCCAGGGCTCAATGCTGCCATTGTCAGGGTCCATATGCAATAAAGGAGGCGAGGGAGGGAGAGATTACTTCACGCACAGCTCCAGCAGGAGGGACATAGCCAAGTGGAGCCAGAGCATGAACAGGAGGGTCAGGAGGAGAGACCCAGACATTGGGGGCGACTCATCAGATCTAGGATGTATTGTAGAAGAGCCTCCTATTTACAACTAAGTGTGTTTGTCCTGAGCTCTGCTACATCACATATGCCACATTCTTCGTGAAGACCTGATGCCATGTGGAGTTGGACAGTGTCCCCTGCTGTTGGCTTTGAAGGTGACCACAGCGCTAAAATTCTTTGCCTCTAGTTCTTTCCAAGAATCAACAGGAGACCTGTGCCGCATCTCTCAGTCCACAACACATTGATGCATAAAGTAGATCACAGATGCCCTTTCCAGGAAGGCCCATCATTATATCAGGTTTGCACTGGACGAAGATAGCCAGGCTGAGAGATTCACTGGCTTCGCCATCACCCCAGGCTTCCCATAACTGCAGGGTGCAATAGATTGCACCCATGTGGCTATGTCATGCGGCTATATGGGCTGCATGCAGCAACCCCTAATTTTTATAAACTGCAAGGGCTGTCATTCCATCAATGTACAACTGGTGTGTGATCACCAGAAGCACATAGTGCACGTTTGTGCACAGTAACCTGGGAGTTGCCATGCCTCCTACATCCTGAGTCATTCCCAGGTGCCTGAGATACATCTGCAGGGATGGCTACTTGGGGATAAGGTGTAGCCAATGAAACGCTGGCTGATGACACTGCTGCATCGCTTTCAGAGTCCTTTCGAGGAGAGGTACAACGCTGCTTGCAGCTCCACACGCTCCCCCTTAAAGCAGACCATAGGCTTCTGAAGATGCGGCTCAGATGCTTGGACCACTCGGGTGGCTCACTACAATACACTCCAACAGGGTTTGCCACATTATCACAATGTCTTGTGCCCTTTACAAACTGATAATGCAAGGAGATGTACCCCTGCCAGAGACTGAACTTGAGGTGGATAAGAGATCATCAGAGGATGAAGATCCAGGAGCCCAGGGAGCTCATGAGACTGCTGAGGGTCAGTGTAAGCGCAATCACGCCATGGAGGAAGGAAGATGTGGGAGACATGCCCGCGATACGTTAATTGCTTACAGATTCCAGGAAGAGTTAAGTGAGGGTCTCTGGCCACATCTCTCCATGCCATTTACTTTCATCTCAGGGGATGTCCACCCACTTGCAGTGAGAATGAGTCCTGCATCCACACTTGCGAGTTCATGCCTCATGAATCACCAGGCCATGATCTATGCTTTGGTCTGTTGGGGCCTTTTGAGTGAGCTCACTCTGGCAACTTGGAACAAGAGCAATACGAGAGAAGACTTGAAGCCTTCGCCGCCATCTAATGATGCAAACACTGCTGCGACTGAGACATGGAAATGCCTAGGGATCTCCTCCTCCCGTGCATGTCTGTTCTGCTGCCACTACCGCTGAGGAGACACAACTACCACTGAGGAGACACAAATACCGCTGGAATATCAGTGCTGATGGGCTGCCCTCACTCAATGGTGTCCCTTGAGGAAGAAGGGTTAGAAACACTTATATTACACACTTCCAATAAAGATTTAAACAAATCTCTCTGACATCACACAAGGGTGCAGACTGTCAAACCGAGATTGACATCACAGGAATGTGAATCTCACAGTGGGACACTATCACTGAGTGGGAGGATGGCTAAACCTCAAAATGAGAGGATTCCAAAATCAAAATCTCAGTGCCTTCCGTTGCCCAAAACATTCACTTAACCATCAAATGTATTCACAAAAGTGCAATTTCTATACATCTATAGTGCACCTGTGACCCAAAAGTGGTATCAACTTTTCTTAACTCTACCACAATGCCTGGGTGCAGTCCCGAGGCAGCCTGCTGACTGCTACATCCTGATGTCTGCAATGACCTTGCCAAATGTCCTTGGGTGGCTCAAGCCCTGGAGGGCCCCAGCATGATAAGGGTCACCTGAAAGGGGAAGAAGTGTCCTCTGCAGCCAGAGAAGCTGGATTGGATGGGGTCACAGGCAGACGTGGCTGTGAGCAGCTGCACCCCCTTGGAGTGTCCTGAGAGGAGGCCCCTGGGGTATCTGGCAGGCGCTCATCCTTCTTGTAGGTGCCCGAGGGCCCCAGTCTGACCCCTGCAAATGATGGTGCACTTGGAGTGAGGTCAAGGTGCCTCGTCCCCATGTCACCTACATCTTGATGGTGCCAACCAGGATGTGTGGCCTTGGAGTGCAGGGCCAAACGCAAATCCGGCAAAACCTGGTCGGCAGCAGCCTTCCCATGGTGACCTTGGGGCACTTGCATGTTGGAGCCAAAACATCAGACAGAACACAGTTGGACTCCTTGATCATTTGCTCTAGTCTGCTGAGTGACTGTCGACTCTCTGCCTGATGTTCCGCTGCCTGCCATTGCATCTCCAGCATTGAGTTCCAGAGGCTCATCGTCTGACTCGGTCTCCAAAGCTCTCCGAGTACCAGAGGCATGGGCTGTCCCTGTCTCCAACTGCTGCGAGGATATGTCAGTGAGGTGTTCTCCAGAAAGTGAGCCCAAGTCTAATCTACAGCTGTGCCCCACTGACAAGTGTGTCTATGAGCTGATGGAGGGTGCATGTGAGCTCAGTGATGGTTCTTCCAGAGCTTCCTCTTTGGACGTGGTCTGGGGGCTCGCACTGGTACTTGACTGGCTATGGGGCATTGATCAGCTGGTGCCTAGAAAGTGGAAAATAGAGTTTCAATTACTAAGCCTGAACAATGTTAGACTGCAAGTGACTCACTCTAATTGTCAGGATTTGATGAGGTGATTGAACTGTGATCCATATTAGGATGCCTGGAGAGGCTGATCTCGCCTTCCCCACAGGAGTGATTCCTGTCCTCCCCAACCAGCTCGGCTGCAACCTCCTCAAACTTAGTGTGGGCAATGATGTTGGCCATCCCTCCCCCAGTCTGTGATCTCTCGTGCCAACTTGACCTGTATGAAGAAGAAAGGCATGATGATATTGAATGGCGGAGCAGGCTCAAATGATTGAATGACCTGCTCTTGCTCCCATTTTTTACGTTTCTTTGATGATAAGGAATGGAGCAGAGGTTGGGTGAGATGCATGTTCCCTGTGTGAGGTGCGCCTTCCCCAGAAGATCCGGAGGATGGAATGTGAGCAACATGATAGATGGGATGGTGGTGACATGAAAATTTCAGTAAGGAGAATGAATGTTGATATGTGTTCCCCACTAATGAGTGTGTGAGATCCCTGTAGCGAGCAGGCGTTTGAGTGCATGCTACCATGATGAGAGTTTGATATTGGAGGGAATTGAAGGATGACTGACCCTGGCGGAGCAGATGAGATCATTCACCCTCTTCCTGCACTGGATGGTGTTTTGGGCACAGTTGTTGGCCGCACTGACCTGCTCTGCGGCAGTCTCCCAAGGCTGGAGAGGTGAGGCTGCTGCGCTTCGTGCAGCCATCCCTGGGATACAGGACTTGCCTGTGCCTCTCTGATCAAGGCCTGGATAGCCTGGCGGGTGAGGTGGAGTGCTATCTTCTTCTTGAAGCTCCCGGCCTTCTTCTGGCTGCAAGATATTGCTGCAAGTGTCCGGAAGGTGGGCTGCAGAGAGTGAGGTTATGCGTTGGCCTGGCCTCTAAATACAGCTGATCTGACCAGCTGATGGTGGGTGCAGGAATCAGCTCTCAACTCGCCAGGTGATGCCTGTGCATAATTAATCACCTTCTAAGTTCAGAATCGGACGCGAGTTCCCGCCATTTCGGCAAGCGGAGTGGGCGCTGCCGAACCCACTCACCACCACACTTAGGGCAGAGTATTATGCTTGGCGTACAGGCATGCGCCTGACACACCCGGGCGTAAAATGACACGCGATGACGTCGGACAAGCGCAATCTCGTGATATTTTGTTCGGTGAATTAAAAGGCCTATTAAGACCACTAAGAAGCTAATTAAAGTCAAATTTACGCCGCCCATCCAATGTAACGGTTGGCGGGCAGGCAAATAGGCCAAGTGGCTTTATATTTTTTAGGAAACCTCATGCACGGGCGGGATGAGGTTTCCTAAAGCAAATAAACATCAAGTAAAAATGTTACTTTTGAATTAAAAGACATGTCCCAGCTCATGCCATTGCGCTTCATCTCCGAGGCAACTGAAGCGCTATTCCGCGCGCATGCGCCAACTGCGTGCTCGGCCCGGCTCTCTCTCCTCCCCCACCCGCCTGCACGGGCGGTGCTGAGCGTTTACGCTCGGGTTCAACGCCGGGCGGGCCAAATCTCAATGCGGAGCCGAGCGCTGAGCACCCCCGCGCCAACGGCAAAATCCTGCCCTTAGTGTCTGGGAATGCTCCACAGACCAGAACTAAATAAGCACAGATATCGTGGAGGGTCTCCACTCTGTGCAGTCCGAGATATTTTACCCTGTTAGCAATTTTGTCTACAAAAGGCCCTGAAATACTGTACTTCAAGGGTCGAAATTTTTAAAAAAACTGCCACAAGTATAGCCATTAACAATGGTTTTGAACATTTACCTGTACTGCATTTATTTTTTCTGCTGGTCCATAACACAAGTAGGGACAGATTTGTGTTGAAGTGTTCAGCATTTTTTGTAATGAGATGAGTTGAATTCTGCTACTTGATTCTCGGTCAAAGCTTGGAGTTCCCTCGAGTAAGACATCTCCAGGGGAAAGTACTGGACTTCTTTCAGTGCCTGTGACCTGACCACATTCTCCTGGAGGAGGATCTTGAATTTTAAGCTCTTGCAGCTCATCCAAATCTCCACGATTTAAATAGCATTTACATATTAATTGCCCCATTTCAGTTCATTTTCTAGCTGAAAAAAAAGTAATTACAAATTACACCAGAGTATTTTCAATTAGCATGTCAATATGCGGATCAAAAATTATTCTAACTCAAAGTTACGACCAAGCTGAGATGTCAAGACCATTGATTTTTAGGTTAAAAATATAGCTTCACTAATTTTAATGAGATTTTCCGTGCAGGACCTGCGGGCGAATTAGGGTGAGAGCAGATTTGCAGGTGGATCAGGGCGAGTTCTGGAGTTGGGGGGAGCTGTATTAGTCCAGGAAATGTGGGTGAATGATTGCCGACACATGTTGCACTTCAGTATTGCTTTGAGCTGTTAATTTTTAATACATGGTTACCTGGCGTAAATTGATCTGATGTTAAATACAGGGAGCTTTGGGATTGTTAATTTTTTAATTCAAAGGGTATCAAATCTGACACTTATTTTACACCATACCCTGTTTTCCTCTCCGTGAGGTGGAAGAACCGGGTGTCCTGTATGTTGAACGGCCTATTCAAGCCCCATGCCACATGATCATTAAGATTAACTATTCTAATACCCCATAATAAATTATGTTCTCCAGCCTTTCCCATTTTAGTAATTCTACAAAGGGCTGTGAAGAAGTCATATGGATTCGAAAGGTTAACGCTATTCATCTCTACAGATTCTGCCAGACCTGCTGAGATTTTCCAGCATTTTCTGTTTTTATTTGGAAAATGGACAAAAGAGCTGATCTGAGGAGGTAAAGTGAGAGTGACTGCCCTTGACATCAAGGCAACATTTGACTGAGTTCCCATCAAGGAACTAGAGCAAAACTAGAATCAATGGGAATCGGGGGGAAACTCATCATTGGTTGGAGTCATACCTAGAATAAAGGAAGATAGTTGTGTTTGTTGGAGGTTCCAGAACATCATTGCAGGAGCTCCTCAGGGTAGTGTCCGAGGCACAACCATCATCAGCTGCATCATCAATGACCTTCCTTCCATCATAAAGGTCAGAAGTGGGGATGTTCACTGATGATTGCACAGTGTTCAGTGCTATTTGCAACTCATCAGAGACTGAAGTAGTCCATTCCCATAAGCAGCCAGACCTGAGCAGTATTCACATTTAGTTTGATAAATGGCAAGAAACATTTGCACGACACAAGTGGTGGGTAATGACCATCTGCAATAAGAGAGAATGTAACCAACCTCTCTTGACATTCAATAACATTACCATCACTGAATCCCCCCATCATGAATATCCTGGGGGGTTATCATTGACCAGAAACTTAACTGGACCCGCCATATAAGAACTGTGGCTACAAGAGGAGGTCATAGTCTGGGAATTCTGAGGTGAATAAGTAACCACCTAACTCTCCACACCCTGCCCCCCCATCGGCAAGGAGCAAGTCAGGATTATGACGGAATACTCTCCATTTGCCTGGATGAGTGCAGCTCCAACAATACTCAAGAAGCTTAACACCATCCAGGGCAAAGCAGCCCGCTTGCTCAACACCCCAGTCACCACCTTAAACATTCACTTCCTCCATCACCGACACATGCTGGCAGCAGCATATAATATATACAAGGTGCACAGCAGCAACTCAACAAGGCTCCTTCAAGGGTGCCTTCCAAACCTGCAACCACTACCATCTAGATGAACAAGGTCAGCAGATGCATGAGAATATCACTTTAAGAAATTGTACTTTTCAGAATGTTATAGATTTTTTATAAAATTAGCAGGAACAGTATGAGGTCATCTGACAAAAGGTGCTTCTATACACAAACAGTATCTATCAATCAGGGATAAAAAAAAACTGCAGAAGCTGGAAATCCAAAACAAAAACAGAATTACCTGGAAAAACTCAGCAGGTCTGGCAGCATCGGCGGAGAAGAAGAGAGTTGACGTTTCGAGTCCTCATGACCCTTTGACAGAAATTGAGTTTGACTCCAAGAAAGAGTTGAAATATAAGCTTGTTTCAGGTGTGTGGGGTGGGGGTAGGTGTGGGGGTGGGGGGTGGGGGGGGTGGGGGCGGCCGAGAGAGAGAAGTGGAGGGGGTTGGTGTGGTTGTAGGGACAAAAAAGCAGTGATAGAAGCAGATCATCAAAAGATGTCACCAACAATAGAACAAAAGAACACATAGGTGTTAAAGTTGGTGATATTATCTAAACAAATGTGCTAATTAAGAATGGATGGTAGGGCACTCAAGGTATAGCTCTAGTGGGGGTGGGGAGAGCATAAAAGATTTAAATATATTTGAAAATAATGGAAATAGGTGGGAAAAGAAAAATCTATATAATTTATTGGAAAAAACAAAAGGAAGGGGGAAACAGGAAGGGGGTGGAGATGGAGGAGGGAGCTCAAGATCTAAAGTTGTTGAATTCAATATTCAGTCCGGAAGGCTGTAAAGTGCCTAGTCGGAAGATGAGGTGTTGTTCCTCCAGTTTGCATTCGGCTTCACTGGAACAATGCAGCAAGCCAAGGACAGACATGTGGGCAAGAGAGCAGGGTGGAGTGTTAAAATGGCAAGCGACAGGGAGGTTTGGGTCATTCTTGCGGACAGACCGCAGGTGTTCTGCAAAGCAGTCGCCCAGTTTACGTTTGGTCTCTGCAATGTAGAGGAGACCACATTGGGAGGAATGAATGCAGTAGATTAAGTTGGGGGAAATGCAAGTGAAATGCTGCTTCACTTCAAAGGAGTGTTTGGGCCCTTGGACGGTGAGGAGAGAGGAAGTGAAGGGGCAGGTGTTGCATCTTTTGCGTGGGCATGGGGTGGTGCCATAGGAGGTGGTTGAGGAGTAGGGGATGATGGAGGAGTGGACCAGGTTGTCCCGGAGGGAGCAATCCCTACGGAATGCCGATAGGGGGGGTGAAGGGAAGATGTGTTTGGTGGTGGCATCATGCTGGAGTTGGCGGAAATGGCGGAGGATGATCCTTTGAATGTGGAGGCTGGTGGGGTGATAAGTGAGGACAAGGGGGACCCTATCATGTTTCTGGGAGGGAGGAGAAGGCGTGAGGGCAGATGCACGGGAGATGGGCCGGACACGGTTGAGGGCCCTGTCAACGACCGTGGGTGGAAAACCTCGGTTAAGGAAGAAGGAGGACATGTCAGAGGAACTGTTTTTGAAGGTAGCTTCATCGGAACAGATGTTTGGGCCCTTAGATGGTGAGGAGAGCACCGCCGTACCCTTTTTCAAAGCTGTGCGTGCCCCCAGTTTCATTTTATTCTTCAGCTCATCCAACGCCTCAACAAAAAACTTTTTCTCTTTCTCTCAAGTGCTAAGGAATGCAAGCTCCAACAACTCATCAACACCAACACCCATCTAGGACCCTCCACCCCTGCCTGTCCCTCTGTCCCCACCCCATCTTCCAATCACAGCCCCAGCTGTGTATTCACTATACCCCCTGACCTTCCCCTCTCCGATGCTGAACGTTCAGTGCTCAGCAAAGGACTTAGTTTCATACCCTTACGCCCTCACCTCAATGAATTTCGGGCTCGGCATGATGCTGAACTCTTCTTCCGCCGTCTTCGTCTCCGGGCTCACTTCTTTGGGCAGGAGTCCTCTCCCCATTCAACGGATCCTTTCACCCACCTCCAATATTCTCCCTCCACCTGGACCCCTCCCTCTGGATTCTTACCTTCTCTTGATCTTTTCATTGAGAACTGTCGGCGCAACATTAGTCGTCTCAATTTCTCTGCTCCTCTCACCCATTCTAACCTGTCTCTCTCTGAACTTACTGCACTCCATTCTCTCAGGTTCAACCCTGACATTGTCATCAAACCCGCTGACAAGGGTGGTGCTGTTGTTGTCTGGCGCACTGACCTCTACCTTGCGGAGGCTGAGCGTCAACTCGCAGACACTTCCTCCTACCTCTCCCTGGACCATGACCCCACCATTGAACATCAAGCCATTGTTTCCAGGACTGTCACTGACCTCATCTCCTCTGGGGATCTTCCTCCCACAGCTTTCAACCTGATAGTCACCCAACCTCGGACGGCCTGCTTCTATTTCCTACCCAAAATCCACAAACAGAACTGCCCCGGTAGACCGATCGTCTCAGTTTGCTCCTGCCCCACAGAACTCATTTCTCGTTATCTTGACACCCTTCTCTCTCCCCTTGTCCAGTCCCTTCCCAGCTACATCCGTGATTCCTCTGACACCTTACATCACATCAACAATTTCCAGTTCCCTGGCCCCAACAGCTTCCTCTTCACCATGGACGTCCAATCCCTCTACACCTCCATCCCCCACCAGGATGGTCTGAGGGCCCTTAGCTTCTTCCTCGAACAGAGGCCCGAACAATCCCCATCCACCACTACTCTCCTCCGTCTGGCTGAACTTGTTCTCACACTGAACAATTTCTCCTTCAACTCCTCTCACTTCCTCCAAATAAAAGGTGTGGTTATGGGTACCCGCATGGGCCCCAGCTATTTCTGTCTCTTTATGGGGTATGTGGAACATTCCTTGTTCCAGTCCTACTCCGGCCCCCTTCCACAACTCTTTCTCCGGTACATCGATGATTACTTCGGTGCTGCTTCATGCTCTCATCGGGACTTGGAAAAATTTATTAATTTTGCTTCCAATCTCCACCCCTCCATCATTTTCACGTGGTCCATCTCTGACACTTCCCTTCCCTTCCTTGACCTCTCTGTCTCAATCTCTGGTGATAGACTGTCCACCAATATCCATTACAAACCCACCGACTCCCACAGCTACCTCGACTACAGCTCCTCACACCCCGCTTCCTGTAAGGACTCCTTCCCATTCTCTCAGTTCCTTCGCCTCCGTCGCATCTGTTCCAATGATGCTACCTTCAAAAACAGTTCCTCTGACATGTCCTCCTTCTTCCTTAACCGAGGTTTTCCACCCACGGTCGTTGACAGGGCCCTCAACCGTGTCCGGCCCATCTCCCGCGCATCCGCCCTCACGCCTTCTCCTCCCTCCCAGAAACATGATAGGGTCCCCCTTGTCCTCACTTATCACCCCACCAGCCTCCGCATTCAAAGGATCATCCTCCGCCATTTCCGCCAACTCCAGCATGATGCCACCACCAAACACATCTTCCCTTCACCCCCCCTATCGGCATTCCATAGGGATCGCTCCCTCTGGGACACCCTGGTCCACTCCTCCATCATCCCCTACTCCTCAACCACCTCCTATGGCACCACCCCATGCCCACGCAAAAGATGCAACACCTGCCCCTTCACTTCCTCTCTCCTCACCGTCCAAGGGCCCAAACACTCCTTTGAAGTGAAGCAGCATTTCTCTTGCATTTCCCCCAACTTAGTCTACTGCATTCGTTTCTCCCAATGTGGTCTCCTCTACATTGGAGAGACCAAACGTAAACTGGGCGACTGCTTTGCAGAACACCTGCGGTCTGTCCGCAAGAATGACCCAAACCTCCCTGTCGCTTGCCATTTTAACACTCCACCCTGCTCTCTTGCCCACATGTCTGTCCTTGGCTTGCTGCATTGTTCCAGTGAAGCCCAACGCAAACTGGAGGAACAACACCTCATCTTCCGACTAGGCACTTTACAGCCTTCCGGACTGAATATTGAACTCAACAACTTTAGGTCTTGAGCTCCCTCCTCCATCCCCACCCCCTTCCTGTTTCCCCCTTCCTTTTGTTTTTTTCCAATAAATTATATAGATTTTTTTTCCCCACCTATTTCCATTATTTTCAAATATTTTTAAATCTTTTATGCTCTCCCCACCCCCACTAGAGCTATACCTTGAGTGCCCTACCATCCATTCTTAATTAGCACATTCGTTTAGATAATATCACCAACTTTAACACTATGTGTTCTTTTGTTCTACTGTTGGTGACATCTTTTGATGATCTGCTTCTATCACTGCTTTTTTGTCCCTACAACCACACCAACCCCCTCCACTTCTCTCTCTCTCTCCGCCACCGCCCCCCCCCAACCCCCGCCCCCCCACCCCCACTCCCCCACCCCACACACACACACACCTTAAACCAGCTTATATTTCAACTCTTTCTTGGACTCGAACTCAAGTTCTGTCGAAGGGTCATGAGCACTCGAAACGTCAACTCTTTTCTTCTCCGCCGATGCTGCCAGACCTGCTGAGTTTTTCCAGGTAATTCTGTTTTTGTCTATCAATCAGGGGCTGAGGTAAACAAAGATAGTAGGTAAGGTGAATGGTGCTCACAGGGAGTCTTGTATAGATAAGCAGGTACACAATCACCACAGGTGTCTGGCAGGAATTAACAAATGGCGCCCAGCATGAGATAAGCTAAAAGGTGACCTCAGCAAAAGTGATGGACAGAGGGGAAATGACATCTTGGGTTTCTGGGCTTTTCTCATTGGCCAGAACTGCTGAAACATGTCACTGAACATAGAGTAAACAACCTGCCCCTAGAAATAAAGTATGTTAATGGGTGCTCAGAGGGAAAAGGCGCAATTGTCATCAGGCAGCTGGCTTCTTCAGAGGGAGTCAGGGTAGGGCCTATCAGAGATGTATATGGTAACTTGTGCATTGATGCTGAAGATGTGGGCAGGGTTCTCAATGAGTATTTTGTCTCTGTGTTCATAAAGGATGGGGATGATGCAGACATTCTAGTTAAAGAGGAGTGTGAAATATTAGATACAATGAGCATAATGAGAGAGGAAGTTCTGGGGGGACTGGCATCCCTGAAAGTGGATAAGTCACCAGGGCCAGATGGATTGCATCCCAGGTAGGTTGTTAAAGGAAGCCAGAGGGGAAATAGTGGATGTTCTGAGGATCATTTTCCAATTCTCACTAGATACAGGCAAGGCACCAGAGAATTGAAGGTCTACAAGCATCGTAACACTGCTTAAAAAAAGGTTGCGAGGGCTAGGCCAGGAAATTGTAGGCTGGTCAGTCTCACTTCAGTGATGGGAAAATTATTGAAATCAATTCTGAGAGACAGGATAAATTGTCACTTAGGAAGGCACATATTGAGCAGGGATAGCCAGCAGGGTTTTGTTACATCTTATATCTTACTAACTTAATAGAATTTTTTCAGGAAGTAAAAAGGGGGCTTGATGAGGGTAGTGCAGTGGATGTTGTCTACATGGATTTCAGAAAGGCATTTGACAAAGTCCCACATGGCAGACTGATCAGAGATCCCATGGGATACAGGGGAAGATGGCGAGTTCGATCCAAAATTGGCTCAATGACAGGAAACAAAGGGGAATGGTTGATGCATGTTTTTACGAATGTATTGCGGTGTCCAGTGGCGTTCCACAGGGCTCAATGTTGGGGTCCTTGCTGTTTGTTGTATATATTAATGATTTGGATTTTAATGTGGAGGCATGATTGGGAAATTTGCAGACACAAAAGTTGGCCGTGTAGTTGGTAATGAAGAGGATAGCAGTTGTCTTCAGAATGATATCAATGGTTTGGTTGAATGGGCAGTGTAGTGGCAAATGGAATTCAATCTGGAGAAGTTTGAGGTAATGTACTTGGGGAGGGCAAACAAAGCAAGGGAATACTCAAAAATTAGGAGGATATTGAGAGGGGTTGGGGAAGTGACAGACCTTGGAGTGCATGTCCACAGGTCCCTGAAGGTGGCAGGACAGATGAATAAAGCAGTAAAGAAAGTATATGGAATAGTTTCCTTTATTGGACGAGGTATTGAATGCAAAAGCATAGATGTAATGCTGGGACTGTATAAAATGCTGGTTAGGCTACAGCTGGAATTTTGTGTACAGTTCTGGTTACCACATTACTGTAAGGACATAATTGCTCTGGAGAGAGTACAGAGGAGATTTACAAGAATGTTACCAGGGCTTGAAAATTGCAGATATGAGGAGAGGTTGGATGGCTAGGTTGTTTTTCTTAGGACAGAGGTAGCTGAGGGGTGGCCTAATTGAGGTGTACAAAATTATAAGGGGCCTAGATAGGGTAGTCAGAAAATACCTGTTTCCCCTTGCTGAGGGATCAATTAATAGAGGACATAGAATTAAAGTGATTGGTAGGATGATTAGAGGGGACATGAGGAAAAACGTTTTCACCCAGAGTGTGGTGGGCATCTGGAATTCACTGCCTAAAACTGGTGATTGAAGCTGAAACGCTCAACTCATTTAAAAGGTACCAGGAATTGCTCCTTAAGTGCTGTAAGATGGTGGCTTAGTGGTATTGTCACTGGACTGGTAATCCAGAGACCCAGGGTAATGTCTGGGGACTTGGGTTCAAATCCCACCGTGGCAGATGGTGAAATTTGAATTCAATAAAAAAAATCTGGAATTAAAAGTCTCATGATGACTATGAAACCATTGCTGATTGTCATAAACACCCATCTGGTCTACTGAGGAAATCTGCTGGCCTACATGTGACTCCAGGCCCACAGGAATGTGGTTGACTCTCAAAAAATACCCTCTGAACAAGGGAAATTAGGGATGGGTAATAAATGCTGACCCAGCCAGTGATGCCCATATCCCATGAACTAAAAAAAACTTGCAAGACTGAATAGCTCAGTCAAACCTGCCTCCACACCCTTTCAGAAAATTGATTCTGGCCTCTGAACCAACCATCCTCTGGGTGAAAAAAAAATTTCCTCCCATCACATTTACTTTACACTTCACATTTACAATTATTTTGAATCTGTGTCCTCTAATTATTGATGTTCTCTTGAGTGGGAACAATTTCTCACTGTTTACCCTGTCCATACCTCTCAGGGTCTTGAATACCTCTATCAAATCTCCTCTCAGCCTTCTTTTCTCCAAGGAAAATAGTCCTAACCTCTCTAATCTATCCTCATAGCTCAGTTCTTCATCCCGGAATCATTCTTGTGAAACTCCTCTGTATCCAATGCCTTCACATCCTTCCTCAAGTCTGGTGCCCAGAATTAGTCGCAGTCCTCCAGATGAGGCTTAACTAGTGTTATATACAAGTTCAACATAATCTCCTCACTATTGTACTCAATGCCCCTTTTAATAGAGCCTAAGATACTATATGTTTTATTAACTGCTCTCTCAACATGCCCTGCGATCTTCAATGACCTATGAACTTATACACTGAGGTCCCTCTGTTCCTCCACCTCCTTAGAGGTTTTCCCTTTGTTTTATACTGTCTCCCCATATCTTTCCTGCCAAAACAAATCACCTCACGCTTCTATGCATTGAACTTCATCTGTCACTTGTCTACCTAATCCACCAACATGTTTATGTTCTTTTGAAGTTCAAGACTATCTCCATCTCAGTTGACAACATTTCCAATCTTTGTATCGTCTGCAAATTTTGAAATCATGACCCGCACACCACAGTCTAGATCATTAATATATATCAGAAAGAGCAGGGTTCCAACACTGACCCCTGAGGAACTCCACTACAAACCTTCCACCAATCTGAAAAACAACCATTTATCCCTACACTCTGTTTCCTGTCACTCAGCCAATTTCTTATCCAAGTGCCTACTTTCCCTTTTATTCCATGAGCTCAAATTTTGCTCACAAGTCTGTTGTGTGGCACTGTATCAAATGCCTTTTGAAAATCCATATATACCACATCAACAGCTTTCCTTTATCAACCGTCTCTGTTACCTCCTCAAAAGACTCCAGCAAGTTAGGTAAACATGATTTTCCCTTGATGAATCCATGCTGGCTTTCCTTAATCATCCTGCACTTGGCTAAGTGATTATTGATTATATCTCATACTATAGTTTCCAGAAGTTTTCCTACTACTGAGGTCAAATTGACTGGCCTGTAGTTGCCAGCTTTATCCTTGCACATCTTTTTGAACAAGGGTGTAACATTTGCATTTCTCCAGTCCTCTGGCACCGCTGCTGTGTCTAAGAAAGACTGGAAGATTATCACTAGTGCCTCTGCAATTTCCACTCTCACCTTCCTCAGTACCCTTGGATACATCTCATCCAGTCCTGGTACCTTATTTATTGTAAATAAAGATTGCCTTTCCAACACCCCTTTCCTCTCGATTGTTAAGTTCTTCTAGTGTACCATTTACCTCGTCTCTCACTTCAGTCTGGGTAGCAAGTTCTTCTTTGTAAAGACAGATGCAAAGTACTCGTTCAATACCTCTGTTATTTCTCCAGTCTCCATATGCACCTGGTGCTGGAAAGTGGAATTAAAAATGAGTGGCTAGCTTCTTTCTTCTCTTTTTATGGATGGCGCAGTCACGATCGGCTGAATGGCCTCTTTCTTTGCCATAACTTTTCTACAGTCCCATGGTGGAAGACTGGGGAAGTGGAAGGCCGGGGGTACAGCTCCCTCATGCTTGGGCTATGGAGCAGAAGGCTGCCACCACCAATTACAGAGATCAACACTCACTCTGCATCATATGTCCAGCTGTTCTCCAGGGTCGGGAGACCATCCTCACCTGTCACGGGTTGTATACTTTTTCTGTATATTTAGCTTATGCATCATATTTAAACTGTTGCTTCCTTCTTAATAAACTACTTAATAGGATTACCTTAATATAGAACTTGAGTATTACTGGAAAAAGAGACATGTCTAAGCTTTTTGTCTTGCACTCATCAGGACACTCACTAGAATACCAATATAAGGGGAAAACAACAATGTACACTGTATGTGAAGAGAATGCTGATTGTTTGACAAGTAGCATTGCCATGGAGAATGCACCACTGCTGGTGACTGACAGTTAACTGCCTAGCATTATTTGAAACTTAAACCAGATAGTTTGACATAATTGGTCAAGGCATTGCCCTGAGGAATGAGTCAGTGAATGGCTGTCACTTATTTTGTTTCCTGCCAGTAACAATTTCCTTACATGTCTTAATGGGCTCCATCTAGCATTCAAATTCAGCTGTGAAGTGTGACAGTCAAATGAACTCCCTTTCTTTGACTTACAAGTTGAAGTATCTGCCAGGGGGTTCTCTACCATGGTCTACCACAAGCCTACCTGCACTGGTCATATATGCATTGGGATTCTTACAGTTCCACTTGGTATAATATTGGTCTTATTGGCAACCTTGTAAATAGGGCCTGAGCCATTTGCTCACCATGCAAGCTGAATTTTGGCGCATCAAAGGCATCCTGCAAGATAATGGCTTCCCTGATCAGATAAATTCACACTGTATATCATGCAAACTGATGAACTGGCCTAAGGCCATCACTTCTGGCCCTGAAAAGTGCTCAGTCTACCTCAGATTACCCTGCAAGGGCAAGGTATCTCAAAGATTTGAGCAACAGTTGAAGCTAGCACTGCTACTATGCAGTAGCAACACCAGTGGTATTCACTGCCATCAAGCCAAAAAGACGTTCTGCCTATCACACAAATAAGTAATGTGGTAAATGAATTTCATTGATAGTTTGATGCTAGGTATGTAGGCCATACATCCTAAAGACCGGTAGATCATATCAAACAGCATGTCCCAGCTGCTGTTCATAAGGGGCAGGGTGCAGACAGTACCCAACCAGCCCGGGCATGCAAAACTAAAAACACATTAGATGTGATTCAGCAATTGGACAACATTTTACTAAGTCATCCTCAACATGCTAAGAATTAAGCTGACAACCAATTTAAAATTGTCAGCAGGGCTCGCAATATGGCGCATTTGCTTGTACTGGAAGCTACATATATTAATACACAGGGGCCTGTTATTTGCAGACAGAAAGAACATGCACATATATTGTGCCTGTTTCAGCTAAATAAGTGACAGCCATCCACTGTCTCATTCCTCAGGGCAATGCCTTGACCAACCAGGGTCAAACGGCCTGGTTTAATTTTCAAACAGTTCTTGGCAATTGTCAATCACCATCAATACTGCATTCTCCATGGCAATGCCACTTGCCAATCAATCAGCACTCTCTTCACATACTGTATAAATTGTTGTTTTCCCCCCTATATTGGTATTCTTGTGAATATCCTGATTGAGTGCAAGACAATAAGCTTAGACATGTCTCTTCTTTCAGCAATACTCAAATTACCTTAAATTCACCTATGATTTCAGCCCCTTTTTGGGTAATCTGTGACACCTGGACCTAAATCTTATGCTACCACCTGCTGGTTCTCCTCAAGGACAGACATCATCCTCACTTGGAACTATATCTTCACTGTTACTGGGTCAAAATCCTGGAGTTACCTTTCTACCAGCACTCTGAGTGGTGCAGCTAACCAGTGGGCTGCAGTAGTTCACCGCCAACCTCTGAAACACAATTAAGGATGGGCAATGAATGCTGGCCTTGCCAGCGGTGTTTACATCCCATGGAAGCAAATGAAAAAAATACAGAATCATAGAAACATACAGCACAGGAGGAGGATATTAGTGTCCATTCTGCCAGTGCTGGTTCTTTGAAAGAGCAACAGTGCTTGTTGCCACGTCTCTGCTTTTTATCTGTAACTCTGTAAGTTACTTGTTCTCAAGTACCCAATCCAATTTCCCTTTAATATTATTTATAGAATCAGCTTCCACCACCTCTTTGGATAAAGCTTTTCAGATCCAGTCAACTTAGTGAAAAAATTCCTCTTCATCCAGACAACCATTATGAATATATGACCTCTGGTTATTGACCCACTCACCAGAGGGAATTGTTTTTCTCTATCTACTCTTGAAAAATTTGGTGTCATGTTGAAAACCTCTTAACTTGCTATATTTCACAGATAACAATCCTTACTTTTCCAAACTCTACTCATAAACTAAGTCCCTCATCCCTAATAACATCATAGTAAACCTCTGTGCCCTTTCTGATGACTTTGCCTGTTTCCTGAAGTGTGGTGCCTAGAATTGTCCACAATACTCCAATGGAACATATATATGAACCTTTGTAACTTATGTCAGTTTCCAGTCAAATTGTCAGATTAGCCCTGGGTTTCAAATAAACTGTAGTTTTAGCAACAAAGATAAATAGAAAATGTTTTATTTCTCTCCATTTATGAAAGAAAGTAACACTTTTTTTTACAAAAAAATCAACTTATCAACTTGCCCTGGCACTATTAAGGATTTGTATTTATGGATACTATGGACACAAAGGTCTCTCCAACCATCTACACTTTTCAAAATCATGCCATTAATAGAATACAGTCTTTCCACATTAGCCCCACCACAGCTCATTGCTTTATACTTCTTCACACTGAACTCCATCTGTCACGTTTCTGCTATTTCACCATCCTATGTAATTCCTCAGCCTATAAATACCCTCATTAGGGTAGAAATCTCACTGATTAATCATTATTGGACAGTAATCTCACTGATTATTGTGCAGTAATTTCACTGAGGAACTTCACAGTATCATTATAGAGGGTTTTGTATGATGTGAATCTGAACCTTATTCTCTGTATCCACTGCACCAGTTCATCTGAACACTTTTAAAATGTAGACTGTGGAAGTGGTTCTGCTAGTTTCATTTTTTATAAATAATTTAGCTGCATCAGTAACAGTGGTTTCACATCACAGTGTGCTGGTTTCAATTCCTGTTACAATACTGGGAATTTAAAAAACTAAACTGGTTAAGAATTTATATGATTCATTTATAAGGAACAACATAAAAGGTTGCAACAACAACAAATAATTGAAAACCTTACTGAATGGAGTTTGAGGTGATACCAGGGCATTATCCTGGTTATCTTGAGCTCAGCCTAGAAGGGGAACAGTAACATTATGTTCCAAGCAATCTAGGGAAGAGACTTCATTTTTTTGCACTGATAGTTTTTGCAACAGGGTTACTTGTTCAAGTTACATGTTTTGGGGGTGTAGTGAAGGCAGACAAAAAAAAGCAAATACCTACAGCAAAGTTGCTGACACTGCAGTTTTTGTGAAACCCATGGTAATCTGACTGGAAACTAGCAAAACGCGCAAAGGTTCATGATTTTTTTGCCTTTTCACTAAACTTTTGTCTGAATTTCATGGCAACTCCATTAATAACTGCACCATTATTTTTACAGAAAAGGAGGATACTGGTCATACCAGTGCCACCTCTCACAGATTATACCACTTACTTACGCCCAATTCCCTCAGTTCCCTTCCCATTGCAACTGTGCCCTCAGTCACACTGGCCAGAATTCTGCCTTAGATAGGTGGGCGGGCGGGTCCAACCAACTTGGCGCCAGGCAGGCAGCCGATTGCCGCAGCCAAAACGGGCCGCGCTGCTATTTTCTGTGGGTGGGCTAATTAAGGCCCACCCAGCGGGTTAGTGACTCCCGTGGAGAACGGGAAAATAGTCGCAGGTGTGGGCGGCTTCAGACCTCCGGTTCCAATGGGGAACTGGCAGTCTGTATAAAGAGTGGTCAGGCAGCTTGATTGAGGCAATGCACCATGGCCACTCGGGGAGAGAGGGAGGCAGCTGTGGTTCCACAGGAGTATGAGCAGGAGGAGTGGGGCAGGCTGCTGGAGGGGCCACTGTGCCCCTCGATTCTCTGATGCATGCCTTGCTATCCTCCTCCAAGAGGTTTCCAGCCGTCGGGATATATTGTATCCAGATGATGGAAGGAGGAGGGCCCCCCATATCACCATCCAGGCATGGGAGGAGGTTGGTGACGCTGTCAGCACCCATAATGATGTGCGGCACACAGGCACCCAGTGCTGCAAGAGATTCAATGATTTGCTGCACTTTGGAAGGGTGAGTACCATGTCGGCCTTGGCCATTTGACCCAGAAGGTAGCCTTAGCCTTTGAGCACCCGCCCCCACGTCTTGCTGTCATTACTGCATTGGGCATTTGGCATATGCTGGGTGGGCAAAAGGCTACTGACCATGCTTACATCAGCCTTAGTGGTTGAGGAGAAGATGGGTTCTCCCCGCAGCATATGTTTGTGTTTGTTGCATTTGAGTAGTCTGAGGGCAACCTGCAGGGGAGGCCGCTAGGCACATAGTCAGAACTCCAACACGTCATATTGATGGTGATGAGATGGTGCAAGGGGTGCCTCAAGGTGCTGTGGCCAAGTGCCATCTAGTTGCGCCTCCTTGCCATGGGCGCTAAGACCCGTGTGCTATTCAAAGTGATTGACGCCAAATGTGTCCAGGGTGGCCACTGGGGGAGGGGGTTGCAACCAGCCATACTATCTTCTAGGGACTGATCACCAGTAGTGTGGACAGGAGCCACTGGAGACCTCAGATGGATGCATGCATGTGCAGAGTACATGAGTGATCAGCCCCAATAAATCCTCTTCTCTGTTCTGCAGGCAAAAAGTGATCACAATCAGCTGGAGCACCAGAGGACTGGAGGCGGGCACGACCTGCCCCAGCTCTTCACGACATTTGAGGAGCAGGCCATGGAGCTGGGGAGGAGGCAGGCGGCCAAGGCGGCAGGTGGCAGCGAGGCTGGGGTCCAGCGGCCAGGTATTTGAGGTCCACAGTCCCATTCACTTTTGTCTGTCCACCATCCAAACCACTGATGGCTGCTGCACTGCAATCGTTAATGCTGCAATACTGCTCATTCACAGACTGAGACACTCTGACGTGTGGATCATACACATAGGTCCCTCGTCCCCTTGAGAATTCGCGTCTCCGCCACCTTCCAAAGTCACCAAATCCCATTTGTGACCAGTATCCTAACATGCCATGGCATCGCTGCTGCACAGCTAAAGACTTATTGCATCCTAGGGAGTTTGGGACCTCCACCACCCTTTCAGCCAGTGCATTCCACATTACTCTGTGCAAAAGGTCCTCAGCTGTGAACCTCAATGCACTCAACTTAAATAAATGCCACCACATTACTCATCCCTGCGCCAAGGGGAAATGTTGCCTTCTGCCCACTTAGTCTATGCCCCGCCTAACCATATGAAGGCCAATAATGTGACCTCTCAATCTCCTGTGATCCACGGCAAATTTGCAAGACCTTGCAATGTTTCCTCAGCATCACAACTATCCTCTTGACTCTTTTCCACCCCACCAATGTTCGTCTCCTTAGGGTCTTGAAGGGTGAGCAATTTATGAGGCTGGGGGGGAAAGGGATGAAAGGTTTAACTGACTGTATGCTAACTGATGCACTGTCCTTGTCGTTAATTTCAGCATCACCACCACATGGCTGTGCCCATAAACACCGTAACCCCACCTCCACGGCTGAGGCCCAAGATGCGCAACTTGCGGCACATCATTTCAGCCAGCCAGGCATCAGTGCAGACACAAACACCTCGGTGGGGAATTTACCGTCGGCTAATGTCCCGGGTCACATGGAATCTCCTGTGTCTCAATCATCCCTTTTCATATCCACTCTCCCCATCATCCCTTTTCCCAACGACTCTCCCCAACCCCCATCATCCGTTTTCCCATCGACTCTCCCCCACCTCCATCATGCATTTTCCATTCGACTCCCCCACCTCCATCATCCCTCTTCCCATTGACTCTCCCCCACCTCCATCATCCCTTTTCCCATTGACACTCCCCCACCACCATCATGCCTTTTCCCATTGAGTCTCCCCTTCTCAATCATCCCTTTTCCCATGGACTCTCCCCATCATCCCTTTTCCCATCGACTCTCCCCCACCTCCATCATCCCTTTTCCCATCGACTCTCCCCCACCTCCATCATCCCTTTTGCCTTTGACTCTCCCCCACCTCCATCATGCCTTTTACTATCGACTCTCCCACACCTCCATCATCCCTTGTCCCATCGACTCTCCCCCACCTCCATCATCCCTTTTCCTATCGACTCTCCCCACCTCCATCATCCCTTTTCCCTTTGACTCTCCCCCACCTCCATCATGCCTTTTCCTATCGACTCTCCCCCACCTCCATCATCCCTTTTCCCATCGACTTTCCCCAACCTCCATCATCCCTCTTCCCATCGACTCTCCCCATCTCCATCATCCCTTTTCCCATCGACTCC
Organism: Carcharodon carcharias; assembly: GCF_017639515.1. Classification (NCBI taxonomy): domain Eukaryota; kingdom Metazoa; phylum Chordata; class Chondrichthyes; order Lamniformes; family Lamnidae; genus Carcharodon; species Carcharodon carcharias. The sequence goes on along the minus strand of NW_024470606.1, from coordinate 888,644 downwards.
CCCATCTCCATCATCCCTTTTCCCATTCACTCTCCCCCACATCCCTCATGCCTATTCCCATCGACTCTCACCCACCTCCATCATCCCTCTTCCCATCGACTATCCCCCACCTCCATCATGCCTTTTCCCATTGACTCTCCCCCACATCCATCATGCATTTTCCTATCGACTCTCCCCATCTCCATCATCCCTTTTATCATCGACTCTTCACCACCTCAATCATTCCTCTTCCCATCGACTCTCCCCCACCTCCATCATCCCTCTTCCCATCGACGCTCCCCCACCTCCATCATCCCTCTTCCCATCGACTCTCCCCCACCTCCATCATCCCTTTTCCCATCGACTCTCCCTATCTTCATCATCCATTTTCCCATTGAACCTCCCTGTCTCCATCATACTTTTTCGCATGGAATCTCCTGTGTCTCCATCATCCCTTTTCACATCCACTATCCCCATCATCTCTTTTCCCAACGACTCTCCCCCACCTCCATCATCCGTTGTCCCAGCGACTCTCCCCCACCTCCATCATGCCTTTTCCATTCGACTCCCACATCTCCATCATCCCTCTTCCCATTGACTCTCCCCCACCTCCGTCATCCCTTTTGCAATTGACTCACCCCACCTCCATCATGACTTATCCCATTGAGTCTCCCCATCTCAGTCATCCCTTTTCCCATTGACTCTCCCAATCATCCCTTTTCCCATCGACTCTCCTCCACCTCCATCATCCCTTTTCCCATCGAATCCCCCATCTCCATCGTCCCTCTTCCCATCGACGCTCCACCACCTCCATCATGCCTTTTCCCATAGACTCTCTCCCACATCCATCATTCATTTTCCTATCGACTCTCCCCATCTCCATCATCTCTTTTATTATCGACTCTACCCCACCTCCATTATCCCTTTTCCCATCGACTCTCCCCATCTCCATCATCCCTTTTCCCATTGACTCTCCACCAACTCAATCATTCCTCTTCCCATCGACTCGCCCCCACCTCCATCATCAATCTTCCCATCGACTCTCCCCCACCTCCATCATCCCTCTTCCCATTGACTCTCCCCCACCTCAGTCATCCCTCTTCCAATCGACTGTCCACCACCTCCATCATCCCTCTTCATATCGACTCTCCCCCACCTCCATCATCCCTTTTCCTATCGACTCTCCCCGACTTCCATCCTCCCTTTTGCCTTTGACTCTCCCCCACCTCCATCATGCCTTTTCCCATCGACTCTCCCCGACCTCCATCATGCCTTTTCCTATCGACTGTCCCCAACTCCATCCTCCCTTTTGCCTTTGACTCTACCCCACCTCCAGCATGCCTTTTCCCATCGACTCTCCCCCATCTCCATCATCCCTTTGCCTATCGACTCTCCCCAACCTCCATTATCCCTTTTCCCATCGACTCTCCCCGACCTCCATCATCCCTTTTCCCATTGACTCTCCCCCACCTCCATCATCCCTCTTCATATCGACTCTCCCCCACCTCCATCATCCCTTTTCCTATCGACTCTCCCCAACCCCATCCTCCCTTTTGCCTTTGACTCTCCCCCACCTCCATCATGCCTTTTCACATCGACTCTCCCCGACCTCCATCATGCCTTTTCCTATCGACTCTCCCCAACTCCATCCTCCCTTTTGCCTTTGACTCTCCCCCACCTCCATCATGCCTTTTCCCATCGACTCTCCCCCACCTCCATCATCCCTTTGCCTATCGACTCTCCCCAACCTCCATTATCGCTTTTCCCATCGACTCTCCCTTACCTCCATCATCCCTTTTCCCATCAACTCTCCCCCACCTCCATCATCCTTTTTTCCATCGTGTCTCCCCATCTCCATCATCCTTTTCCCATCAACTCTCCCCCACCTCCATCGTCACTCTTCCCATCGACTCTCCCCCACCTCCATTATCCCTTTTCCAATTGACACTCCCCCACATCCATCATGCATTTTCCCATCGACTCTCCCCATCTCCATCATCACTTTTCCCATCAACTCTCCCCCACCTCCATCATCCCTTTGCCTATCGACTCTCCCACTCCTCCATCATCCCTTTTCCCATTGACACTCCCGATCTACATCATCCCTTTTTCCATCGACTCTCCCCAACACCATCCTCCCTTTTGCCTTTGACTCTCCCCCACCTCCATCATGCCTTTTCCCATCGACTCTCCCCGACCTCCATCATGCCTTTTCCTATCGACTCTCCCCAACTCCATCCTCCCTTTTGCCTTTGACTCTCCCCCACGTCCAGCATGCCTTTTCCCATTGACTCTCCCCCACCTCCATCATCCCTTTGCCTATCGACTCTCCCCAACCTCCATTATCCCTTTTCCCATCGACTCTCCCCGACCTCCATCATCCCTTTTCCCATTGACTCTCCCCCACCTCCATCATCCCTCTTCATATCGACTCTCCCCCACCTCCATCATCCCTTTTCCTATCGACTCTCCACAACTCCATCCTCCCTTTTGCCTTTGACTCTCCCCCACCTCCATCATGCCTTTTCCCATCGACTCTCCCCCACCTCCATCATGCCTTTTCCTATCGACTCTCCCCAACTCCATCCTCCCTTTTGCCTTTGACTCTCCCCCACCTCCATCATCCCTTTGCCTATCGACTCTCCCCAACCTCCATTATCGCTTTTCCCATCGACTCTCCCTTACCTCCATCATCCCTTTTCCCATCGACTCTCCCCCACCTCCATCATCCTTTTTTCCATCGTGTCTCCCCATCTCCATCATCCTTTTCCCATCAACTCTCCCCCACCTCCATCATCACTCTTCCCATCGACTCTCCCCCACCTCCATTATCCCTTTTCCAATTGACACTCCCCCACATCCATCATGCATTTTCCCATCGACTCTCCCCATCTCCATCATCACTTTTCCCATCAACTCTCCCCCACCTCCATCATCCCTTTGCCTATCGACTCTCCCACTCCTCCATCATCCCTTTTCCCATTGACACTCCCGATCTACATCGTCCCTTTTTCCATCGACTCTCCCCAACTCCATCCTCCCTTTTGCCTTTGACTCTCCCCCACCTCCATCATGCCTTTTCCCATCGACTCTCCCCGACCTCCATCATGCCTTTTCCTATCGACTCTCCCCAACTCCATCCTCCCTTTTGCCTTTGACTCTCCCCCACCTCCATCATGCCTTTTCCCATCGACTCTCCCCCACCTCCATCATCCCTTTGCCTATCGACTCTCCCCAACCTCCATTATCCCTTTTCCCATCGACTCTCCCCGACCTCCATCATCCCTTTTCCCATTGACTCTCCCCCACCTCCATCATCCCTCTTCCCATCGACTCTCCCCCACCTCCATCATTCCTCTTCCCATCGACTCTCCCTTACCTCCATCATCCCTTTTCCCATCGACTCTCCCCCACCTCCATCATCCATTTTTCCATCGTGTCTCCCCATCTCCATCATCCTTTTCCCATCAACTCTCCCCCAATTCCATCATCACTCTTCCCATCGACTCTCCCCCACCTCCATTATCCCTTTTCCAATTGACACTCCCCCACATCCATCATGCATTTTCCCATCGATTCTCCCCATCTCCGTCATCACTTTTCCCATCAACTCTCCCCCACCTCCATCATCCCTTTGCCTATCGACTCTCCCACTCCTCCATCATCCCTTTTCCCATTGACTCTCCCGATCTACATCATCCCTTTTCCCATCGACACTCCCCCACCTCCATCATCCCTTTGCCTATCGACTCTCCCCCACCTCCATCATCCCTTTTCCCATCGACTCGCCCCCACCTCCATCATCCCTTTTCCCATTGACTCTCCCCCACCTCCATCATCCCTTTTCCCATCGACACACCCCACCTCCATCATTCCTTTTCCCATCGACTCTACCCCAACACCATCATCCCTTTTCCCATCGACTCCCCCATCTCCATCTTCCCTTTTCCCATTCACTCTCTCCCACATCCATCATGCCTTTTCCCATCGACTCTCCCCCACCTCCATCATCGCTTTTCCAATCGACTCTCCCACACCTCTATCATCCCTTTTCCCATCGACTCCAACCATCTCCATCATCCCTTATCCCATTCACTGCCTCCCACATCCATCACGCCTTATCCCATCGACTCTCCCTTACCTCCATCATCCCTTTTCCAATTGACTCTCCCCCACATCCATCATGCATTTTCCCATCGACTCTCCCCATCTCCATCATCCCTTTTCCCACCGACTCTCCCCAACCTCCATCATCCCTTTTCCCATCAACTCGTCCCCACCTCCATCATGCCTTTTCCCATCGACTCTCCCCATCTCCATCCTCCCTTTTCCCATCGACTCTCCCCATCTCCATCATCCCTTTTCTGATCGACTCTCCCCCACCTCCATCATCCCTTTTCCCATTGACTCTCCCCCCACCTCCATCATTCCTCTTCCCATCGACTCTCCCCATCTCCATCATCCCTTTTCCCATCGACTCTCCCCCACCTCCATCATCCCTCTTCCCATCGACTCTCCCCCAACTCCATCATCACTTTTCCATTCACTTTCTCCCATATCCATCATGCCTTTTCCCATCGTCTCTCTCCCACCTCCATCATCCCTTTTCCTAGCGACTCTCCCCTACCTCCATCATCCCTTTTCCATTCGACTCTCCCCCACATCTATCATCCCTTTTCCCATCGACTCTCCCCCACCTCCATCATGCCTTTTCCCATCGAGTCCCTCCCTCCTCCATCATCCCTCTTCCCTTCGACACTCCCGCACCTCCATTATCCCTTTTCCCATCGACTCTCCCTATCTTAATCATCCATTTTCCCATTGAACCTCCCTTTCTCCATCATACCTTTTCGCCTGGAATCTCCTGTGTCTCCATCATCCCTTTTCGCATCGACTCTCCCCATCATCCCTTTTCCCATCGAATCTCCCCCACCTCCATCATTCCTTTTCCCATTGACTCTCCCCCAACTCAATCATGCCTTTTCCCATTGATTCTCCCCGTCTCCATCATCCCTTTTCCCATCCACTCGCCCCACCTCCATCATCCCTTTTCCCATCGACTCTCTCCCACCTCCATCATCCCGTTTCCCATCGACTCCAACCATCTCCATCATCCCTTATCCCATTCACTGTCTCCCACATCCAACATGCCTTTTCCCATCCACTCTCCCCCATCTCCATCGTCCCTCTTCCCATCGACTCACCTTACCTCCATCATCCCTTTTCCAATTGACACTCCCCCAGATCCATCATGCCTTTTCCCATCGACTCTCCCCAAACTCCATCATCCATATTCCCATCGACTCGCCCCCACCTCCATCATGCCTTTTCCCATCCACTCTCCCAATCTCCATTCTCCCTTTTCCCATCGACTCTCCCCATCTCCATCATCCCTTTTCCGATTGACACTCCCCCACCTCCATCATCCCTTTTCCCATCGACTCTCCCCCACCTGCATTATCCCTCTTCCCATTGACTCTCCCCATCTCCATCATCCCTTTTCCCATCGACTCTCCCCCACCTCCATCATCCCTTTTCCCATCGACGCGCCCCAAACTCCATCATCCCTTTTCACATCGACTCCCCCATCTCCATCATCCCTTTTCCCATTCACTCTATCCCACATCAATCATGCCTTTTCCATTCGACTCTCCCCCATCTCCATCATCGCTTTTCCCATCGACTCTCCCCCACCTCCATCATTGCTTTTCCAATTGACTCTGCCCCACATCCATCATGCCTTTTCCCATCGACTCTCCCCATCTCCATCATCCCTTTTCCGATCGAATCTCCCCCACCTCCATCATCCCTTTTCCCATCGACTCTCCCCCAACTCCATCATTCCTCTTCCCATCGACTCTCCCCATCTCCATCATCCCTTTTTCCATCGACTCTCCCCCACCTCCATCATCCCTTTTCCCATCGACTCTCCCCCACCTCCATCATCGCTTTTCCCATCGACTCTCTCTCACCTCTATCATCCCTTTTCCAATGGACTCTCCCCCACATCCATCATGCATTTTCCCATCGACTCTCCCGATCTCCATCATCCCTTTTCCCAGCGACTCTCCCCCACCTCCCTCATGACTTTTCCCAACGACTCTCCCCATCTCCATCATCCCTTTTCCCATCCACACTCCACCAGCTGCATCATTCTTCTTCCCATCGACTTTCCCCACCTCCATCATCCCGTTTCGCATCGACTCCAAACATGTCCATCATCCCTTATCACATTCACTGCCTCCCACATCCATCATGCCTTTTCCCATCGACTCTCCCCCACCTCCATCGTCCCTCTTCCCATCGACTCTCCCTTACCTCCATCATCCCTTTTCCAATTGACTCTCCCCCACATACATCATGCATTTTCCCATCGACTCTCCCCATCTCCATCCTCCCTTTTCCCATCGACTCTCCCCATCTCCATCATCCCTTTTCCGATCGACTCTCCCCCACCTCCATCATCCCTTTTCCCATCGACTCTCCCCCCACCTCCATCATCCCTCTTCCCATCGACTCTCCCCATCTCCATCATCCCTTATCCCATCGACTCTCCCCTACCTCCATCATCCCTTTTCCCATCGACTCTCCCCCAACTCCATCATCCCTTTCTACATCGACTCTCCCCCAACTCCATCATCACTTTTCCATTCACCTCTCCCACATCCATCATGCCTTTTCCCATCGACTCTCCCCCACCTCCATCATCCCTTTTCCCACCGACTCTCCCCAAGCTCCATCATCCCTTTTCCCATCGACTCGTCCCCACCTCCATCAGGCCTTTTCCCATCGACTCTCCCCATCTCCATCCTCCCTTTTCCCATCGACTCTCCCCATCTCCATCATCCCTTTTCCAATCGACTCTCCCCCACCTCCATCATCCCTTTTCACATCGACTCTCCCCCACCTCCATCATCCCTTTGCCTATCGACTCTCCCACTCCTCCATCATCCCTTTTCCCATTGACTCTCCCGATCTACATCATCCCTTTTCCCATCGACTCTCCCCCACCTCCATCATCCCTTTGCCTATCGACTCTCCCCCACCTCCATCATCCCTTTTCCCATCGACTCGCCCCCACCTCCATCATCCCTTTTCCCATTGACTCTCCCCCACCTCCATCATCCCTTTTCCCATCGACACACCCCACCTCCATCATTCCTTTTCCCATCGACTCTACCCCAACACCATCATCCCTTTTCCCATCGACTCCCCCATCTCCATCTTCCCTTTTCCCATTCACTCTCTCCCACATCCATCATGCCTTTTCCCATCGACTCTCCCCCACCTCCATCATCGCTTTTCCAATCGACTCTCCCACACCTCTATCATCCCTTTTCCCATCGACTCCAACCATCTCCATCATCCCTTATCCCATTCACTGCCTCCCACATCCATCACGCCTTATCCCATCGACTCTCCCTTACCTCCATCATCCCTTTTCCAATTGACTCTCCCCCACATCCATCATGCATTTTCCCATCGACTCTCCCCATCTCCATCATCCCTTTTCCCACCGACTCTCCCCAACCTCCATCATCCCTTTTCCCATCAACTCGTCCCCACCTCCATCATGCCTTTTCCCATCGACTCTCCCCATCTCCATCCTCCCTTTTCCCATCGACTCTCCCCATCTCCATCATCCCTTTTCCGATCGACTCTCCCCCACCTCCATCATCCCTTTTCCCATTGACTCTCCCCCCACCTCCATCATTCCTCTTCCCATCGACTCTCCCCATCTCCATCATCCCTTTTCCCATCGACTCTCCCCCACCTCCATCATCCCTCTTCCCATCGACTCTCCACCAACTCCATCATCCCTTTTCACATCGACTCTCCCCCAACTCCATCATCACTTTTCCATTCACTTTCTCCCATATCCATCATGCCTTTTCCCATCGTCTCTCTCCCACCTCCATCATCCCTTTTCCTAGCGACTCTCCCCTACCTCCATCATCCCTTTTCCATTCGACTCTCCCCCACATCTATCATCCCTTTTCCCATCGACTCTCCCCCACCTCCATCATGCCTTTTCCCATCGAGTCCCCCCCTCCTCCATCATCCCTCTTCCCTTCGACACTCCCGCACCTCCATTATCCCTTTTCCCATCGACTCTCCCTATCTTCATCATCCATTTTCCAATTGAACCTCCCTTTCTCCATCATACCTTTTCGCCTGGAATCTCCTGTGTCTCCATCATCCCTTTTCGCATCGACTCTCCCCATCATCCCTTTTCCCATCGAATCTCCCCCACCTCCATCATTCCTTTTCCCATTGACTCTCCCCCAACTCCATCATGCCTTTTCCCATTGATTCTCCCCGTCTCCATCATCCCTTTTCCCATCCACTCGCCCCACCTCCATCATCCCTTTTCCCATCGACTCTCTCCCACCTCCATCATCCCGTTTCCCATCGACTCCAACCATCTCCATCATCCCTTATCCCATTCACTGCCTCCCACATCCAACATGCCTTTTCCCATCCACTCTCCCCCATCTCCATCGTCCCTCTTCCCATCGACTCACTTTACCTCCATCATCCCTTTTCCAATTGACACTCCCCCAGATCCATCATGCCTTTTCCCATCGACTCTCCCCAAACTCCATCATCCATATTCCCATCGACTCGCCCCCACCTCCATCATGCCTTTTCCCATCCACTCTCCCAATCTCCATTCTCCCTTTTCCCATCGACTCTCCCCATCTCCATCATCCCTTTTCCGATCGACACTCCCCCACCTCCATCATCCCTTTTCCCATCGACTCTCCCCCACCTGCATTATCCCTTTTCCCATTGACTCTCCCCATCTCCATCATCCCTTTTCCCATCGACTCTCCCCCACCTCCATCATCCCTTTTCCCATCGACGCGCCCCAAACTCCATCATCCCTTTTCACATCGACTCCCCCATCTCCATCATCCCTTTTCCCATTCACTCTATCCCACATCAATCATGCCTTTTCCATTCGACTCTCCCCCATCTCCATCATCGCTTTTCCCATCGACTCTCCCCCACCTCCATCATTGCTTTTCCAATTGACTCTGCCCCACATCCATCATGCCTTTTCCCATCGACTCTCCCCATCTCCATCATCCCTTTTCCGATCGAATCTCCCCCACCTCCATCATCCCTTTTCCCATCGACTCTCCCCCAACTCCATCATTCCTCTTCCCATCGACTCTCCCCATCTCCATCATCCCTTTTCCCATCGACTCTCCCCCACCTCCATCATCCCTTTTCCCATCGACTCTCCCCCAACTCCATCATCTATTTTCACATCGACTCCCCCATCTCCATCATCCCTTTTCCCATTCACTCTCTCCCACATCCATCCTGCCTTTTCCCATCGACTCTCCCCCACCTCCATCATCGCTTTTCCCATCGACTCTCTCTCACCTCTATCATCCCTTTTCCAATGGACTCTCCCCCACATCCATCATGCATTTTCCCATCGACTCTCCCGATCTCCATCATCCCTTTTCCCAGCGACTCTCCCCCACCTCCCTCATGACTTTTCCAAACGACTCTCCCCATCTCCATCATCCCTTTTCCCATCCACACTCCACCAGCTGCATCATTCTTCTTCCCATCGACTTTCCCCACCTCCATCATCCCGTTTCGCATCGACTCCAAACATGTCCATCATCCCTTATCACATTCACTGCCTCCCACATCCATCATGCCTTTTCCCATCGACTCTCCCCCACCTCCATCGTCCCTCTTCCCATCGACTCTCCCTTACCTCCATCATCCCTTTTCCAATTGACTCTCCCCCACATACATCATGCATTTTCCCATCGACTCTCCCCATCTCCATCCTCCCTTTTCCCATCGACTCTCCCCATCTCCATCATCCCTTTTCCGATCGACTCTCCCCCACCTCCATCATCCCTTTTCCCATCGACTCTCCCCCCACCTCCATCATCCCTCTTCCCATCGACTCTCCCCATCTCCATCATCCCTTATCCCATCGACTCTCCCCTACCTCCATCATCCCTTTTCCCATCGACTCGCCCCCACCTCCATCATCCCTTTTCCCATTGACTCTCCCCCACCTCCATCATCCCTTTTCCCATCGACACACCCCACCTCCATCATTCCTTTTCCCATCGACTCTACCCCAACACCATCATCCCTTTTCCCATCGACTCCCCCATCTCCATCTTCCCTTTTCCCATTCACTCTCTCCCACATCCATCATGCCTTTTCCCATCGACTCTCCCCCACCTCCATCATCGCTTTTCCAATCGACTCTCCCACACCTCTATCATCCCTTTTCCCATCGACTCCAACCATCTCCATCATCCCTTATCCCATTCACTGCCTCCCACATCCATCACGCCTTATCCCATCGACTCTCCCTTACCTCCATCATCCCTTTTCCAATTGACTCTCCCCCACATCCATCATGCATTTTCCCATCGACTCTCCCCATCTCCATCATCCCTTTTCCCACCGACTCTCCCCAACCTCCATCATCCCTTTTCCCATCAACTCGTCCCCACCTCCATCATGCCTTTTCCCATCGACTCTCCCCATCTCCATCCTCCCTTTTCCCATCGACTCTCCCCATCTCCATCATCCCTTTTCCGATCGACTCTCCCCCACCTCCATCATCCCTTTTCCCATTGACTCTCCCCCCACCTCCATCATTCCTCTTCCCATCGACTCTCCCCATCTCCATCATCCCTTTTCCCATCGACTCTCCCCCACCTCCATCATCCCTCTTCCCATCGACTCTCCACCAACTCCATCATCCCTTTTCACATCGACTCTCCCCCAACTCCATCATCACTTTTCCATTCACTTTCTCCCATATCCATCATGCCTTTTCCCATCGTCTCTCTCCCACCTCCATCATCCCTTTTCCTAGCGACTCTCCCCTACCTCCATCATCCCTTTTCCATTCGACTCTCCCCCACATCTATCATCCCTTTTCCCATCGACTCTCCCCCACCTCCATCATGCCTTTTCCCATCGAGTCCCCCCCTCCTCCATCATCCCTCTTCCCTTCGACACTCCCGCACCTCCATTATCCCTTTTCCCATCGACTCTCCCTATCTTCATCATCCATTTTCCCATTGAACCTCCCTTTCTCCATCATACCTTTTCGCCTGGAATCTCCTGTGTCTCCATCATCCCTTTTCGCATCGACTCTCCCCATCATCCCTTTTCCCATCGACTCTCCCCCACCTCCATCATTCCTTTTCCCATTGACTCTCCCCCAACTCCATCATGCCTTTTCCCATTGATTCTCCCCGTCTCCATCATCCCTTTTCCCATCCACTCGCCCCACCTCCATCATCCCTTTTCCCATCGACTCTCTCCCACCTCCATCATCCCGTTTCCCATCGACTCCAACCATCTCCATCATCCCTTATCCCATTCACTGCCTCCCACATCCAACATGCCTTTTCCCATCCACTCTCCCCCATCTCCATCGTCCCTCTTCCCATCGACTCACCTTACCTCCATCATCCCTTTTCCAATTGACACTCCCCCAGATCCATCATGCCTTTTCCCATCGACTCTCCCCAAACTCCATCATCCATATTCCCATCGACTCGCCCCCACCTCCATCATGCCTTTTCCCATCCACTCTCCCAATCTCCATTCTCCCTTTTCCCATCGACTCTCCCCATCTCCATCATCCCTTTTCCGATCGACACTCCCCCACCTCCATCATCCCTTTTCCCATCGACTCTCCCCCAACTCCATCATTCCTCTTCCCATCGACTCTCCCCATCTCCATCATCCCTTTTCCCATTGACTCTCCCCCACCTCCATCATCCCTTTTCCCATCGACTCTCCCCCAACTCCATCATCTATTTTCACATCGACTCCCCCATCTCCATCATCCCTTTTCCCATTCACTCTCTCCCACATCCATCCTGCCTTTTCCATTCGACTCTCCCCCACCTCCATCATCGCTTTTCCCATCGACTCTCTCTCACCTCTATCATCCCTTTTCCAATGGACTCTCCCCCACATCCATCATGCATTTTCCCATCGACTCTCCCGATCTCCATCATCCCTTTTCCCAGCGACTCTCCCCCACCTCCCTCATGACTTTTCCCAACGACTCTCCCCATCTCCATCATCCCTTTTCCCATCCACACTCCACCAGCTGCATCATTCTTCTTCCCATCGACTTTCCCCACCTCCATCATCCCGTTTCGCATCGACTCCAAACATGTCCATCATCCCTTATCACATTCACTGCCTCCCACATCCATCATGCCTTTTCCCATCGACTCTCCCCCACCTCCATCGTCCCTCTTCCCATCGACTCTCCCTTACCTCCATCATCCCTTTTCCAATTGACTCTCCCCCACATACATCATGCATTTTCCCATCGACTCTCCCCATCTCCATCCTCCCTTTTCCCATCGACTCTCCCCATCTCCATCATCCCTTTTCCGATCGACTCTCCCCCACCTCCATCATCCCTTTTCCCATCGACTCTCCCCCCACCTCCATCATCCCTCTTCCCATCGACTCTCCCCATCTCCATCATCCCTTATCCCATCGACTCTCCCCTACCTCCATCATCCCTTTTCCCATCGACTCTCCCCCACCTCCATCATCCCTCTTCCCATCGACTCTCCACCAACTCCATCATCCCTTTTCACATCGACTCTCCCCCAACTCCATCATCACTTTTCCATTCACTTTCTCCCATATCCATCATGCCTTTTCCCATCGTCTCTCTCCCACCTCCATCATCCCTTTTCCTAGCGACTCTCCCCTACCTCCATCATCCCTTTTCCATTCGACTCTCCCCCACATCTATCATCCCTTTTCCCATCGACTCTCCCCCACCTCCATCATGCCTTTTCCCATCGAGTCCCCCCCTCCTCCATCATCCCTCTTCCCTTCGACTCTCCCGCACCTCCATTATCCCTTTTCCCATCGACTCTCCCTATCTTCATCATCCATTTTCCCATTGAACCTCCCTTTCTCCATCATACCTTTTCGCCTGGAATCTCCTGTGTCTCCATCATCCCTTTTCGCATCGACTCTCCCCAACATCCCTTTTCCCATCGAATCTCCCCCACCTCCATCATTCCTTTTCCCATTGACTCTCCCCCAACTCCATCATGCCTTTTCCCATTGATTCTCCCCGTCTCCATCATCCCTTTTCCCATCCACTCGCCCCACCTCCATCATCCCTTTTCCCATCGACTCTCTCCCACCTCCATCATCCCGTTTCCCATCGACTCCAACCATCTCCATCATCCCTTATCCCATTCACTGCCTCCCACATCCAACATGCCTTTTCCCATCCACTCTCCCCCATCTCCATCGTCCCTCTTCCCATCGACTCACTTTACCTCCATCATCCCTTTTCCAATTGACACTCCCCCAGATCCATCATGCCTTTTCCCATCGACTCTCCCCAAACTCCATCATCCATATTCCCATCGACTCGCCCCCACCTCCATCATGCCTTTTCCCATCCACTCTCCCAATCTCCATTCTCCCTTTTCCCATCGACTCTCCCCATCTCCATCATCCCTTTTCCGATCGACACTCCCCCACCTCCATCATCCCTTTTCCCATCGACTCTCCCCCACCTGCATTATCCCTTTTCCCATTGACTCTCCCCATCTCCATCATCCCTTTTCCCATCGACTCTCCCCCACCTCCATCATCCCTTTTCCCATCGACGCGCCCCAAACTCCATCATCCCTTTTCACATCGACTCCCCCATCTCCATCATCCCTTTTCCCATTCACTCTATCCCACATCAATCATGCCTTTTCCATTCGACTCTCCCCCATCTCCATCATCGCTTTTCCCATCGACTCTCCCCCACCTCCATCATTGCTTTTCCAATTGACTCTGCCCCACATCCATCATGCCTTTTCCCATCGACTCTCCCCATCTCCATCATCCCTTTTCCGATCGAATCTCCCCCACCTCCATCATCCCTTTTCCCATCGACTCTCCCCCAACTCCATCATTCCTCTTCCCATCGACTCTCCCCATCTCCATCATCCCTTTTCCCATCGACTCTCCCCCACCTCCATCATCCCTTTTCCCATCGACTCTCCCCCAACTCCATCATCTATTTTCACATCGACTCCCCCATCTCCATCATCCCTTTTCCCATTCACTCTCTCCCACATCCATCCTGCCTTTTCCCATCGACTCTCCCCCACCTCCATCATCGCTTTTCCCATCGACTCTCTCTCACCTCTATCATCCCTTTTCCAATGGACTCTCCCCCACATCCATCATGCATTTTCCCATCGACTCTCCCGATCTCCATCATCCCTTTTCCCAGCGACTCTCCCCCACCTCCCTCATGACTTTTCCAAACGACTCTCCCCATCTCCATCATCCCTTTTCCCATCCACACTCCACCAGCTGCATCATTCTTCTTCCCATCGACTTTCCCCACCTCCATCATCCCGTTTCGCATCGACTCCAAACATGTCCATCATCCCTTATCACATTCACTGCCTCCCACATCCATCATGCCTTTTCCCATCGACTCTCCCCCACCTCCATCGTCCCTCTTCCCATCGACTCTCCCTTACCTCCATCATCCCTTTTCCAATTGACTCTCCCCCACATACATCATGCATTTTCCCATCGACTCTCCCCATCTCCATCCTCCCTTTTCCCATCGACTCTCCCCATCTCCATCATCCCTTTTCCGATCGACTCTCCCCCACCTCCATCATCCCTTTTCCCATCGACTCTCCCCCCACCTCCATCATCCCTCTTCCCATCGACTCTCCCCATCTCCATCATCCCTTATCCCATCGACTCTCCCCTACCTCCATCATCCCTTTTCCCATCGACTCGCCCCCACCTCCATCATCCCTTTTCCCATTGACTCTCCCCCACCTCCATCATCCCTTTTCCCATCGACACACCCCACCTCCATCATTCCTTTTCCCATCGACTCTACCCCAACACCATCATCCCTTTTCCCATCGACTCCCCCATCTCCATCTTCCCTTTTCCCATTCACTCTCTCCCACATCCATCATGCCTTTTCCCATCGACTCTCCCCCACCTCCATCATCGCTTTTCCAATCGACTCTCCCACACCTCTATCATCCCTTTTCCCATCGACTCCAACCATCTCCATCATCCCTTATCCCATTCACTGCCTCCCACATCCATCACGCCTTATCCCATCGACTCTCCCTTACCTCCATCATCCCTTTTCCAATTGACTCTCCCCCACATCCATCATGCATTTTCCCATCGACTCTCCCCATCTCCATCATCCCTTTTCCCACCGACTCTCCCCAACCTCCATCATCCCTTTTCCCATCAACTCGTCCCCACCTCCATCATGCCTTTTCCCATCGACTCTCCCCATCTCCATCCTCCCTTTTCCCATCGACTCTCCCCATCTCCATCATCCCTTTTCCGATCGACTCTCCCCCACCTCCATCATCCCTTTTCCCATTGACTCTCCCCCCACCTCCATCATTCCTCTTCCCATCGACTCTCCCCATCTCCATCATCCCTTTTCCCATCGACTCTCCCCCACCTCCATCATCCCTCTTCCCATCGACTCTCCACCAACTCCATCATCCCTTTTCACATCGACTCTCCCCCAACTCCATCATCACTTTTCCATTCACTTTCTCCCATATCCATCATGCCTTTTCCCATCGTCTCTCTCCCACCTCCATCATCCCTTTTCCTAGCGACTCTCCCCTACCTCCATCATCCCTTTTCCATTCGACTCTCCCCCACATCTATCATCCCTTTTCCCATCGACTCTCCCCCACCTCCATCATGCCTTTTCCCATCGAGTCCCCCCCTCCTCCATCATCCCTCTTCCCTTCGACACTCCCGCACCTCCATTATCCCTTTTCCCATCGACTCTCCCTATCTTCATCATCCATTTTCCCATTGAACCTCCCTTTCTCCATCATATCTTTTCGCCTGGAATCTCCTGTGTCTCCATCATCCCTTTTCGCATCGACTCTCCCCATCATCCCTTTTCCCATCGAATCTCCCCCACCTCCATCATTCCTTTTCCCATTGACTCTCCCCCAACTCCATCATGCCTTTTCCCATTGATTCTCCCCGTCTCCATCATCCCTTTTCCCATCCACTCGCCCCACCTCCATCATCCCTTTTCCCATCGACTCTCTCCCACCTCCATCATCCCGTTTCCCATCGACTCCAACCATCTCCATCATCCCTTATCCCATTCACTGCCTCCCACATCCAACATGCCTTTTCCCATCCACTCTCCCCCATCTCCATCGTCCCTCTTCCCATCGACTCACCTTACCTCCATCATCCCTTTTCCAATTGACACTCCCCCAGATCCATCATGCCTTTTCCCATCGACTCTCCCCAAACTCCATCATCCATATTCCCATCGACTCGCCCCCACCTCCATCATGCCTTTTCCCATCCACTCTCCCAATCTCCATTCTCCCTTTTCCCATCGACTCTCCCCATCTCCATCATCCCTTTTCCGATCGACACTCCCCCACCTCCATCATCCCTTTTCCCATCGACTCTCCCCCAACTCCATCATTCCTCTTCCCATCGACTCTCCCCATCTCCATCATCCCTTTTCCCATCGACTCTCCCCCACCTCCATCATCCCTTTTCCCATCGACTCTCCCCCAACTCCATCATCTATTTTCACATCGACTCCCCCATCTCCATCATCCCTTTTCCCATTCACTCTCTCCCACATCCATCCTGCCTTTTCCATTCGACTCTCCCCCACCTCCATCATCGCTTTTCCCATCGACTCTCTCTCACCTCTATCATCCCTTTTCCAATGGACTCTCCCCCACATCCATCATGCATTTTCCCATCGACTCTCCCGATCTCCATCATCCCTTTTCCCAGCGACTCTCCCCCACCTCCCTCATGACTTTTCCCAACGACTCTCCCCATCTCCATCATCCCTTTTCCCATCCACACTCCACCAGCTGCATCATTCTTCTTCCCATCGACTTTCCCCACCTCCATCATCCCGTTTCGCATCGACTCCAATCATGTCCATCATCCCTTATCACATTCACTGCCTCCCACATCCATCATGCCTTTTCCCATCGACTCTCCCCCACCTCCATCGTCCCTCTTCCCATCGACTCTCCCTTACCTCCATCATCCCTTTTCCAATTGACTCTCCCCCACATACATCATGCATTTTCCCATCGACTCTCCCCATCTCCATCCTCCCTTTTCCCATCGACTCTCCCCATCTCCATCATCCCTTTTCCGATCGACTCTCCCCCACCTCCATCATCCCTTTTCCCATCGACTCTCCCCCCACCTCCATCATCCCTCTTCCCATCGACTCTCCCCATCTCCATCATCCCTTATCCCATCGACTCTCCCCTACCTCCATCATCCCTTTTCCCATCGACTCTCCCCCAACTCCATCATCCCTTTCTACATCGACTCTCCCCCAACTCCATCATCCCTTTTCCCATCAATTCTCCCCCACCTCCATCACCCCTTTTCCCATCGACTCTCCCCCAACTCCATCATCCCTTTTCACATCAACTCTCCCCCAACTCCATCATCACTTTTCCATTCACCTCTCCCACATCCATCATGCCTTTTCCCATCGACTCTCCCCCACCTCCATCATCCCTTTTCCCACCGACTCTCCCCAAGCTCCATCATCCCTTTTCCCATCGACTCGTCCCCACCTCCATCAGGCCTTTTCCCATCGACTCTCCCCATCTCCATCCTCCCTTTTCCCATCGACACTCCCCATCTCCATCATCCCTTTTCCAATCGACTCTCCCCCACCTCCATCATCCCTTTTCACATCGACTCTCCCCCAACTCCATCATCCCTTTGCCTATCGACTCTCCCCAACCTCCATTATCCCTTTTCCCATCGACTCTCCCCGACCTCCATCATCCCTTTTCCCATTGACTCTCCCCCACCTCCATCATCCCTCTTCCCATCGACTCTCCCCCACCTCCATCATTCCTCTTCCCATCGACTCTCCCTTACCTCCATCATCCCTTTTCCCATCGACTCTCCCCCACCTCCATCATCCATTTTTCCATCGTGTCTCCCCATCTCCATCATCCTTTTCCCATCAACTCTCCCCCAATTCCATCATCACTCTTCCCATCGACTCTCCCCCACCTCCATTATCCCTTTTCCAATTGACACTCCCCCACATCCATCATGCATTTTCCCATCGATTCTCCCCATCTCCGTCATCACTTTTCCCATCAACTCTCCCCCACCTCCATCATCCCTTTGCCTATCGACTCTCCCACTCCTCCATCATCCCTTTTCCCATTGACTCTCCCGATCTACATCATCCCTTTTCCCATCGACTCTCCCCCACATCTATCATCCCTTTTCCCATCGACTCTCCCCCACCTCCATCATGCCTTTTCCCGTCGAGTCTCCCCCTCCTCCATCATCCCTCTTCCCATCGACACTCCCGCACTTCCATCATCCCTTTTCCCATTGACTCTCCCCATTATCCCTTTTCCCATCGACCCTCCGTATCTTCATCATCCATTTTCCCATTGAACCTTCCTTTCTCCATCATACCTTTTCGCCTGGAATCTCCTGTGTCTCCATCATCCCTTTTCGCATCGACTCTCCCCATCATTCCTCTTCCCATCGACTCTCCCCATCTCCATCATCCCTTTTCCCATCGACTCTCCCCCACCTCCATCATCCCTTTTCCCATCGACTCTCCCCCAACTCCATCATCTATTTTCACATCGACTCCCCCATCTCCATCATCCCTTTGCCCATTCACTCTCTCCCACATCCATCCTGCCTTTTCCCATCGACTCTCCCCCACCTCCATCTTCCATTTTTCCATCGTGTCTCCCCATCTCCATCATCCTTTTCCCATCAACTCTCCCCCAATTCCATCATCACTCTTCCCATCGACTCTCCCCCACCTCCATTATCCCTTTTCCAATTGACACTCCCCCACATCCATCATGCATTTTCCCATCGATTCTCCCCATCTCCGTCATCACTTTTCCCATCAACTCTCCCCCACCTCCATCATCCCTTTGCCTATCGACTCTCCCACTCCTCCATCATCCCTTTTCCCATTGACTCTTCCGATCTACATCATCCCTTTTCCCATCGACTCTCCCCCACCTCCATCATCCCTTTGCCTATCGACTCTCCCCCACCTCCATCATCCCTTTTCCCATCGACTCGCCCCCACCTCCATCATCCCTTTTCCCATTGACTCTCCCCCACCTCCATCATCCCTTTTCCCATCGACACACCCCACCTCCATCATTCCTTTTCCCATCGACTCTACCCCAACACCATCATCCCTTTTCCCATCGACTCCCCCATCTCCATCTTCCCTTTTCCCATTCACTCTCTCCCACATCCATCATGCCTTTTCCCATCGACTCTCCCCCACCTCCATCATCGCTTTTCCAATCGACTCTCCCACACCTCTATCATCCCTTTTCCCATCGACTCCAACCATCTCCATCATCCCTTATCCCATTCACTGCCTCCCACATCCATCACGCCTTATCCCATCGACTCTCCCTTACCTCCATCATCCCTTTTCCAATTGACTCTCCCCCACATCCATCATGCATTTTCCCATCGACTCTCCCCATCTCCATCATCCCTTTTCCCACCGACTCTCCCCAACCTCCATCATCCCTTTTCCCAACAACTCGTCCCCACCTCCATCATGCCTTTTCCCATCGACTCTCCCCATCTCCATCCTCCCTTTTCCCATCGACTCTCCCCATCTCCATCATCCCTTTTCCGATCGACTCTCCCCCACCTCCATCATCCCTTTTCCCATTGACTCTCCCCCCACCTCCATCATTCCTCTTCCCATCGACTCTCCCCATCTCCATCATCCCTTTTCCCATCGACTCTCCCCCACCTCCATCATCCCTCTTCCCATCGACTCTCCACCAACTCCATCATCCCTTTTCACATCGACTCTCCCCCAACTCCATCATCACTTTTCCATTCACTTTCTCCCATATCCATCATGCCTTTTCCCATCGTCTCTCTCCCACCTCCATCATCCCTTTTCCTAGCGACTCTCCCCTACCTCCATCATCCCTTTTCCATTCGACTCTCCCCCACATCAATCATCCCTTTTCCCATCGACTCTCCCCCACCTCCATCATGCCTTTTCCCATCGAGTCCCCCCCTCCTCCATCATCCCTCTTCCCTTCGACACTCCCGCACCTCCATTATCCCTTTTCCCATCGACTCTCCCTATCTTCATCATCCATTTTCCCATTGAACCTCCCTTTCTCCATCATACCTTTTCGCCTGGAATCTCCTGTGTCTCCATCATCCCTTTTCGCATCGACTCTCCCCATCATCCCTTTTCCCATCGAATCTCCCCCACCTCCATCATTCCTTTTCCCATCCACACTCCACCAGCTCCATCATTCCTCTTCCCATCGACTCTCCCCCACCTCCATCATCCCTCTTCCCATCGACTCTCTCCCACCTCCATCATCCATTTTCCCATGGACTCTCTCCCACCTCCATCATCGCCTTTCCCATCGACGCTCCCCCACCTCCATCATCCCTTTTCCCATTGACTCTCCCCATTATCCCTTTTCCAATCGACTCTCCCTATCTTCATCATCCATTTTCCCATTGAACCTCCCTGTCTCCGTCATACCTTTTCGCATGGATTCTCCTGTGTCTCCATCATCCCTTTTCACATCGACTCTCCCCATCATCCCTTTTCCCATCGACTCTCCCCCACCTCCATCATCCCTTCTCCCATTGACTCACCCCCACCTTGATCATGCCTTTTCCCATTGATTCTCCCCGTCTCCATCATGCCTTTACCCATCGACTCGCCCCCACCTCCATCATCTCTCTTCCCATCGACTCTCCCCTAACTCCATCATCTCTTTTCCAATTGACAGTCCCCCACATCCATCATGCATTTTCCCGTCGACTTGCCCCCACCTCCATCATCCCTTTTCCCATTGTCTCTCCCCCACCTCCATCATCCCTCTTCCCATCGACTCTCCCCATCTCCAACATCCCTTTTCCCATCGACTCTCCCCCACCTCCATCATCCCTTTTCACATCGACTCCCACATCTCCATCAACCTTTTTCCCATTCACTCTCTCCCACATCCGTCATGCCTTTTCCCATCGACTCTTCCCCACCTCCATCATCGCTTTCCCCATCGTCTCTCCCCCATCTCCATCATCCCATTTCCCATCGACTCTACCCCACCTCCATCATGCCTTTTCCCATCTACTCTCCCCATCTCCATCATCCCTTTTCCCATCCATACTCCACCAGCTGCATCATTCCTCTTCCCATCGACTCTCCCCCACCTCCATCATTCATTTTCCCATTGACTCTCCCGCACCTGCATCATGCCTTTTCCCATTGATTCTCCCCATCTAAATCATCCCTTTTCCCATTGACTCTCCCCGTCATCCCTTTTCCCATTGACTCTCCCGCACCTCCATCATCCCATTTCCCATCGACTATCCCCCACCTCCATCATGCCTTCTCCCATGGGCACCCCTACCTCCATCATCCTTCTTCCCATCAACTCTCCCCCACCTCCATCATCCCTTTTCCCTTTGACTGTCCCCCACCACCAACATGCCTTTTACTATCGATTCTCCCCCACCTCCATCATCCCTGTTCCCTTTGATTCTCCCCCACCTCCATCATGCCTTTTCCTATCGACTCTGCCCCACCTCCATCATCCCTTTTCCCATTGTCTCTCCCCCACCTCCATCATGCCTTTTCCCATCGACTCTCCCCCATCTCCATCATCCCTTTTCCCATCGACGCTCCCCCACCTCCATCATCCCTTTTCCCATCGATTCTCCCCCACCTCCATCATCCCTTTTCCCATTGACTCTCCCCATTATCCCTTTTCCAATCGACTCTCCCTATCTTCATCATCCATTTTCCCATTGAACCTCCCTGTCTCCGTCATACCTTTTTGCATGGATTCTCCTGTGTCTCCATCATCCCTTTTCACATCGACTCTCCCCATCATCCCTTTTCCCATCGACTCTCCCCCACCTCCATCATCCCTTCTCCCATTGACTCTCCCCCACCTTGATCATGCCTTTTCCCATTGATTCTCCCCGTCTCCATCATCCCTTTTCCCATCGACTCACCCCCACCTCCAACATCCCCTTTCCCACTGAGTCTCCCCCACCTCCATCATGCCATTTCCCAACGACTCACTCCATTTCCATCATCCCTTTTCCCATCGACTCTCCCCCACCTCCAAAATCCCGTTTCACAACGACTCCCCCGTCTCCATCATCCCTTATCCCATTCACTGCCTCCCACATCCATCATGCCTTTACCCATCGACTCTCCCCCACCTCCATCATCTCTCTTCCCATCGACTCTCCCCTAACTCCATCATCTCTTTTCCAATTGACAGTCCCCCACATCCATCATGCATTTTCCCGTCGACTCGCCCCCACCTCCATCATCCCTTTTCCCATTGTCTCTCCCCCACCTCCATCATCCCTCTTCCCATTGACTCTCCCCATCTCCAACATCCCTTTTCCCATCGACTTTCCCCCACCTCCATCATCCCTTTTCCCATCGACTTTCCCCCACCTCCATCATCCCTTTTCCCATCGACTCTCCCCCAACTCCATCATCCCTTTTCACATCGACTCCCACATCTCCATCAACATTATTCCCATTCACTCTCTCCCACATCCGTCATGCCTTTTGCCATCGACTCTTCCCCACCTCCATCATCGCTTTCCCCATCGTCTCTCCCCCATCTCCATCATCCCGTTTCCCATCGACTCTACCCCACCTCCATCATGCCTTTTCCCATCTACTCTCCCCATCTCCATCATCCCTTTTCCCATCCATACTCCACCAGCTGCATCATTCCTCTTCCCATCGACTCTCCCCCACCTCCATCATTCATTTTCCCATTGACTCTCCCGCACCTGCATCATGCCTTTTCCCACTGATTCTCCCCATCTAAATCATCCCTTTTCCCATTGACTCTCCCCGTCATCCCTTTTCCCATTGACTCTCCCGCAACTCCATCATGCCTTTTCCCATTGATTCTCCCCATCTAAATCATCCCTTTTCCCATTGACTCTCCCCGTCATCCCTTTTCCCATTGACTCTCCCGCACCTCCATCATCCCATTTCCCATCGATTCTCCCCCACCTCCATCATCCCTGTTCCCTGTGATTCTCCCCCACCTCCATCATGCCTTTTCCTATCGACTCTCCCCCACCTCCATCATCCCTTTTCCCATTGTCTCTCCCCCACCTCCATCATGCCTTTTCCCATCGACTCTCCCCCATCTCCATCATCCCTTTTCCCTTTGATTCTACCCATAATCCCTTTTCCCATCGACCCTCCCCATCTGCATCATCCCTTTTCCCATTGACTCTCCCCCACCTCCATCATCCCTCTTCCCATCGACTGTCCCCCACCTCGATCATCCCTCTTCACATTGACTCTACCCCACCTCCATCATCCCTTTTCCCTTTGACTTTCCCCATCATCCCTTTTCCCATCGACTCTCCCCAACCTCCATCATCCCTTTTCCCATTGGGTCTCCCCGTCTCCATCATCCTTTTCCCATCAACTCTACCTGACCTCCATCATGCCTTTTCTCATCGACTCTCCCCCACTTCCATCATCACTCTTCCCATCGACTCTCCCCCAAATCCATTATCACTTTTCCCATCCACTCCCCTACCTCCATCATGCCTTTTCCCATCGACTCACCCCCACCTCAATCATCCCTTTTCACATCGACTCTCCCCATCTCCATCCTCCCTTTTCCCATTGATTCTCCCCGTCTCCATCATCAATTTTCCCATTGTCACTCCCCATCATTCCTTTTCCCGCACCTCCATCATTCCTTTTCCCATCGACTCTCCCCCACCTCCATCATCCCTTTTCCCATCGACTCTCCCCCACCTCCATCATCCCTCTTCCCATCGACTCTCCCCATCTCCATCATCCCTTTTCCCATCGACTCTCCGCATCTCCATCATCCCTTTTCCCATTCACTCTCTCCCACATCCATCATGACTTTTCCCATCGACTCTCCCCAGCTCCATCATCACTTTTCCCATCGACTCTCCCCCACCTCAATCATCCCTTTTCCTATCGACTCTCCCCCACGTCCATCATCCTTTTTCCCGTCGACTCTACCCCTCCTCCATCATGCCTTTTCCCATCGACTCTCCCCATCGCCATCATCACACTCCACCAGCTGCATCATTCTTCTTCCCATCGACTCTCCCCCAACTCCATCATCCCTCTTCCAATCGACTCTCCCCCACCTCCATTATCCTTCTTCCCATCGACTCTCCACCACCTACATCATCCCTCTTCCCATCGACTCTCTCCAACCTCCATCATCTCTTTTCCGATCGACGCTCTCCCACCTCCATCAACGCTTTTCCCATCGACTCTCCCCCACCTCCATCATCCATTTTCCCATCGATTCTCCCCCACCTCCATCATCCCTTTTCCCACTGACTCTCCCCATTATCCCTTTTCCCATCGACTCTCCCTATCTTCATCATCCCTTTTCCCATTGAACCTCCCTGTCTCCATCATACCTTTTCGCATGGAATCTCCTGTGTCTCCATCATGCCTTTTCCCATCGACTCTCCCCCACCTCCATCATCCTTTTTCCCGTCGACTCTACCCCCTCCTCCATCATGCCTTTTCCCATCGACTCTCCCCATCGCCATCATCACTTTTCCCATCCACACTCCACCATCTGCATCATTCTTCTTCCCATTGACTCTCCCCCAACTCCATCATCCCTCTTCCAATCGACTCTCCCCCACCTCCATTATCCTTCTTCCCATCGACTCTCCACCACCTACATCATCCCTCTTCCCATCGACTCTCTCCCACCTCCATCATCCCTTTTCCGATCGATTCTCTCCCACCTCCATCAACGCTTTTCCCATCGACGCTCCCTATCTTCATCATCCATTTTCCCATTGAACCTCCCTGTCTCCATCATACCTTTTCGCATGGAATCTCCTGTGTCTCCATCATCCCTTTTCCCATCGACTCTCCCCCACCTCCATCATGCCTTTTCCCATCGACTCTCCCCCACCTCCATCATCCCTTTTCCTATCGACTCTCCCGCATGTCCATCATTCCTTTTCCCATCGACTCTACCCCACCTCCATCATGCCTTTTCCCATTGACTCTCCCCATCTCCATCATCCCTTTTCGCATCCACACTCCACCAGCTCCATCATTCCTCTTTCCATCGACTCTCCCCCACCTTCATCATCCCTCTTCCCATCGACGCTCCCCCACCTCCATCATCCCTCTTCCCATCGACTCTCTGCCACCTCCATCATCCCTTTTCCTATTGCCTGTCTCCCACCTCCATCATCCACATTCCCATCGACTCGCCCCCACCTCCATAATCCCTTTCCCCATCGATTCTCCCCCACCTCCATCTTCCCTTTTCCCATTGACTCTCCCCATTATCCCTTTTCCCATCGACTCTCCCTATCTTCATCATCCATTTTCCCATTGAAAATCCCTGTCTCCATCATACCTTTTCGCATGGAATCTCCTGTGTCTCCATCATGCCTTTTCACATCAACTCTCCCCATCATTCCTTTTCCCATCGACTCTCCCCCACCTCCGTCATCCCTTTTCCCATTGACTCTCCCCCACATCCATCATGCCTTTTCCCATTGATTCTCCCCGTCTCCATCATCCCTTTTCCCATCGAATCGCCCCCACCTCCATCATCCCTATTCCCATTGATTCTCTCCCACCTCCATCAACCTTTTTCCCATTGACTCTCCCCCAATTCCATCATCCCTTTTCCCATCGATTCTCCCCCACATCCATCATCCCTTTTCCATCGACTCTGCCCACCTCCATCATCCCTCTTCCCATCGACTCTCCCCCAGCTCCACCATCCCTTTTCCCATTGACTCTCCCCCACCTCCATCATGCTAATTCCCAACGACTCACCCCATTTCCATCATCCCTTTTCCCATCGACTCTCCCCCACCTCCATATCCCTTTTCCCATTGACTCTCCCCCACCTCCATCATGCCTCTTCCCATCAACTCTCCCCTACTTCCATCATCCCTTTTCCAATTGACTCTCCCCCACATCCATCATGAATTTTCGCATCGCCTCTCCCCATCTCCATCATCCCTTTTCCCATCGACTCTAACCCAACCTCTATCATCCCTTTTCCCAACGACTCGCCCCCACCTCCATCATGCCTTTTCCCATCGACTCTGCCCATCTCCATCGTAACTTTCCCCATCGACTCTCCCCATCTCCATCATCACTTTTCCGATCGACTCTCCCACACCTCCATCATCCCTTTTCCCATCGACTCTCCCCCACCTCCATCATCCCTCTTCCCATCGACTCTCCCCATCTCCATCATCCCTTTTCCCATTGACACTCCCCCACCTCCATCATCCCTTTGCCCATCGACACTCTCCCAACTCCATCATCTCTTTTGACATCGACTCCCCCATCTCCATCATCCCTTTTCCCATTCACTCTCTCTCACATCCATCATTCCTTTTCCCATCGACTCTCCCCCACCTCAATCATCGCTTTTCCCATCGACTCTCCCTCACCTCCATCATCCCTTTTCCAATGGACTCTCCCCCACATCCATCATGCATTGTCCCATCGACTCTCCCGATCTCCATCATCCCTTTTCCCATCGACTCTCCACGACCTCCCTCATGCTTTTTCCCATCGGCTCGCCCCATCTCTATCATCCCTTTTCCCATCCACACTCCACCAGCTGCATCATTCCTCTTCCCATCGACTTTCCCCACCTCCATCATCCCTTTTCCTATCGACTCTCCCCTATCTCCATCATCCCTTTTCCCATCCACACTCCACCAGCTGCATCATTCCTCTTCCCAACAACTCTCCCCCACATCAATCATCCCTCTTCCCATCCACTCTCCCCCACCTCCATCATCACTTTTCACATCGACTCACCCCCACCTCGATTATCCCGCTTCCCATCGACTCACCCCCACCTCCATCATCCCTTTTCCCATCCACTCTCCCTATCTTCATCAACCATTTTCTCATTGATCTTCCCTTTCTCCATCATACCGTTTCACATGGAATCTCCTGGATCTCCATCATCCCCTTTCACATCGACTCTCCCCATCTCCATCCTCCCTTTTCCCATTGATTCTCCCCGTCTCCATCATCACTTTTCCCATTGACTCACCCCAGCATTCCTTTTCCCATCGACTCTCCACACCTCCATCATCCCTTTTCCCATCGAATGAAAATTCCCCCACCTCCATCATCCCTTATCAAATCGACTCTCCCACACCTCCATCATCCTTCATCCCATTGACACTCAACCTCCTCCATCATCACTTTTCCCAATTGACTCTCCCCCACCTCAATCATGCTTTTTCCCATCGACTCTCCCCATCTCCATCATCCCTTTTCACGCCGACTCTCCCCATCTCCATCCTCCCTTTTCCCATTGATTCTCCCCGTCTCCATCATCACTTTTCCCATTGACTCTCCCCATCATTCCTTTTCCCTTCGACTCTCCCCACCGCCATCATCACTTTTCCCATCGACTCAACTCAACCGCACCTCCATCATCCCTTCTCCAATCGACTCTCCCACTCCTCCAACATCCCTCATCCCATCGACTGTCCACCAACTCCATCATCCCTTTCCCCATCGACTCTCCCCCACCTCCATCATCCCTTTTCCAATCGACTCTCCCCCAACTCCATCATGCATTTTCCCATTGACTCACCCCCACCTTCATCATGCCTTTTCCCATCGACTCTCCCCCATCTCTATCATCCCTTTTCCCATCGACTCTCCCAATCTCCATCATCCATTTTCCCATCGACAGTCCCTCACATCCATCATCCCTTTTCCTATCGACTCTCCCGCACGTCCATCATCCCTTTTCCCATGAACTCGACCCCACCTCCATCATATCTTTTCCCATCCACACTCCACCAGCTCCATCATTCCTCTTCCCATCGACTCTCCCCCACCTCCATCATCCCTCTTCCCATCGACTCTCTCCCACCTCCATCATCCATTTTCCCATGGACTCTCTCCCACCTCCATCATCGCCTTTCCCATCGACGCTCCCCCACCTCCATCATCCCTTTTCCCATTGACTCTCCCCATTATCCCTTTTCCAATCGACTCTCCCTATCTTCATCATCCATTTTCCCATTGAACCTCCCTGTCTCCGTCATACCTTTTCGCATGGATTCTCCTGTGTCTCCATCATCCCTTTTCACATCGACTCTCCCCATCATCCCTTTTCCCATCGACTCTCCCCCACCTCCATCATCCCTTCTCCCATTGACTCACCCCCACCTTGATCATGCCTTTTCCCATTGATTCTCCCCGTCTCCATCATCCCTTTTCCCATCGACTCACCCCCACCTCCAACATCCCTTTTCCCATCGACTCTCTCCCACCTCCATCATCCCCTTTCCCACTGAGTCTCCCCCACCTCCATCATGCCATTTCCCAACGACTCACTCCATTTCCATCATCCCTTTTCCCATCGACTCTCCCCCACCTCCATCATCCCTTTTTGCATTGACTCTCCCCAACCTCCATCATGCCATTTCCCAATGACTCAACCCATCTCCATCATCCCTTTTCCCATCGACTCTCCCCCACCTCCAAAATCCCGTTTCACATCGACTCCCCCATCCCCATCATCCCTTATCCCATTCACTGCCTCCCACATCCATCATGCCTTTACCCATCGACTCGCCCCCACCTCCATCATCTCTCTTCCCATCGACTCTCCCCTAACTCCATCATCTCTTTTCCAATTGACAGTCCCCCACATCCATCATGCATTTTCCCGTCGACTTGCCCCCACCTCCATCATCCCTTTTCCCATTGTCTCTCCCCCACCTCCATCATCCCTTTTCCCATCGACTCTCCCCATCTCCAACATCCCTTTTCCCATCGACTCTCCCCCACCTCCATCATCCCTTTTCACATCGACTCCCACATCTCCATCAACCTTTTTCCCATTCACTCTCTCCCACATCCGTCATGCCTTTTCCCATCGACTCTTCCCCACCTCCATCATCGCTTTCCCCATCGTCTCTCCCCCATCTCCATCATCCCTTTTCCCATCGACTCTACCCCACCTCCATCATGCCTTTTCCCATCTACTCTCCCCATCTCCATCATCCCTTTTCCCATCCATACTCCACCAGCTGCATCATTCCTCTTCCCATCGACTCTCCCCCACCTCCATCATTCATTTTCCCATTGACTCTCCCGCACCTGCATCATGCCTTTTCCCATTGATTCTCCCCATCTAAATCATCCCTTTTCCCATTGACTCTCCCCGTCATCCCTTTTCCCATTGACTCTCCCGCACCTCCATCATCCCATTTCCCATCGACTATCCCCCACCTCCATCATGCCTTCTCCCATGGGCACCCCTACCTCCATCATCCTTCTTCCCATCAACTCTCCCCCACCTCCATCATCCCTTTTCCCTTTGACTGTCCCCCACCACCAACATGCCTTTTACTATCGATTCTCCCCCACCTCCATCATACCTTTTCCCATCCACACTCCACCAGCTCCATCATTCCTCTTCCCATCAACTCTCCCCCACCTCCATCATGCCTCTTCCCATCGACTCTTTCCTACCTCCATCATCCCTTTTCCCATGGACTCTCTCCCACCTCCATCATCCCTTTTCCCATCGACGCTCCCCCACCTCCATCATCCCTTTTCCCATCGATTCTCCCCCACCTCCATCATCCCTTTTCCCATTGACTCTCCCCATTATCCCTTTTCCAATCGACTCTCCCTATCTTCATCATCCATTTTCCCATTGAACCTCCCTGTCTCCGTCATACCTTTTTGCATGGATTCTCCTGTGTCTCCATCATCCCTTTTCACATCGACTCTCCCCATCATCCCTTTTCCCATCGACTCTCCCCCACCTCCATCATCCCTTCTCCCATTGACTCTCCCCCACCTTGATCATGCCTTTTCCCATTGATTCTCCCCATCTCCATCATCCCTTTTCCCATCGACTCACCCCCACCTCCAACATCCCCTTTCCCACTGAGTCTCCCCCACCTCCATCATGCCATTTCCCAACGACTCACTCCATTTCCATCATCCCTTTTCCCATCGACTCTCCCCCACCTCCAAAATCCCGTTTCACAACGACTCCCCCGTCTCCATCATCCCTTATCCCATTCACTGCCTCCCACATCCATCATGCCTTTACCCATCGACTCTCCCCCACCTCCATCATCTCTCTTCCCATCGACTCTCCCCTAACTCCATCATCTCTTTTCCAATTGACAGTCCCCCACATCCATCATGCATTTTCCCGTCGACTCGCCCCCACCTCCATCATCCCTTTTCCCATTGTCTCTCCCCCACCTCCATCATCCCTCTTCCCATTGACTCTCCCCATCTCCAACATCCCTTTTCCCATCGACTTTCCCCCACCTCCATCATCCCTTTTCCCATCGACTTTCCCCCACCTCCATCATCCCTTTTCCCATCGACTCTCCCCCAACTCCATCATCCCTTTTCACATCGACTCCCACATCTCCATCAACATTATTCCCATTCACTCTCTCCCACATCCGTCATGCCTTTTGCCATCGACTCTTCCCCACCTCCATCATCGCTTTCCCCATCGTCTCTCCCCCATCTCCATCATCCCGTTTCCCATCGACTCTACCCCACCTCCATCATGCCTTTTCCCATCTACTCTCCCCATCTCCATCATCCCTTTTCCCATCCATACTCCACCAGCTGCATCATTCCTCTTCCCATCGACTCTCCCCCACCTCCATCATTCATTTTCCCATTGACTCTCCCGCACTTGCATCATGCCTTTTCCCACTGATTCTCCCCATCTAAATCATCCCTTTTCCCATTGACTCTCCCCGTCATCCCTTTTCCCATTGACTCTCCCGCAACTCCATCATGCCTTTTCCCATTGATTCTCCCCATCTAAATCATCCCTTTTCCCATTGACTCTCCCCGTCATCCCTTTTCCCATTGACTCTCCCGCACCTCCATCATCCCATTTCCCATCGATTCTCCCCCACCTCCATCATCCCTGTTCCCTGTGATTCTCCCCCACCTCCATCATGCCTTTTCCTATCGACTCTCCCCCACCTCCATCATCCCTTTTCCCATTGTCTCTCCCCCACCTCCATCATGCCTTTTCCCATCGACTCTCCCCCATCTCCATCATCCCTTTTCCCTTTGATTCTACCCATAATCCCTTTTCCCATCGACCCTCCCCATCTGCATCATCCCTTTTCCCATTGACTCTCCCCCACCTCCATCATCCCTCTTCCCATCGACTGTCCCCCACCTCGATCATCCCTCTTCACATTGACTCTACCCCACCTCCATCATCCCTTTTCCCTTTGACTTTCCCCATCATCCCTTTTCCCATCGACTCTCCCCAACCTCCATCATCCCTTTTCCCATTGGGTCTCCCCGTCTCCATCATCCTTTTCCCATCAACTCTACCCGACCTCCATCATGCCTTTTCTCATCGACTCTCCCCCACTTCCATCATCACTCTTCCCATCGACTCTCCCCCAAATCCATTATCACTTTTCCCATCCACTCCCCTACCTCCATCATGCCTTTTCCCATCGACTCACCCCCACCTCAATCATCCCTTTTCACATCGACTCTCCCCATCTCCATCCTCCCTTTTCCCATTGATTCTCCCCGTCTCCATCATCAATTTTCCCATTGTCACTCCCCATCATTCCTTTTCCCGCACCTCCATCATTCCTTTTCCCATCGACTCTCCCCCACCTCCATCATCCCTTTTCCCATCGACTCTCCCCCACCTCCATCATCCCTCTTCCCATCGACTCTCCCCATCTCCATCATCCCTTTTCCCATCGACTCTCCCCATCTCCATCATCCCTTTTCCCATTCACTCTCTCCCACATCCATCATGACTTTTCCCATCGACTCTCCCCAGCTCCATCATCACTTTTCCCATCGACTCTCCCCCACCTCAATCATCCCTTTTCCTATCTACTCTCCCCCACGTCCATCATCCTTTTTCCCGTCGACTCTACCCCTCCTCCATCATGCCTTTTCCCATCGACTCTCCCCATCGCCATCATCACACTCCACCAGCTGCATCATTCTTCTTCCCATCGACTCTCCCCCAACTCCATCATCCCTCTTCCAATCGACTCTCCCCCCCTCCATTATCCTTCTTCCCATCGACTCTCCACCACCTACATCATCCCTCTTCCCATCAACTCTCTCCAACCTCCATCATCTCTTTTCCGATCGACGCTCTCCCACCTCCATCAACGCTTTTCCCATCGACTCTCCCCCACCTCCATCATCCCTTTTCCCATCGATTCTCCCCCACCTCCATCATCCCTTTTCCCACTGACTCTCCCCATTATCCCTTTTCCCATTGACTCTCCCTATCTTCATCATCCCTTTTCCCATTGAACCTCCCTGTCTCCATCATACCTTTTCGCATGGAATCTCCTGTGTCTCCATCATGCCTTTTCCCATCGACTCTCCCCCACCTCCATCATCCTTTTTCCCGTCGACTCTACCCCCTCCTCCATCATGCCTTTTCCCATCGACTCTCCCCATCGCCATCATCACTTTTCCCATCCACACTCCACCATCTGCATCATTCTTCTTCCCATCGACTCTCCCCCAACTCCATCATCCCTCTTCCAATCGACTCTCCCCCACCTCCATTATCCTCCTTCCCATCGACTCTCCACCACCTACATCATCCCTCTTCCCATCGACTCTCTCCCACCTCCATCATCCCTTTTCCGATCGATTCTCTCCCACCTCCATCAACGCTTTTCCCATCGACTCTCCCTATCTTCATCATCCATTTTCCCATTGAACCTCCCTGTCTCCATCATACCTTTTCGCATGGAATCTCCTGTGTCTCCATCATCCCTTTTCCCATCCACTCTCCCCCACCTCCATCATGCCTTTTCCCATCGACTCTCCCCCACCTCCAATTTCCCTTTACCCTTTGACTGTCGCCACCACCAACATCCCTTTTACTATCAATTCTCCCCCACCTCCATCATCCCTTTTCCCATCGACTCACCCCCACCTCCAACATCCCTTTTCCCATCGACTCTCTCCCACCTCCATCATCCCCTTTCCCACTGAGTCTCCCCCACCTCCATCATGCCATTTCCCAACGACTCACTCCATTTCCATCATCCCTTTTCCCATCGACTCTCCCCCACCTCCATCATCCCTTTTCGCATTGACTCTCCCCAACCTCCATCATGCCATTTCCCAACGACTCAACCCAGCTCCATCATCCCTTTTCCCATCGACTCTACCCCACCTCCAAAATCCCGTTTCACATCGACTCCCCCATCTCCATCATCCCTTATCCCATTCACTGCCTCCCACATCCATCATGCCTTTACCCATCGACTCGCCCCCACCTCCATCCTCTCTCTTCCCCTCAACTCTCCCCTAACTCCATCATCTCTTTTCCAATTGTCTGTCCCCCACATCCATCATGCATTTTCCCGTCGACTCGCCCCCACCTCCATCATCCCTTTTCCCATTGTCTCTCCCCCACCTCCATCATCCCTCTTCCCATCGACTCTCCCCATCTCCAACATACCTTTTCCCATCGACTCTCCCCCAACTCCATCATCCCTTTTCCCATCGACTCTACCCCACCTCCATCATACCTTTTCCCATCCACACTCCACCAGCTCCATCATTCCTCTTCCCATCGACTCTCCCCCACCTCCATCATCCCTCTTCCCATCGACTCTTTCCTACCTCCAACATCCCTTTTCCCATGGACTCTCTCCCACCTCCATCATCGCCTTTCCCATCGACGCTCCCCCACCTCCATCATCCCTTTTCCCATCGATTCTCCCCCACCTCCATCATCCCTTTTCCCATTGACTCTCCCCATTATCCCTTTACCAATCGACTCTCCCTATCTTAATCATCCATTTTCCCATTGAACCTCCCTGTCTCCATCATACCTTTTCGGATGGATTCTCCTGTGTCTCCATCATCACTTTTCACATCGACTCTCCCCATCATCCCTTTTCCCATCGACTCTCCCCCACCTCCATCATCCCTTCTCCCATTGACTCTCCCCCATCTTGATCATGCCTTTTCCCATTGATTCTCCCCGTCTCCATCATCCCTTTTCCCATCGACTCACCCCCACCTCCAACATCCCTTTTCCCATCGACTCTCTCCCACCTCCGTCATCCCCTTTCCCACTGAGTCTCCCCCACCTCCATCATGCCATTTCCCAACGACTCACTCCATTTCCATCATCCCTTTTCCCATCGACTCTCCCCCACCTCCATCATCCCTTTTCGCATTGACTCTCCCCAACCTCCATCATGCCATTTCCCAACGACTCAACCCAGCTCCATCATCCCTTTTCCCATCGACTCTACCCCACCTCCAAAATCCCGTTTCACATCGACTCCCCCATCTCCATCATCCCTTATCCCATTCACTGCCTCCCACATCCATCATGCCTTTACCCATCGACTCGCCCCCACTTCCATCCTCTCTCTTCCCCTCAACTCTCCCCTAACTCCATCATCTCTTTTCCAATTGTCTGTCCCCCACATCCATCATGCATTTTCCCGTCGACTCGCCCCCACCTCCATCATCCCTTTTCCCATTGTCTCTCCCCCACCTCCATCATCCCTCTTCCCATCGACTCTCCCCATCTCCAACATACCTTTTCCAATCGACTCTCCCCCAACTCCATCATCCCTTTTCCCATCGACTCTACCCCACCTCCATCATACCTTTTCCCATCCACACTCCACCAGCTCCATCATTCCTCTTCCCATCAACTCTCCCCCACCTCCATCATCCCTCTTCCCATCGACTCTTTCCTACCTCCATCATCCCTTTTCCCATGGACTCTCTCCCACCTCCATCATCGCCTTTCCCATCGACGCTCCCCCACCTCCATCATCCCTTTTCCCATCGATTCTCCCCCACCTCCATCATCCCTTTTCCCATTGACTCTCCCCATTATCCCTTTTCCAATCGACTCTCCCTATCTTCATCATCCATTTTCCCATTGAACCTCCCTGTCTCCATCATACCTTTTCGCATGGATTCTCCTGTGTCTCCATCATCCCTTTTCACATCGACTCTCCCCATCATCCCTTTTCCCATCGACTCTCCCCCACCTCCATCATCCCTTCTCACATTGACTCTCCCCCACCTTGATCATGCCTTTTCCCATTGATTCTCCCCGTCTCCATCATCCCTTTTCCCATCGACTCACCCCCACCTCCAACATCCCTTTTCCCATCGACTCTCTCCCACCTCCATCATCCCCTTTCCCACTGAGTCTCCCCCACCTCCATCATGCCATTTCCCAACGACTCACTCCATTTCCATCATCCCTTTTCCCATCGACTCTCCCCCACCTCCATCATCCCTTTTCGCATTGACTCTCCCCAACCTCCATCATGCCATTTCCCAACGACTCAACCCATCTCCATCATCCCTTTTCCCATCGACTCTCCCCCACCTCCAAAATCCCGTTTCACAACGACTCCCCCGTCTCCATCATCCCTTATCCCATTCACTGCCTCCCACATCCATCATGCCTTTACTCATCGACTCTCCCCCACCTCCATCATCTCTCTTCCCATCGACTCTCCCCTAACTCCATCATCTCTTTTCCAATTGACTGTCCCCCACATCCATCATGCATTTTCCCGTCGACTCGCCCCCACCTCCATCATCCCTTTTCCCATTGTCTCTCCCCCACCTCCATCATCCCTCTTCCCATCGACTCTCCCCATCTCCAACATCCCTTTTCCCATCGACTCTCCCCCACCTCCATCATCCCTTTTCCCATCGACTCTCCCCCAACTCCATCATCCCTTTTCACATCGACTCCCACATCTCCATCAACCTTTTTCCCATTCACTCTCTCCCACATCCGTCATGCCTTTTCCCATCGACTCTTCCCCACCTCCATCATCGCTTTCCCCATCGTCTCTCCCCATCACCATCATCCCGTTTCCCATCGACTCTACCCCACCTCCATCATGCCTTTTCCCATCTACTCT
The DNA here is from genome assembly GCF_017639515.1 of Carcharodon carcharias. Taxonomy (NCBI): domain Eukaryota; kingdom Metazoa; phylum Chordata; class Chondrichthyes; order Lamniformes; family Lamnidae; genus Carcharodon; species Carcharodon carcharias. The sequence goes on along the minus strand of NW_024470606.1, from coordinate 852,572 downwards.
CCCCATCTCCATCATCCCTTTTCCCATCCATACTCCACCAGCTGCATCATTCCTCTTCCCATCGACTCTCCCCCACCTCCATCATTCATTTTCCCATTGACTCTCCCGCACCTCCATCATGCCTTTTCCCATTGATTCTCCCCATCTAAATCATCCCATTTCCCATTGACTCTCCCCGTCATCCCTTTTCCCATTGACTCTCCCGCACCTCCATCATCCCATTTCCCATCGACTATCCCCCACCTCCATCATGCCTTCTCCCATGGGCGCCCCTACCTCCATCATCCTTCTTCCCATCAACTCTCCCCCACCTCCATCATCCCTTTTCCCTTTGACTGTCCCCCACCACCAACATGCCTTTTACTATCGATTCTCCCCCACCTCCATCATCCCTGTTCCCTTTGATTCTCCCCCACCTCCATCATGCCTTTTCCTATCGACTCTCCCCCACCTCCATCATCCCTTTTCCCATTGTCTCTCCCCCACCTCCATCATGCCTTTTCCCATCGACTCTCCCCCATCTCCATCATCCCTTTTCCCTTTGATTCTACCCATAATCCCTTTTCCCATCGACCCTCCCCATCTGCATCATCCCTTTTCCCATTGACTCTCCCCCACCTACATCATCCCTCTTCCCATCGACTGTCCCCCACCTCCATCATCCCTCTTCACATTGACTCTACCCCACCTCCATCATCCCTTTTCCCTTTGACTCTCCCCATCATCCCTTTTCCCATCGACTCTCCCCAACCTCCATCATCCCTTTTCCCATTGGGTCTCCCCATCTCCATCATCCTTTTCCCATCAACACTACCCGACCTCCATCATGCCTTTTCCCATCGACTCTCCCCCACTTCCATCATCACTTTTCCCATCCACTCCCCTACCTCCATCATATCTTTTCCCATCGACTCACCCACACCTCAATCATTCCTTTTCACATCGACTCTCCCCATCTCCATCCTCCCTTTTCCCATTGATTCTCCCCGTCTCCATCATCAATTTTCCCATTGACACTCCCCATCATTCCTTTTCCCGCACCTCCATCATCCCTTTTCTCATCGACTCTGCCCAACCTCCATCATCCCTTTTCCCATTGGGTCTCCCCGTCTCCATCATCCTTTTCCCATCAACTCTACCCGACCTCCATCATCCCTCTTCCCATCGACTCTCCCCATCTCCATCATCCCTTTTCCGATCGACTCTCCGCATCTCCATCATCCCTTTTCCCATTCACTCTCTCCCACATCCATCATGAATTTTCCCATCGACTCTCCCCCAGCTCCATCATCGCTTTTCCCATCATATCTCCCCCACCTCCATCATCCCTTTTCCAATTGACTCTCCCCCACATCCATCATGCATTTTCCCATCGACTCTCCCCATCTCCATCACACTTTTCCCATCGACTCTCCCAAACCTCCATCATCCCTTTTCCCATCGACTCTCCCCCACCTCCATCATCCCCCTTCCCATCGACTCTCCCCATCTCCATCATCTCTTTTCCCATCGACTCTCCGCATCTCCATCATCCCTTTTCCAATTGACTCTCCCCCACATCCATCATGCATTTTCCCATCGGCTCTCCCCATCTCCATCATCACTTTTCCCATCGACTCTCCCCCACCTTAATCATCCCTTTTCCTATCGACTCTCCCCCACCTCCATCATCCTTTTTCCCATCGACTCTACCCCTCCTCCATCATGCCTTTTCCCATCGACTCTCCCCATCGCCATCATCACTTTTCCCATCCACACTCCACCAGCTGCATCATTCTTCTTCCCATCGACTCTCCCCCAACTCCATCATCCCTCTTCCAATCGACTCTCCCCCACCTCCATTATCCTTCTTCCCATCGACTCTCTACCACCTACATCATCCCTCTTCCCATCCACTCTCTCCCACCTCCATCATCCCTTTTCCGATCGATGCTCTCCCACCTCCATCAACGCTTTTCCCATCGACTCTCCCCCACCTCCATCATCCCTTTTCCCATCCATTCTCCCCCACCTCCATCATCCCTTTTCCCACTGACTCTCCCCATTATCCCTTTTCACATCGACTCTCCCTATCTTCATCATCCATTTTCCCATTGAACCTCCCTGTCTCCATCATACCTTTTCGCATGGAATCTCCTGTGTCTCCATCATCCCTTTTCCCATCGACTCTCCCCCACCTCCATCATCCTTTTTCCCGTCGACTCTACCCCTCCTCCATCATGCCTTTTCCCATCGACTCTCCCCATTGCCATCATCACTTTTCCCATCCACACGCCACCATCTGCATCATTCTTCTTCCCATCGACTCTCCCCCAACTCCATCATCCCTCTTCCAATCGACTCTCCCCCACCTCCATTATCCTTCTTCCCATCGACTCTCCACCACCTACATCATCCCTCTTCCCATCGACTCTCTCCCACCTCCATCATCCCTTTTCCGATCGATGCTCTCCCACCTCCATCAACGCTTTTCCCATCGACTCTCCCCCAACTCCATCATCCCTTTTCCCATCCATTCTCCCCCACCTCCATCATCCCTTTTCCCACTGACTCTCCCCATTATCCCTTTTCCCATCGACTCTCCCTATCTTCATCATCCATTTTCCCATTGAACCTCCCTGTCTCCATCATACCTTTTCGCATGGAATCTCCTGTGTCTCCATCATCCCTTTTCCCATCGACTCTCCCCCACCTCCATCATCCTTTTTCCCGTCGACTCTACCCCTCCTCCATCATCCCTTTTCCCATCGACTCTCCCCATCGCCATCATCACTTTTCCCATCCACACTCCACCATCTGCATCATTCTTCTTCCCATCGACTCTCCCCCAACTCCATCATCCCTCTTCCAATCGACTCTCCCCCACCTCCATTATCCTTCTTCCCATCGACTCTCCACCACCTACATCATCCCTCTTCCCATCGACTCTCTCCCACCTCCATCATCCCTTTTCCCATCAACTCTCCCCAACCTCCATCATCCCTTTTTCCACTGACTCTCCCCATTATCCCTTTTCCCATCGACTCTCCCTATCTTCATCATCCATTTTCCCATTGAACCTCCCTGTCTCCATCATACCTTTTCGCATGGAATCTCCTGTGTCTCCATCATCCCTTTTCCCATCGACTCTCCCCCACCTCCATCATGCCTTTTCCCATCGACTCTCCCCCACCTCCAATTTCCCCTTACCCTTTGACTGTCGCCACCACCAACATCCCTTTTACTATCGATTTTCCCCCACCTCCATCATCCTTTTTCCCATCGACTCTACCCCACCTCCACCATACCTTTTCCCATCCACACTCCACCAGCTCCATCATTCCTCTTCCCATCAACTCTCCCTCACATCCATCATCCCTCTTACCATCGACTCTCTCCCACTTCCATCATCCCTTTTCCCATGGACTCTCTCCCACCTCCATCATCGCCTTTCCCATCGACGCTCCCCCACCTCCATCATCCCTTTTCCCATCGATTCTCCCCCACCTCCATCATCCCTTTTCCCATCGACTCTCCCCCACCTCCATCATCCCTTTTCCCATCGATACTCCCCCACCTCCATCATCCCTTTTCCCATCGACTCTCCCCCACCTCCAAAATCCCGTTTCACATCGACTCCCCCGTCTCCATCATCCCTTATCCCATTCACTGCCTCCCACATCCATCATGCCTTTACCCATCGACTCTCCCCCACCTCCATCATCTCACTACCCATCGACTCTCCCCTAACTCCATCATCTCTTTTCCAATTGACTGTCCCCCACATCCATCATGCATTTTCCCGTCGACTCGCCCCCACCTCCATCATCCCTTTTCCCATTGTCTCTCCCCCACCTCCATCATCCCTCTTCCCATCGACTCTCCCCATCTCCAACATACCTGTTCCCATCGACTCTCCCCCTACTCCATCATCCCTTTTCCCATCGACTCTACCCCACCTCCATCATACCTTTTCCCATCCACACTCCACCAGCTCCATCATTCCTCTTCCCATCGACTCTCCCCCACCTCCATCATCCCTCTTCCCATCAACTCTTTCCCACCTCCATCATCCCTTTTCCCATGGACTCTCTCCCACCTCCATCATCGCCTTTCCCATCGACGCTCCCCCACCTCCATCATCCCTTTTCCCATCGATTCTCCCCCACCTCCATCATCCCTTTTCCCATTGACTCTCCCCATTATCCCTTTTCCAATCGACTCTCCCTATCTTCATCATCCATTTTCCCATTGAACCTCCCTGTCTCCATCATACCTTTTCGCATGGATTCTCCTGTGTCTCCATCATCCCTTTTCACATCGACTCTCCCCATCATCCCTTTTCCCATCGACTCTCCCCCACCTCCATCATCCCTTCTTCCATTGACTCTCCCCCACCTTGATCATGCCTTTTCCCATTGATTCTCCCCGTCTCCATCATCCCTTTTCCCATCGACTCACCCCCACCTCCGACATCCCTTTGCCATCGACTCTCTCCCACCTCCATCATCCCCTTTCCCACTGAGTCTCCCCCACCTCCATCATGCCATTTCCAAACGACTCACTCCATTTCCATCATCCCTTTTCCCACCCACTCTCCCCCACCTCCATCATCCCTTTTCCCATCGACTCTCCCCCAACTCCATCATCCCTTTTCACATCGACTCCCACATCTCCATCAACCTTTTTCCCATTCACTCTCTCCCACATCCGTCATGCCTTTTCCCATCGACTCTTCCCCACCTCCATCATCGCTTTCCCCATCGTCTCTCCCCCACCTCCATCATGCCTTTTCCCATCTACTCTCCCCATCTCCATCATCCCTTTTCCCATGCATACTCCACCAGCTGCATCATTCCTCTTCCCATCGACTCTCCCCCACCTCCATCATTCATTTTCCCATTGACTCTCCCGCACCTGCATCATGCCTTTTCCCATTGATTCTCCCCATCTAAATCATCCCTTTTCCCATTGACTCTCCCCGTCATCCCTTTTCCCATTGACTCTCCCGCACCTCCATCATCCCATTTCCCATCGACTATCCCCCACCTCCATCATGCCTTCTCCCATGGGCGCCCCTACCTCCATCATCCTTCTTCCCATCAACTCTCCCCCACCTCCATCATCCCTTTTCCCTTTGACTGTCCCCCACCACCAACATGCCTTTTACTATCGATTCTCCCCCACCTCCATCATCCCTGTTCCCTTTGATTCTCCCCCACCTCCATCATGCCTTTTCCTATCGACTCTCCCCCACCTCCATCATCCCTTTTCCCATTGTCTCTCCCCCACCTCCAACATGCCTTTTCCCATCGACTCTCCCTCATCTCCATCATCCCTTTTCCCTTTGATTCTACCCGTAATCCCTTTTCCCATCGACCCTCCCCATCTGCATCATCCCTTTTCCCATTGACTCTCCCCCACCTACATCATCCCTCTTCCCATCGACTGTCCCCCACCTCCATCATCCCTCTTCACATTGACTCTACCCCACCTCCATCATCCCTTTTCCCATCGACTCTCCCCATCGCCATCATCACCTTTCCCATCCACACTCCACCAGCTGCATCATTCTTCTTCCCATCGACTCTCCCCCAACTCCATCATCCCTCTTCCAATTGACTCTCCCCCACCTCCATTATCCTTCTTCCCATCGACTCTCCACCACCTACATCATCCCCCTTCCCATTGACGCTCTCCCACCTCCATCAACACTTTTCCCATCGACTCTCCCCCACCTCCATCATCCCTTTTCCCATCGACTCTCCCCCAACTCCATCATCCCTTTTCACATCGACTCCCACATCTCCATCAACCTTTTTCCCATTCACTCTCTCCCACATCCGTCATGCCTTTTCCCTTCGACTCTTCCCCACCTCCATCATCGCTTTCCCCATCGTCTTTCCCCCATCACCATCATCCCGTTTCCCATCGACTCTACCCCACCTCCATCATGCCTTTTCCCATCTACTCTCCCCATCTCCATCATCCCTTTTCCCATGCATACTCCACCAGCTTCATCATTCCTCTTCCCATCGACTCTCCCCCACATCCATCATTCATTTTCCCATTGACTCTCCCGCACCTGCATCATGCCTTTTCCCATTGATTCTCCCCATCTAAATCATCCCTTTTCCCATTGACTCTCCCCGTCATCCCTTTTCCCATTGACTCTCCCGCACCTCCATCATCCCATTTCCCATCGACTATCCCCCACCTCCATCATGCCTTCTCCCATGGGCGCCCCTACCTCCATCATCCCTCTTCCCATCGACTGTCCCCCACCTCCATCATCCCTCTTCACATTGACTCTACCCCACCTCCATCATCCCTTTTCCCTTTGACTCTCCCCATCATCCCTTTTCCCATCGACTCTCCCCAACCTCCATCATCCCTTTTCCCATTGGGTCTCCCCATCTCCATCATCCTTTTCCCATCAACTCTACCCGACCTCCATCATGCCTTTTCCCATCGACTCTCCCCCACTTCCATCATCACTCTTCCCATCGACTCTCCCCCACTTCCATCATCACTCTTCCCATCGACTCTCCCCCAAATCCATTATCACTTTTCCCATCCACTCCCCTACCTCCATCATACCTTATCCCATCGACTCACCCACACCTCAATCATCCCTTTTCACATCGACTCTCCCCATCTCCATCCTCCCTTTTCCCATTGATTCTCACCGTCTCCATCATCAATTTTCCCATTGACACTCCCCATCATTCCTTTTCCCGCACCTCCATCATCCCTTTTCCCATCGACTCTCCCCCACCTCCATCATCCCTTTTCCCATCGACACTCCCCCACCTCCATCATCCCTCTACCCATCGACTCTCCCCATCTCCATCATCCCTTTTCCCATCGACTCTCTGCATCTCCATCAGCCCTTTTCCCATTCACTCTCTCCCACATCCATCATGAATTTTCCCGTCGACTCTCCCCCAGCTCCATCATCGCTTTTCCCATCGACTCTCCCCATCGCCATCATCACTTTTCCCATCCACACTCCACCAGCTGCATCATTCTTCTTCCCATCGACTCTCCCCCAACTCCATCATCCCTCGTCCAATCGACTCTCCCCCACCTCCATTATCCTTCTTCCCATCGACTCTCCACCACCTACATCATCCCTCTTCCCATCGACTCTCTCCCACCTCCATCATCCCTTTTCCGATCGACGCTCTCCCACCTCCATCAAAGCTTTTCCCATCGACTCTCCCCCACCTCCATCATCCCTTTTCCCATCCATTCTCCCCCACCTCCATCATCCCTTTTCCCACTGACTCTCCCCATTATCCCTTTTCCCATCGACTCTCCCTATCTTCATCATCCATTTTCCCATTGAACCTCCTTGTCTCCATCATACCTTTTCGCATGGAATCTCCTGTGTCTCCATCATCCCTTTTCCCATCGACTCTCCCCCACCTGCATCATCCTTTTTCCCGTCGACTCTACCCCTCCTCTAACATGCCTTTTCCCATCGACTCTCCCCATTGCCATCATCACTTTTCCGATCCACACTCCACCATCTGCATCATTCTTCTTCCCATCGACTCTCCCCCAACTCCATCATCCCTCTTCCAATCGACTCTCCCCCACCTCCATTATCCTTCTTCCCATCGACTCTCCACCACCTACATCATCCCTCTTCCCATCGACTCTCTCCCACCTCCATCATCCCTTTTCTGATCGATGCTCTCCCACCTCCATCAACGCTTTTCCCATCGACTCTCCCCCACCTCCATCATCCCTTTTCCCATCGATTCTCCCCCACCTCCATCATCCCTTTTCGCACTGACTCTCCCCATTATCCCTTTTCCCATCGACTCTCCCTATCTTCATCATCCATTTTCCCATTGAACCTCCCTGTCTCCATCATACCTTTTCGCATGGAATCTCCTGTGTCTCCATCATCCCTTTTCCCATCGACTCTCCCCCACCTCCATCATCCTTTTTCCCGTCGACTCTACCCCTCCTCCATCATGCCTTTTCCCATCGACTCTCCCCATCGCCATCATCACTTTTCCCATCCACACTTCACCATCTGCATCATTCTTCTTCCCATCGACTCTCCCCCAACTCCATCATCCCTCTTCCAATCGACTCTCCCCCACCTCCATTATCCTTCTTCCCATCGACTCTCCACCACCTACATCATCCCTCTTCCCATCGACTCTCTCCCACCTCCATCATCCCTTTTCCGATCGATGCTCTACCAGCTCCATCAACGCTTTTCCCATCGACTCTCCCCCACCTCCATCATCCCTTTTCCCATCCATTCTCCCCCACCTCCATCATCCCTTTTTCCACTGACTCTCCCCATTATCCCTTTTCCCATCGACTCTCCCTATCTTCATCATCCATTTTCCCATTGAACCTCCCTGTCTCCATCATACCTTTTCGCATGGAATCTCCTGTGTCTCCATCATCCCTTTTCCCATCGTCTCTCCCCCACCTCCATCATGCCTTTTCCCATCGACTCTCCCCCACCTCCAATTTCCCCTTACCCTTTGACTGTCGCCACCACCAACATCCCTTTTACTATCGATTCTCCCCCACCTCCATCATCCCTTTTCCCATCGACTCTACCCCACCTCCACCATACCTTTTCCCATCCACACTCCACCAGCTCCATCATTCCTCTTCCCATCAACTCTCCCTCACATCCATCATCCCTCTTACTCTCCCACTTCCATCATCCTTTTTCCCATCGACTCTCCCCATCGCCATCATCCCTTTTCCCATCCACACTCCACCAGCTGCATCATTCTTCTTCCCATCGACTCTCCCCCAACTCCATCATCCCTCTTCCAATCGACTCTCCTCCACCTCCATTATCCTTCTTCCCATCGACTCTACCCCACCTCCATCATCCCTTTTCCCATCGACTCTCCCCCACCTCCATCATCCCTCTTCCCATCGACTCTCCCCACCTCCATCATACCTTTTCCCATCCACACTCCACCACCTCCATCATCCCTTTTCCTTTGGACTATCCCCCACCTCCATCATGCCTTCTCCCATGGGCGCCCCTACCTCCATCATCCTTCTTCCCATCAACTCTCCCCAACCTCCATCATCCCTTTTCCCTTTGACTGTCCCCCACCACCAACATGCCTTTTACTATCGATTCTCCCCCACCTCCATCATCCCTGTTCCCTTTGATTCTCCCCCACCTCCATCATGCCTTTTCCTATCGACTCTCCCCCACCTCCATCATCCCTTTTCCCATTGTCTCTCCCCCACCTCCATCATGCCTTTTCCCATCGACTCTCCCCCATCTCCATCATCCCTTTTCCCTTTGATTCTACCCATAATCCCTTTTCCCATCGACCCTCCCCATCTGCATCATCCCTTTTCCCATTGACTCTCCCCCACCTACATCATCCCTCTTCCCATCGACTGTCCCCCACCTCCATCATCCCTCTTCACATTGACTCTACCCCACCTCCATCATCCCTTTTCCCATCGACTCTCCCCATCGCCATCATCACCTTTCCCATCCACACTCCACCAGCTGCATCATTCTTCTTCCCATCGACTCTCCCCCAACTCCATCATCCCTCTTCCAATTGACTCTCCCCCACCTCCATTATCCTTCTTCCCATCGACTCTCCACCACATACATCATCCCTCTTCCCATTGACGCTCTCCCACCTCCATCAACACTTTTCCCATCGACTCTCCCCCACCTCCATCATCCCTTTTCCCATCGACTCTCCCCCAACTCCATCATCCCTTTTCACATCGACTCCCACATCTCCATCAACCTTTTTCCCATTCACTCTCTCCCACATCCGTCATGCCTTTTCCCTTCGACTCTTCCCCACCTCCATCATCGCTTTCCCCATCGTCTTTCCCCCATCACCATCATCCCGTTTCCCATCGACTCTACCCCACCTCCATCATGCCTTTTCCCATCTACTCTCCCCATCTCCATCATCCCTTTTCCCATGCATACTCCACCAGCTGCATCATTCCTCTTCCCATCGACTCTCCCCCACCTCCATCATTCATTTTCCCATTGACTCTCCCGCACCTGCATCATGCCTTTTCCCATTGATTCTCCCCATCTAAATCATCCCTTTTCCCATTGACTCTCCCCGTCATCCCTTTTCCCATTGACTCTCCCGCACCTCCATCATCCCATTTCCCATCGACTATCCCCCACCTCCATCATGCCTTCTCCCATGGGCGCCCCTACCTCCATCATCCCTCTTCCCATCGACTGTCCCCCACCTCCATCATCCCTCTTCACATTGACTCTACCCCACCTCCATCATCCCTTTTCCCTTTGACTCTCCCCATCATCCCTTTTCCCATCGACTCTCCCCAACCTCCATCATCCCTTTTCCCATTGGGTCTCCCCATCTCCATCATCCTTTTCCCATCAACTCTACCCGACCTCCATCATGCCTTTTCCCATCGACTCTCCCCCACTTCCATCATCACTCTTCCCATCGACTCTCCCCCAAATCCATTATCACTTTTCCCATCCACTCCCCTACCTCCATCATACCTTTTCCCATCGACTCACCCACACCTCAATCATCCCTTTTCACATCGACTCTCCCCATCTCCATCCTCCCTTTTCCCATTGATTCTCACCGTCTCCATCATCAATTTTCCCATTGACACTCCCCATCATTCCTTTTCCCGCACCTCCATCATCCCTTTTCCAATCGACTCTCCCCCACCTCCATCATCCCTTTTCCCATCGACTCTCCCCCACCTCCATCATCCCTCTTCCCATCGACTCTCCCCATCTCCATCATCCATTTTCCCATCGACTCTCTGCATCTCCATCATCCCTTTTCCCATTCACTCTCTCCCACATCCATCATGAATTTTCCCATCGACTCTCCCCCACCTCCATCATCCCTTTTCCAATTGACTCTCCCCCACATCCATCATGCATTTTCCCATCGACTCTCCCCATCTCCATCACACTTTTCCCATCGACTCTCTGCATCTCCATCATCCCTCTTCCAATCGACTCTCCCCCACCTCCATTATCCTTCTTCCCATCGACTCTCCACCACCTACATCATCCCTCTTCCCATCGACTCTCTCCCACCTCCATCATCCCTTTTCCGATCGATGCTCTCCCACCTCCATCAACGCTTTTCCCATCGACTCTCCCCCACCTCCATCATCCCTTTTCCCATCCATTCTCCCCCACCTCCATCATCCCTTTTCCCACTGACTCTCCCCATTATCCCTTTTCCCATCGACTCTCCCTATCTTCATCATCCATTTTCCCATTGAACCTCCCTGTCTCCATCATACCTTTTCGCATGGAATCTCCTGTGTCTCCATCATCTCTTTTCCCATCGACTCTCCCCCACCTCCATCATCCTTTTTCCCGTCGACTCTACCCCTCCTCCATCATGCCTTTTCCCATCGACTCTCCCCATTGCCATCATCACTTTTCCCATCCACACTTCACCATCTGCATCATTCTTCTTCCCATCGACTCTCCCCCAACTCCATCATCCCTCTTCCAATCGACTCTCCCCCACCTCCATTATCCTTCTTCCCATCGACTCTCCCCCACCTCCAATTTCCCCTTACCCTTTGACTGTCGCCACCACCAACATCCCATTTACTATCGATTCTCCCCCACCTCCATCATCCTTTTTCCCATCGACTCTACCCCACCTCCACCATACCTTTTCCCATCCACACTCCACCAGCTCCATCATTCCTCTTCCCATCAACTCTCCCTCACATCCATCATCCCTCTTACCATCGACTCTCTCCCACTTCCATCATCCCTTTTCCCATGGACTCTCTCCCACCTCCATCATCGCCTTTCCCATCGACGCTCCCCCACCTCCATCATCCCTTTTCCCATCGATTCTCCCCCACCTCCATCATCCCTTTTCCCATCGACTCTCCCCCACCTCCATCATCCCTTTTCCCATCGATTCTCCCCCACCTCCATCATCCCTTTTCCCATCGACTCTCCCCCACCTCCAAAATCCCGTTTCACATCGACTCCCCCGTCTCCATCATCCCTTATCCCATTCACTGCCTCCCACATCCATCATGCCTTTACCCATCGACTCTCCCCCACCTCCATCATCTCTCTACCCATCGACTCTCCCCTAACTCCATCATCTCTTTTCCAATTGACTGTCCCCCACATCCATCATGCATTTTCCCGTCGACTCGCCCCCACCTCCATCATCCCTTTTCCCATTGTCTCTCCCCCACCTCCATCATCCCTCTTCCCATCGACTCTCCCCATCTCCAACATACCTGTTCCCATCGACTCTCCCCCAACTCCATCATCCCTTTTCCCATCGACTCTACCCCACCTCCATCATACCTTTTCCCATCCACACTCCAGCAGCTCCATCATTCCTCTTCCCATCGACTCTCCCCCACCTCCATCATCCCTCTTCCCATCAACTCTTTCCCACCTCCATCATCCCTTTTCCCATGGACTCTCTCCCACCTCCATCATCGCCTTTCCCATCGACGCTCCCCCACCTCCATCATCCCTTTTCCCATCGATTCTCCCCCACCTCCATCATCCCTTTTCCCATTGACTCTCCCCATTATCCCTTTTCCAATCGACTCTCCCTGTCTTCATCATCCATTTTCCCATTGAACCTCCCTGTCTCCATCATACCTTTTCGCATGGATTCTCCTGTGTCTCCATCATCCCTTTTCACATCGACTCTCCACATCATCCCTTTTCCCATCGACTCTCCCCCACCTCCATCATCCCTTCTTCCATTGACTCTCCCCCACCTTGATCATGCCTTTTCCCATTCATTCTCCCCGTCTCCATCATCCCTTTTCCCATCGACTCACCCCCACCTCCGACATCCCTTTGCCATCGACTCTCTCCCACCTCCATCATCCCCTTTCCCACTGAGTCTCCCCCACCTCCATCATGCCATTTCCCAACGACTCACTCCATTTCCATCATCCCTTTTCCCATCCACTCTCCCCCACCTCCATCATCCCTTTTCGCATTGACTCTCCCCAACCTCCATCATGCCATTTCCCAACGACTCAACCCATCTCCATCATCCCTTTTCCCATCGACTCTCCCCCACCTCCAAAATCCCGTTTCACATCGACTCCCCCGTCTCCATCATCCCTTATCCCATTCACTGCCTCCCACATCCATCATGCCTTTACCCATCGACTCTCCCCCACCTCCATCATCTCTCTTCCCATCGACTCTCCCCTAACTCCATCATCTCTTTTCCAATTGACTGTCCCCCACATCCATCGTGCATTTTCCCGTCGACTCGCCCCCACCTCCATCATCCCTTTCCCCATTGTCTCTCCCCCACCTCCATCATCCCTCTTCCCATCGACTCTCCCCATCTCCAACATCCCTTTTCCCATCGACTCTCCCCCACCTCCATCATCCCTTTTCCCATCGACTCTCCCCCAACTCCATCATCCCTTTTCACATCGACTCCCACATCTCCATCAACCTTTTTCCCATTCACTCTCTCCCACATCCGTCATGCCTTTTCCCATCGACTCTTCCCCACCTCCATCATCGCTTTCCCCATCGTCTCTCCCCCACCTCCATCATGCCTTTTCCCATCTACTCTCCCCATCTCCATCATCCCTTTTCCCATGCATACTCCACCAGCTGCATCATTCCTCTTCCCATCGACTCTCCCCCACCTCCATCATTCATTTTCCCATTGACTCTCCCGCACCTGCATCATGCCTTTTCCCATTGATTCTCCCCATCTAAATCATCCCTTTTCCCATTGACTCTCCCCGTCATCCCTTTTCCCATTGACTCTCCCGCACCTCCATCATCCCATTTCCCTTCGACTATCCCCCACCTCCATCATGCCTTTTTCCATGGGCTCCCCCACCTCCATCATCCTTCTTCCCATCAACTCTCCCCCACCTCCATCATCCCTTTTCCCTTTGACTGTCCCCCACCACCAACATGCCTTTTACTATCGATTCTCCCCCACCTCCATCATCCCTGTTCCCTTTGATTCTCCCCCACCTCCATCATGCCTTTTCCTATCGACTCTCCCCCACCTCCATCATCCCTTTTCCCATCGACTCTCTGCCACCTCCATCATCGCCTTTCCCATCGACGCTCCCCCACCTCCATCATCCCTTTTCCCATCGATTCTCCCCCACCTCCATCATCCCTTTTCACATCGACTCTCCCCCACCTCCAAAATCCCGTTTCACATCGACTCCCCCGTCTCCATCATCCCTTATCCCATTCACTGCCTCCCACATCCATCATGCCTTTACCCATCGACTCTCTCCCACCTCCATCATCTCTCTTCCCATCGACTCTCCCCTAACTCCATCATCTCTTTTCCAATTGACTGTCCCCCACATCCATCGTGCATTTTCCCGTCGACTCGCCCCCACCTCCATCATCTCTTTTCCCATTGTCTCTCCCCCACCTCCATCATCCCTCTTCCCATCGACTCTCCCCATCTCCAACATCCCTTTTCCCATCGACTCTCCCCCACCTCCATCATCCCTTTTCCCATCGACTCTCCCCCAACTCCATCATCCCTTTTCACATCGACTCCCACATCTCCATCAACCTTTTTCCCATTCACTCTCTCCCACATCCGTCATGCCTTTTCCCATCGACTCTTCCCCACCTCCATCATCGCTTTCCCCATCGTCTCTCCCCCATCACCATCATCCCGTTTCCCATCGACTCTACCCCACCTCCATCATGCCTTTTCCCATCAACTCTCCCCATCTCCATCATCCCTTTTCCCATGCATACTCCACCAGCTGCATCATTCCTCTTCCCATCGACTCTCCCCCACCTCCATCATTCATTTTCCCATTGACTCTCCCGCACCTGCATCATGCCTTTTCCCATTGATTCTCCCCATCTAAATCATCCCTTTTCCCATTGACTCTCCCCGTCATCCCTTTTCCCATTGACTCTCCCGCACCTCCATCATCCCATTTCCCATCGACTATCCCCCACCTCCATCATGCCTTCTCCCATGGGCGCCCCAACTCCATCATCCCTCTTCCCATCGACTGTCCCCCACCTCCATCATCCCACTTCACATTGACTCTACCCCACCTCCATCATCCCTTTTCCCTTTGACTCTCCCCATCATCCCTTTTCCCATCGACTCTCCCCAACCTCCATCATCCCTTTTCCCATTGGGTCTCCCCATCTCCATCATCCTTTTCCCATCAACTCTACCCGACCTCCATCATGCCTTTTCCCATCGACTCTCCCCCACTTCCATCATCACTCTTCCCATCGACTCTCCCCCACTTCCATCATCACTCTTCCCATCGACTCTCCCCCAAATCCATTATCACTTTTCCCATCCACTCCCCTACCTCCATCATACCTTATCCCATCGACTCACCCACACCTCAATCATCCCTTTTCACATCGACTCTCCCCATCTCCATCCTCCCTTTTCCCATTGATTCTCACCGTCTCCATCATCAATTTTCCCATTGACACTCCCCATCATTCCTTTTCCCGCACCTCCATCATCCCTTTTCCCATCGACTCTCCCCCACCTCCATCATCCCTTTTCCCATCGACTCTCCCCCACCTCCATCATCCCTCTTCCCATCGACTCTCCCCATCTCCATCATCCCTTTTCCCATCGACTCTCTGCATCTCCATCATCCCTTTTCCCATTCACTCTCTCCCACATCCATCATGAATTTTCCCGTCGACTCTCCCCCAGCTCCATCATCGCTTTTCCCATCGACTCTCCCCATCGCCATCATCACTTTTCCCATCGACTCTCTGCATCTCCATCATCCCTTTTCCCATTCACTCTCTCCCACATCCATCATGAATTTTCCCGTCGACTCTCCCCCAGCTCCATCATCGCTTTTCCCATCGACTCTCCCCATCGCCATCATCACTTTTCCCATCCACACTCCACCAGCTGCATCATTCTTCTTCCCATCGACTCTCCCCCAACTCCATCATCCCTCGTCCAATCGACTCTCCCCCACCTCCATTATCCTTCTTCCCATCGACTCTCCACCACCTACATCATCCCTCTTCCCATTGACTCTCCCCCACCTCCATCATCCCTTTTCCCATCCATTCTCCCCCACCTCCATCATCCCTTTTCCCACTGACTCTCCCCATTATCCCTTTTCCCATCGACTCTCCCTATCTTCATCATCCATTTTCCCATTGAACCTCCCTGTCTCCATCATACCTTTTCGCATGGAATCTCCTGTGTCTCCATCATCCCTTTTCCCATCGACTCTCCCCCACCTGCATCATCCTTTTTCCCGTCGACTCTACCCCTCCTCTAACATGCCTTTTCCCATCGACTCTCCCCATTGCCATCATCACTTTTCCGATCCACACTCCACCATCTGCATCATTCTTCTTCCCATCGACTCTCCCCCAACTCCATCATCCCTCTTCCAATCGACTCTCCCCCACCTCCATTATCCTTCTTCCCATCGACTCTCCACCACCTACATCATCCCTCTTCCCATCGACTCTCTCCCACCTCCATCATCCCTTTTCTGATCGATGCTCTCCCACCTCCATCAACGCTTTTCCCATCGACTCTCCCCCACCTCCATCATCCCTTTTCCCATCGATTCTCCCCCACCTCCATCATCCCTTTTCGCACTGACTCTCCCCATTATCCCTTTTCCCATCGACTCTCCCTATCTTCATCATCCATTTTCCCATTGAACCTCCCTGTCTCCATCATACCTTTTCGCATGGAATCTCCTGTGTCTCCATCATCCCTTTTCCCATCGACTCTCCCCCACCTCCATCATCCTTTTTCCCGTCGACTCTACCCCTCCTCCATCATGCTTTTTCCCATCGACTCTCCCCATCGCCATCATCACTTTTCCCATCCACACTTCACCATCTGCATCATTCTTCTTCCCATCGACTCTCCCCCAACTCCATCATCCCTCTTCCAATCGACTCTCCCCCACCTCCATTATCCTTCTTCCCATCGACTCTCCACCACCTACATCATCCCTCTTCCCATCGACTCTCTCCCACCTCCATCATCCCTTTTCCGATCGATGCTCTCCCAGCTCCATCAACGCTTTTCCCATCGACTCTCCCCCACCTCCATCATCCCTTTTCCCATCCATTCTCCCCCACCTCCATCATCCCTTTTCCCACTGACTCTCCCCATTATCCCTTTTCCCATCGACTCTCCCTATCTTCATCATCCATTTTCCCATTGAACCTCCCTGTCTCCATCATACCTTTTCGCATGGAATCTCCTGTGTCTCCATCATCCCTTTTCCCATCGACTCTCCCCCACCTCCATCATGCCTTTTCCCATCGACTCTCCCCCACCTCCAATTTCCCCTTACCCTTTGACTGTCGCCACCACCAACATCCCTTTTACTATCGATTCTCCCCCACCTCCATCATCCCTTTTCCCATCGACTCTACCCCACCTCCACCATACCTTTTCCCATCCACACTCCACCAGCTCCATCATTCCTCTTCCCATCAACTCTCCCTCACATCCATCATCCCTCTTACCATCGACTCTCTCCCACTTCCATCATCCCTTTTCCCATGGACTCTCTGCCACCTCCATCATCGCCTTTCCCATCGACGCTCCCCCACCTCCATCATCCCTTTTCCCATCGATTCTCCCCCACCTCCATCATCCCTTTTCCCATCGACTCTCCCCCACCTCCAAAATCCCGTTTCACATCGACTCCCCCGTCTCCATCATCCCTTATCCCATTCACTGCCTCCCACATCCATCATGCCTTTACCCATCGACTCTCTCCCACCTCCATCATCTCTCTTCCCATCGACTCTCCCCTAACTCCATCATCTCTTTTCCAATTGACTGTCCCCCACATCCATCGTGCATTTTCCCGTCGACTCGCCCCCACCTCCATCATCCCTTTTCCCATTGTCTCTCCCCCACCTCCATCATCCCTCTTCCCATCGACTCTCCCCATCTCCAACATCCCTTTTCCCATCGACTCTCCCCCACCTCCATCATCCCTTTTCCCATCGACTCTCCCCCAACTCCATCATCCCTTTTCACATCGACTCCCACATCTCCATCAACCTTTTTCCCATTCACTCTCTCCCACATCCGTCATGCCTTTTCCCATCGACTCTTCCCCACCTCCATCATCGCTTTCCCCATCGTCTCTCCCCCATCACCATCATCCCGTTTCCCATCGACTCTACCCCACCTCCATCATGCCTTTTCCCATCTACTCTCCCCATCTCCATCATCCCTTTTCCCATGCATACTCCACCAGCTGCATCATTCCTCTTCCCATCGACTCTCCCCCACCTCCATCATTCATTTTCCCATTGACTCTCCCGCACCTGCATCATGCCTTTTCCCATTGATTCTCCCCATCTAAATCATCCCTTTTCCCATTGACTCTCCCCGTCATCCCTTTTCCCATTGACTCTCCCGCACCTCCATCATCCCATTTCCCATCGACTATCCCCCACCTCCATCATGCCTTCTCCCATGGGCGCCCCTACCTCCATCATCCTTCTTCCCATCAACTCTCCCCCACCTCCATCATCCCTTTTCCCTTTGACTGTCCCCCACCACCAACATGCCTTTTACTATCGATTCTCCCCCACCTCCATCATCCCTGTTCCCTTTGATTCTCCCCCACCTCCATCATGCCTTTTCCTATCGACTCTCCCCCACCTCCATCATCCCTTTTCCCATTGTCTCTCCCCCACCTCCATCATGCCTTTTCCCATCGACTCTCCCCCATCTCCATCATCCCTTTTCCCTTTGATTCTACCCATAATCCCTTTTCCCATCGACCCTCCCCATCTGCATCATCCCTTTTCCCATTGACTCTCCCCCACCTACATCATCCCTCTTCCCATCGACTGTCCCCCACCTCCATCATCCCTCTTCACATTGACTCTACCCCACCTCCATCATCCCTTTTCCCATCGACTCTCCCCATCGCCATCATCACCTTTCCCATCCACATTCCACCAGCTGCATCATTCTTCTTCCCATCGGCTCTCCCCCAACTCCATCATCCCTCTTCCAATCGACTCTCCTCCACCTCCATTATCCTTCTTCCCATCGACTCTCCACCACCTACATCATCCCCCTTCCCATCGACGCTCTCCCACCTCCATCAACACTTTTCCCATCGACTCTCCCCCACCTCCATCATCCCTTTTCCCATCGATTCTCCCCCACCTCCAATTTCCCTTTTCCCTTTGACTGTCGCCACCACCAACATCCCTTTTACTATCGATTCTCCCCCATCTCCATCATGCCTTTTCCCATCGACTCTTCCCCAGCTCTATCATCCCTTTTCCCATCGACTCTCCCCCACCTCCATCATGTCTTTTCCCATCGACTCTCCCCCACCTCCATCATCCCTCTTCCCATCGTCTCTCCCCCACTTCCATCATGCATTTTCCTATCGACTCTCCCAATCTCCATCATCCCTTTTCCCATCGACTCTCCCCCACCTCCATCATCCCTTTTCCCATCGACTCTCCCCCACATCCATAATGCATTTTCCTATCGACTCTCCCAATCTCCATCATCCCTTTTCCCATCGACTCTCCCCCACCTCCATCATCCCTTTTCGCATCGACTCTCCCCCAACTCCATCATCCCTTTTCACATCGACTCCCACATCTCCATCAACCCTTTTCCCATTCACTCTCTCCCACATCCGTCATGCCTTTTCCCATCGACTCTTCCCCACCTCCATCATGCCTTTTCCCATCGACTCTCCCCATCTCCATCATCCCTTTTCCCATCCATACTCCACCAGCTGCATCATTCCTCTTCCCATCGACTCTCCCCCACCTCCATCATTCATTTTCCCATTGACTCTCCCGCACCTCCATCATGCCTTTTCCCATTGATTGTCCCCATCTAAATCATCCCTTTTCCCATTGATTCTCCCCGTCATCCCTTTTCCCATTGACTCTCCCGCACCTCCATCATCCCATTTCCCTTCGACTATCCCCCACCTCCATCATGCCTTTTCCCATGGGCTCCCCCACCTCCATCATCCTTCTTCCCATCAACTCTCCCCCACCTCCATCATCCCTTTTCCCTTTGACTGTCCCCCACCACCAACATGCCTTTTACTATCGATTCTCCCCCACCTCCATCATCCCTGTTCCCTTTGATTCTCCCCCACCTCCATCATGCCTTTTCCTAACGACTCTCCCCCACCTCCATCATCCCTTTTCCCATTGACTCTCCCCCACCTTCATCATGCCTTTTCCCATCGACTCTCCCCCACCTCCATCATCCCTCTTCACATCGACTCTACCCCACCTCCATCATCCCTTTTCCCTTTGACTCTCCCCATCATTCCTTTTCCCATCGACTCTTCCCAACCTCCATCATCCCTTTTCCCATCGAGTCTCCCCATCTCCATCATCCTTTTCCCATCAACTCTACCCGACCTCCATCATGCCTTTTCCCATCAACTCTCCCCCACTTCCATCATCACTCTTCCCATCGACTCTCCCCCAAATCTATCATCACTTGTCCCATCCACTCTCCCCTACCTCCATCATCCCGTTTCCCATCGACTCACTCCCATCTCAATCATCCCTTTGCACATCGACTCTCCCCATCTCCATCCTCCCTTTTCCCATTGATTCTCCCCATCTCCATCATCAATTTTCCCATTGACACTCCCCATCATTCCTTTTCCCGCACCTCCATCATGCCTTTTCCCATCGACTCTCCCCATCTCCATCATCCCTTTTCCCATCGACTCTACCCCACCTCCATCATCCCTTTTCCCATCGACTCTCCCCCACCTCCATCATCCCTCTTCCCATCGACTCTCCCCATCTCCATCATCCCTTTTCCCATCGACTCTTCCCATCTCCATCATCCCTTTTCCCATTCACTCTCTCCCACATCCATCATGCCTTTTCCCATCGACTCTCCCCCAGCTCCATCATCGCTTTTCCCATCGACTCTCCCCCACCTCCATCATCCCTTTTCCAATTGACTCTCCCCCACATCCATCATGCATTTTCCCATCGACTCTCCCCATCTCCATCATCGCTTTTCCCATCGACTCTCCCCCACCTCAATCATCCCTTTTCCTATCGACTCTCCCCCACCTCCATCATCCTTTTTCCCATCGACTCTCCCCATCGCCATCATCCCTTTTCCCATCCACACTCCACCAGCTGCATCATTCTTCTTCCCATCGACTCTCCCCCAACTCCATCATCCCTCTTCCAATCGACTCTCCTCCACCTCCATTATCCTTCTTCCCATCGACTCTCCACCACCTACATCATCCCTCTTCCCATCGACTCTCTCCCACCTCCATCATCCCTTTTCCGATCGACGCTCTCCCACCTCCATCAACGCTTTTCCCATCGACTCTCCCTATCTTCATCATCCATTTTCCCATTGAACCTCCCTGTCTCCATCATACCTTTTCGCATGGAATCTCCTGCGTCTCCATCATCCCTTTTCCCATCGACTCTCCCCCACCTCCATCATGCCTTTTCCCATCGACTCTCCTCCACCTCCAATTTCCCTTTTCCCTTTGACTGTCGCCACCACCAATATCCCTTTTACTATCGATTCTCCCCCATCTCCAACATGCCTTTTCCCATCAACTCTCCCCCACCTCTATCATCCCTTTTCCCTTCGACTCTCCCAATCTCCATCATCCCTTTTCCCATCGACTCTCCCCCACCTCCATCATCCCTTTTCCCATCGACTCTCCCCCACCTCCATCATCCCTCTTCCCATCGACTCTCCCCATCTCCATCATCCCTTTTCCCATCGACTCTCCCCATCTCCATCATCCCTTTTCCCATTCACTCTCTCCCACATCCATCATGCCTTTTCCCATTGACTCTCCCCCAGCTCCATCATCACTTTTCCCATCGACTCTCCCCCACCTCCATCATCCCTTTTCCAATTGACTCTCCCCCACATCCATCATGCATTTTCCCATCGACTCTCCCCATCTCCATCATCCTTTTTCCCGTCGACTCTACCCCTCCTCCATCATGCCTTTTCCCATCGACTCTCCCCATCGCCATCATCCCTTTTCCCATCCACACTCCACCAGCTGCATCATTCTTCTTCCCATCGACTCTCCCCCAACTCCATCATCCCTCTTCCAATCGACTCTCCTCCACCTCCATTATCCTTCTTCCCATCGACTCTCCACCACCTACATCATCCCTCTTCCCCTCGACTCTCTCCCACCTCCATCATCCCTTTTCCGATCGACGCTCTCCCACCTCTATCAACGCTTTTCCCATTGACTCTCCCCCACCTCCATCATCCCTTTTCCCATCGATTCTCCCCCACCTCCATCATCCCTTTTCCCATTGACTCTCTCCGTTATCCCTTTTCCCATCGACTCTCCCTATCTTCATCATCCATTTTCCCATTGAACCTCCCTGTCTCCATCATACCTTTTCGCATGGAATCTCCTGTGTCTCTATCATCCCTTTTCCCATCGACTCTCCCCCACCTCCATCATGCCTTTTCCCATCGACTCTCCCCCACCTCCAATTTCCCTTTTCCCTTTGACTGTCGCCACCACCAACATCCCTTTTACTATCGATTCTCCCCCATCCCTATCATGCCTTTTCCCATCGACTCTCCCCCACCTCTATCATCCCTTTTCCCATCGACTCTCCCCCACCTCCATCATGCCTTTTCCCATCGACTCTCCCCCACCTCCATCATCCCTCTTCCCATCGACTCTCCCCCACATCCATCATGCATTTTCCTATCGACTCTCCCAATCTCCATCATCCCTTTTCCCATCGACTCTCCCCCACCTCCATCATCCCTTTTCCCATCGACTCTCCCCCACATCCATCATGCATTTTCCTATCGACTCTCCCAATTTCCATCATCCCTTTTCCCATCGACTCTCCCCCACCTCCATCATCCCTTTTCCCATCGACTCTCCCCCAACTCCATCATCCCTTTTCACATCGACTCCCACATCTCCATCAACCCTTTTCCCATTCACTCTCTCCCACATCCGTCATGCCTTTTCCCATCGACTCTCCCCCACCTCCATCATCCCTTTTCCCATCGACTCTCCCCCACCTCCATCATCCCTTTTCCCATCGACTCTCCCCCATCTCCATCAGCCCTTTTCCCATCGACTCTCCCCCATCTCCATCATGCCTTTTCCCAATGATTCTCCCCGTCTCAATCATCCCTTTTCCCATCGACTCCCCCACCTCTATCATACTTCTTCCCATCGACTCTCCCCTACCTCAATCATCCCTTTTCCCATCGACTCCCCCACCTCTATCATACTTCTTCCCATCGACTCTCCCCTACCTCAATCATCCCTTTTCCCATCGACTCCCCCACCTCTATCATATTTCTTCCCATCGACTCTCCCCTACCTCAATCATCCCTTTTCCCATCGACTCCCCCACCTCTATCATACTTCTTCCCATCGACTCTCCCCCACCTCCATCATGCCTTTTCCCATCGACTGTCCCTTATCTCCAACTCCATCGCTGTTTCCCATTTTTCCTCTTGACTTTCATAAACCCTCGCACATTTCTCAGTTTGGCATTTCTGATCAAATCGCCCCTCCCTGGGCCGTTAACACTTTTTGTTTTTTCTAACGAAACTGCCGATCAACATTTCTAATGTCTTGTGGTTTGAATTCTGCATCAATTAATAACCCCTGCTAAGGCTGTACTTGCTATTGGCTGCGATCAGGTGATTGACAGTCAGGCGCACGACTCAGAATAGAATGAACATGGAAACCCCGCCCACATCACTGCGTTGCTGCGGGGCCCTTGGGGTTCAGGGCTCCTGCGTTAAACCACTTCTGCGCGAGCCGGACAGTTTGGGAAGAACTTCCCAAGTCTGCAATGCGCATGCACCCGATATGACGAGACAAGGAACCTAAAGGGGCGCTGCCTATTTCAGTGCGCATGCGCTTTACCGCTCAAGGGCGGGTGTGCAGTTTCAGCGTACGGTTGTTCCCTTTTTTTTATCCTTTTATCAATTGTTTTATTCCCAACTTTTATCCTATTTTCGATCTTTTTCCCCACCGTTCCCGCCCCCAACCCACCCCCTCAAGGGCTTTCTGTCAGTTGCTCATGTTGTTCTTTCCGGAGTGCTTACCCTTGTCCTGCTATTACCCTCTTCTGTTTTCTGACAATGCTACCATCAGCACCTCCTTTTGCCCTTACCATTACCATGAACACCCACCTTGTTCTTTTCTTCATGACATCTCTGGCAATCTCTCCTTTGCCTCCATCTGTCGCTGGCCTTTTAACCAGCTGCACCTGCTCCAACTCCCCCCCCCCCCCGCCCCCAAACGGTATAAATTTAATCACATTTTTACTTCTCTTTAGTTGTGAGGAAGTTATATGGAATGGAAGCATTAACTCTGGTTTTCTCTCCATAGCTGCTGTTAAGTCTGTTTTTCTTTCCACAGATGCTGTTTGACCTGCTGAGTTTTACCAGCATTTTCTGTTTTTACTTTTATTTCAGTTCACAATCATTTGGTTTGCGTGACGGTGAGAAAATGTTCAATATTCGTCTTTATAGTGTTAAGATACAGGATTCATAGGATTACTGTAGTGTTGATACATGATATTATTGTTAAACCATGAATTCATCTGCAATTTGAAGTGAAAATGTGGATTTCTGCCTTCACCCCTGAAAATGCAGAAATGTGACCCAGGGAGGATGGAGCCAGTGAGATCGGACAGTGTGTGACCCGGGGTTGATGGAGCCAGTGAGATCGGACAGTGTGTAACTCGGGGTTGATGGAGCCAGTGAGATTGGACAGTGTGTAACCCGGGAAGGATGGAGCCAGTGAGATTGGACAGTGTGTAACCCGGGGTTGATGGAGCCAGTGAGATCGGACAGTGTGTAACCCGGGGTTGATGGAGCCAGTGAGATTGGACAGTGTGTAACCTGGGAAGGATGGAGCCAGTGAGATGAGACAGTCTATAAGCCAGGGAGGATGGAGCCAGTGAGATCAGGCAGTCTATAAAACAGGGAGGATACTGTCCAGGCCTGCCCTGTATGCTGTTCAATGAAGAATATAACATAATGTGCAGTGATTCTGAATAGAAAAGAAAGTCTCTGAAAATAGTTAAATCATATGAAATACACTGCTTTTAAATGAGGGAGTCTCTGGGCAGATTGTAATTGCTCAATATTGTATTTATTATAGAACAACAAAACCTGGAAACGCCTCACCACCATGGCTGAAGCTTCAATTAGGGAAGAAGATCCAACATCTTCAAGAATGGGAATGGACATAGGTAGGTTTACAGAATACTTCAAAGTATAATTTCGGCCCTGACAAATATGAAAATCTTGGGGAAGAATTTGCAGCTCCCACAGGAAGAGGAAGTTGAGTAGAAAGAGGGACGTGAGTGACCATCTAGAGGAACATCACAGTCACAGTTGGAAGGAGCCCCTGCAAACTGAACTGTTCAATAGACAGATCTGAAGAAGAGTCATACGGACTCAAAACGTTATCTCTATCTCTCTCTTTCTCCACAGATGTTGTCAGACCTGCTGAGTTTTTCCAGAATTTTTTGTTTTCATTTCAGATTTCTAGCATCTGCAGTATTTTGCCTTTATATTATTGTTCAATAGATACTTGGTTGTAAACTTGATAGAGACAGTGACTCAGAGGAGGGTCTCATTGAGCAAGAGTGTGACATCAGGGAGCAAGAGGTCACCATGCGTGGGGTGGGTTGAGAGGCACTTTGGCACAGGAGACTTAAATTGGTGGGAGAGCCTATAGTCAGGGAAATAGACAGATGTGTCTGCAGCCCTGAGCAGGTCCTGAATGTTAATTTTCCTCCCTCGTCTCCAGGAGAAATTATATGTGACCATCTCTCGGAAGCAGGATGAACAGAAAATAGTCATATGTTTATAGAGGTAAGATTAAGACTGTAGGACTAGACTGAAAGGAAAAAAAACCCTCTGGATTGTTTTGTGATAGATCACTTAAAGAGGGAAACATGAGGCAGGTCAATGAGTTGTTGCAACTGGAGCAAGAGGGAAAGGTTCATGTTCTTGGGGTATTAAAGTGAGTTCAGGGAGAAGGAAAAGTGTGGCTGTGATCTGAATCCAGCAACAACAATGGTTTTACAGAATTGGAGTAGAGCAGTGTGAAGTCAATCAGCTGGTGTGACTGGAGTGTGGTAAATATCCAGATTTGAGACTAAGAAACCAAATTAATAACACTTGGAATAGAAACAGATGTGTCGGAAGTTACTACAGGTTTTTGACCCTGTAACACTGAAGAAATGGTGATGTATGTCCATGCTGGGAAGCTCTGTCACTTGGTGTGGAAACTGGAGATAATGGTGTTCCCATGCTTCCTCCCTTGTTTTTCTGGATGGTGTGATTTATAAACTATGACTCAGGGTTTAGGTTTTCATGGGATTTGGATTAAAATAGTCCTGTAAACATTTTGAGCAGAGCAAAAATATACTTGTAGCTATCACATGAACAAAGGAATTCGGAGCAGGATTAGACCACTCAGTCCTTCGAACTGGCACCGCCATTCAATAAGATCACGGTGACCTGATTGTAACCTCAACCCCATATTCCCACCTACCCCCTGATAACCTTCCACCCCTTGTTAATCAAGAATCTGGCGCTGCCTTAAAAATATTTAATGACTCTTCCTTCACTGCCTTGTGAGGAAGAGAGTGCCAAAGATTCATGACCCTTTGATAGAAAATATTTCCCCTCATCTCTATCTTAAATGAGCGATCCCTTATTTTTAAACAGTGACCGCTAGTTTTAGATTCTCCCACAAGAGTAAACATCCTCTTCACATCGACCCTGAGGTTTCAATCAAGTTGCCTCTTACTTTTCTAAAGTCTAGGGGATATAAACCTAACCTGAGCAACCTTTCCTCATAAGACAACCTGCCCATTCCTGGTATTAGTTGAGTAAACCTTCTCTGAACTGCTAATACATTTACATCGTTCCTTAAATAAGGAGATCAATGCTGTACATCAGTGGCAAGACATTTTGTTGACCGCTGCCTACACACAGTTGCCAGATTCCACTAATTTCCTTCCACGTAGTTTTTTCCTACCAGTATTATTAAAGCGATACACACGCAAAGCAAGAGCCTGTGAATTGAGGTGCATGCTCGTTGCACACAACATTAACTGTGAGAGCCGTGCGCTCCCTCTGTGTCCGATCAAAGCGCTGCTATGGTTCAATTATCGAGCAGAAAGGGAGGCCATTTTTCTTAGTTTGCAATGACGTGATATCAGTTCCAAAAAAATACAACACCAAGAGACATTATGAAACATGACATTCCTCTCATGTAACAACATTTCCGGTAGGTTCTGCCCAATGTGCTCGACAACTTCCAATTCTGTAGGAAGCCATGGAAACATATTTTGTCTAGCTCTTTATGAAATATTCGGCATGTATCAAATGTATTTAATCTTATTCATGGGGTCATGGTTACTGCAAATTCCCGATTTCAACCCTGCAGCCCACTGAGATGAAGGAGGGCCACTCTTGTGGCCTACTCACTAGCCCAGGTTGCCCATCACTGCTGTACACACTACTCCAGATTTGATCTCACCAGTGCCCTGTAAAACTGAAGCATAACGTCCTTACTTTTGTAATCAATTCCCCTCACAAACAATAACAATCTATTAGCTTTCCTAATTCCTTGACATACCTACGTACTAGCCTTTTGTAAAATTAAGAACACAAAGATGCTCCCGGATGTTATGTTAAATACAATCAAAATTTATGCAGTTAAGGAATAGGAAGGGAAACAGCACTTTTCTTGATGAGTTTTGTAGGCAGTCGAACAGTGAAAATGAGACAAAGGGAGAGGCTCTGTTTTGGGCAAACTTTTAGAATCTGCTTTTTGAGGTTGAATTAGTGAACATTTATAGATTCAGGGGATGATCTAGATAACTGAAACCAATAAACTGAAGGTAGGTTATGTTTGACAAATTGTACATTCTTATTTAAGAATTGACTGTATAGATCAATGGAATGTAGCAACTGTAATGTATATGTCTTTTTGGATGGTGTTTAATAATGTGGGTCGCAGTTTTTGGTGTATGAGGAAATGTGGCTTCTGGATAAAAAGTCTTCTGCATTTACTCTTCATTTGTGGTCACAGATCCGAACTCCACAATCACTGAGTTGTTGACAAATTACGACGATTACCAGTTGTTCAAGTTGACGACATTCTACTGGGACAGACTACAACAGGCGATTGAAGAAGGGGTGGAGGGACTTGCTCCCATGTTAACAGACCAGGACTATTTCAGTCAACAAGAATATCACGTAAGTGGGAGAGATGCAGAATCGATTTAGTTTATTCTAACATCACAGGACTGACAGATTAGTAACAAAGGAATTGCTCGATGATAATAAAGACCTCAGTCTACTTCAGTTTCTAACATTGTCAGTCGCATGATGCAATGAAAATTGAATTGTTGGCTAATCGTATCAATCAATATGTCTGTAACAGACCCTTTGAGGAAAACCTCAGTGGCTCAGAGCTTTTGGAGCCATAGATATAAAGTCTGGAACTTTTTGGAGTTAACAGGATCCAACCAGCAAGAACAAAAGCAGGATGTGACCATCTTTCAGCAGGCAGTGGGACCAGGGCTTAATTTTGCCCATGGGGCTGTCCACCTGGTGCCCTGTACCCAAGAGCTGTCAGGCGTTCAGGTGGACAACAACTCAGCAGCACCATCACTAACAGTGGCCACTACTGGGGCTGCTCTTTGGAAAATGAGGGCCCATCGATGGCTGTGAGCTGTGAAAGTCAAGCAAGTGGAGTCTGGAGATGCCAGGGTCAGTCAGACAGACTTCAGACTCCAGATTCTCATCTCTGGTGCACTATCTCCTTCACACCATCACTTGTGGACAAGCGTTTAGTTGTTTTATTGTCCACTCTTTGAAATTCACTCTGCATCTCTACCTCCCACTTCTCCTTAAAACATCGTCAGATTGCTCCTCGTGAAATGCTGTGGGAGGTTTATATACAGTAAAAGCTCTGTATGAACGTAAGCTCATGATGGAAGTATGTGCTAAATGCTGAACATGGTTAGTAAGGTTTCACAGAGGCTGCAGATTTGCAAAATAATGGTTTCAGATATTTCAAATAATGATGGAAAATGTGATTGAATTGTGACTTTTTTGGTCAATTCTCCTAATCAAGAAATTGGTAATGTTTGTTTCAATTAGTCGATGGTAATTTCTCAGACAGTTTTCCAGCTGCTTCCCACACTTCAGAAACGTCCCTTTGCTGCCACCTGAGTTCTGATTTGCTGCTGTTTTATTTCTGAGTAAATCACAAAGTGTGACAGCAGGAAGTAAATGTGAAAAACAAGTGAATCATATTGTCAATCAGTAATCTGATGTCATGCTGGATACTGAATGACGAGAGAAAACCGATCACATTTATACAACCTCAGATTATCAGGGATTCTTGAGAACTGTTTCCTGATTTCAAATTGCTTTCATTCACACTCATTTGCTATTACTGATGGAATCAAGATGTTTACAGAATATTCACCCATGTTTAGAATAGCTTAGCACTCAACCCAATGACTACCTTCGGAGCTCAAAAAAAGGGGAAATCCCATCACTGAGCAGATCCTTTCCTTCTCATTCTCAGTGTTTATATTTCATTCTGCTCCTTAATATATTCATTATTATTCTTTACAGAAAGTCACTGAGCTCACAGAGAAGGGAAACCAGGCAGAAAGTGCCAAACTTCTTCTAAATCTGGTGATGGAGAAAGGCTCTCAGACCCGAAGGGTGATGTGGGAATCCTTTGTGAAAATGTGCCATGGATTACAAAAATTGGACAAAATATTGAAAGAAATAAAGGAACTTGGTGCGTTAAAATCACACACTGAATTCAATCTCGGATTCAAACATTGCAAATTCTATTATGATGTTACACAGATTTCATGAAATTTAATTGTTTTACATAGGTTCTGATCCATTTGATTATATAAACATCACACAAGGTTTATCGGAATTACCCAGTCACCAAAAAGGTAAGAGATGGAATGGAGATTTCAAACTGTTTATTTCACTTGTGCGAATCACAATGTTTGAATGTTATCATTTGGATAGAAATTGTCAGAATCTGGGAATCAGAAATTCAAAGGCTGTATGGACAAGATTAAACATTGTTTGGAGTTTTCATCAATCCTTATGTATTGAGCATAAATTCAAGATGTAATCCATACGATTTTTGACATTGGGAATGTTGCATTATTTCACTGATTCCAGCGGGTGGCAGATAGCATTTATGAGGTCTTCGACACTTCCAGCTCATGTAATGTGAAACTCAACACCCACCTGGCAGGATCCCGATGCACTGTGAAACCCTGTTCACACCAGGCTGGATTCTGATACACTGTGAAATCCCGTACACACCTGGCCGGATTCTGATACACTGAAATCCCAAACACACCTGGCAGGATCCTGATACACCATGAAACCCCGTACACACCTGGCAGAAGGAAAAGCAGTAGCGTAGTTGCATGTCACTGGATTAGAAATTCAAAGATTCAGGCCAATGCTCTGGGGGACCGGGTTCACCTTGGAAGCTCATGGAATTTAAATTCAATAAAGTTTTTGAATCCATTGAATCATATAAGATCCTGAGGGGACTTGACAGGGTGGATGTGGAAATGATGTTACCTCTTGTGGGAGAATCTAGAACTAGAGGTCACTTTAAAAAAAAAAATAATGGGTCGCTCTGTCTGTGGTTCTCAAAATGAGCAGCTACTCTATTTTGTTTTATTTTTGGCCAGCACAGACACAATGGGCTGAATGGACTTTTTCTGCATCATAATTTTTCTGTGGTTCTATGGTTCATTTAAGACACAGATGAGGATTTTTCTTTCTCAGAGGATTGAGAGTCTTTGGAAGTCTCTTCCTCTTAAGGCAGTGGAGGCAGACTCTTTGAATATTTTTAAATCAGAAGTAAATAGATTCTTGCTAAGCAAGGGGGTGAAAGGTTATTGGGGGTAGGCCCAATCCTCATCCTCAATGATGGAGGAGGCTAGCAAAGCAGTGCAAAAGATAAGGCTGAAGCATTTGCAACAACCTTCAGCCAGAAGTGCCAAGTGGATGATCCATCTCGGACTCAGGTGCCAGCCTTCAGCCAATTTGTTTCACTCACGTGATATCAAAAAAAGGCTGAAGGCACTGGATACTGCAAAGCCTATGCGCCCTGGCAATATTCCGGCAATAGTGCTGAAGACTTGTGCTCCAGCACTTGCCGCCCCTGTTCCTGTACAGCTACAATGCTGACTACCAGGTAATGTGGAAAATTGTCCAGATATGACCTGTTCACACACAGCAGGATAAATCCAACCCGGCCAATTACCGTCCCATCATTCTACTCTCAATCGTCAGTAAAGTAATGGAAGAGGTTATCAAGCGACACTTGCTTAGCAATAATCTGCCCACTGATGCCCAGTCTGAGTTCTGCCAGGGCCACTTAGCTCCTAAACTCATCAGAGCCTTGGTTCAAACATGGACAAAAGAGCTGAACTCCCGAGGTGAGGTGATAGTGATTGCCCTTGTCATCAATCCTTGACTGAGTGTGGCATCAAGGAGCCCTAGCAAGACTGGAGTCAATGCGAATCGGTGGCAAAACTCCACTGGTTGGAGTCATACCTAGCACAAAGGAAGATGGTTGTGGTTGTTGGAGGTCAGTCAACTCAGCTCCAGGACATCACTGCAGGAGTTTCTCAAGGTAGTGTCCAAGGCCCAACCATCTTCAGCTGCTTCATCAATGATCTTCCTTCCAACATAAGGTCAGAAGTGGGGATGTTAGCTGCTGATCGCACAATGTTCAACACCATTCGCGACTCCTCAGATACTGAAACAGTCCATTTCCAAATGCAGCAAGACCTGGACAATATCCAGGCTTAGGCTGACAAGTGGCAAGTAACATTCGCGGCACACAAATGTCAGGAAATGACCATCTCCAACAAGAGAGAATCCAGCCCCTTGATGTTCAATGTCATTGCCATCACTGAATCCCCAATTATCAACATCCTGGGGGTTATCATTGACAAGAAACTGAACTGAACTAGCCATATAAATACAGTGGCTACAAGAGCAGGTCGGAGGCTAGGAATCCTGCGACGAGTAACTCCCCTCCTGACTCCCCAAAGCCTGTCCACCATCTACAAGGCACAAGTCAGGTGTGTGATGGAATACTCCCCACTTGCCTGGATGAGTGCAGCTCCCACAACACTGAAGAAGCTGGACACCATCCAGGACAAAGAAGTCCGCTTGATTGGTACCACATCCACAAACATTCACTCCCTCCACCATCGATGCACATTAGTAGCAGTGTGTTCCATCTACAAGATGCAGTGCAGGAATTCACCAAGGCTCCTGAGACACCACCTTCCAAACCCATGATCCCTACCACCTAGAAGGTCAAGGGCAGTAGATAGATAGAAACACCACCACCTGGAAGTTCCCCTCCACATCTCACCATCCTGACTTGGAAATATATCAACGTTCTTCCACTGTCACTGGGCCAAAAGCCTGGAACTCCCTCCCTAACAGAACTGTGGGTGTACCTACACCACATGGACTGCAGTGGTTCAAGAAGGCAGCTCAGTGCTACCTTCTCAAGGTAAATAGGGATGGGCAATAAATGCTGGCCCAGCCAGCGAAGCCCACATCCCGTGAATGAATAAAAATTGTCAGAAGCACCGTTTTGGAAAATGGCATCATCAGAACAAATGCAATGGAGACGAAGGGACTGAGAGAATGGGATGGAGTCCTTACAGGAGCAGGGTGTTAGGAGCTGTAGTCGAGGTAGCTGTGGAAGTTGGCGGGCTTTTAATGGATATTGGTGGATAGTCTATAACCAGAATTTGAGACAGAGAGGTCAAGGAAGGGAAGAGAAGTGTTGGAGATGGACCCTGATGGAGGGGTGGAAATTGGAAGCAAAATTGATCCATTTTTTCAGGTCCAGATGAGAGCATGAAACAGTCATCGATATACCAAATAAAAAGAGTTGTTGGAGGGAGCCTGAGGACGACTGGAACGAGAAATGTTCCACATACCCCATAAAGAGACAGGCATAACTGGGCCCATACGGGTACTCATAGCCACACCTTTTGAAGCAAGTGAGACAAGTTTAAAGAGAAATTGTTCAGTGAGAGAACAAGTTCAGCCAGACGGGGGAGAGTGATGGTGGATGGGGATTGTTTGGGTCCCCGTTCACGGAAGAAGTGGAGAACCCTCAGACCATCCTGGTCGGGGATGGAGGTGTAGAGAGATTGGACGTCCGTGGTGAAGAGGAGGCAGTTGGGGCTAGGGAGCTGGAAATTGTTGATGTGATGTAGGTCATCAGAGGAATCGTGGACGTAGGCAGGAGGAGAATGGACCAGGGAAGAGAGAATGGAGTGAAGATAGGAAGAAATGAGTTCTGTGGGGCAGGAGCAGGCTGACAATCAGTCTACCGGTCCTTTTTGTGGATTTAGGGGAGGAGGCAGAAGCGGGCTATCTGGGATAAAAACAAAAAACTGCAGATGCTGGAAATCCAAAACAAAAACAGAATTACCTGGAAAAACTCAGCAGGTCTGGCAGCATCGGCGGAGAAGAAAAGAGTTGACGTTTTGAGTCCTCATGATCCTTCAACAGAACTGTTGAAGGGTCATGAGGACTCAAAACGTCAACTCTTTTCTTCTCCGCCGATGCTGCCAGACCTGCTGAGTTTTTCCAGGTAATTCTGTTTTTGTTTTGCGGGCTATCTGGGGTTGGGAGACTGAGTTTGGAAGCTGTGGAAGGAAGATCTTTTGAGGAGATTAGGTCAGTGACAGTCCTGGAAACAATGGCTTGATGTTCAGTGGTGTGATCAAGGTCCAGGGGGAGGTAGGAGGAAGTGTCTGAGAGTTAGTGGTAAGTACGCCAGACAACAACAGCACCACCCTTGTCAGCAGGTTTGATAACAAAGTCAGGGTTGGACCTGAGAGAACGGACTGTGGCAAGTAGAAAGGTTAGAGTGGGTGAGAGGAGCAGAGAAATTGAGGCGGCCGATATCATGCCGACAGTTCTCAACGAAAAGTTCAAGGTAAGGTAAGAGGCCAGAGGGAGGGGTGCAGGTGGACGGAGTATACTGGAGGCGGGTGAAAGGATCCATTGAATTGGAGGGAGGACTCCTGCCCAAAGAAGTGAGCACAGCTGAAGGCGGCAGAAGGATGTGGTTGCACTGGAGATGGTGCAGAGGAGATACACCAGAGTGTTGCCTGGGCTGGAGCGTTTCAGCTGTGAAGAGAGACAGTATAGGCTGGGGTTGTTTTCTTTAGAGCAGAGAAGCCTGAGAGGCGACCTGATAGAGGTATACAAAATTATGACGGGCATAGATAGGGTAGATAGGAAGAAACATTGCCCCCTTAGCGGAGGTGTCAATAACCAGGGGGCATAGATTTAAGGTAAGGAGCAGGAGGTTTAGAGGGGTTTTGAGGAAAAATCTTTTCACCCAGTGGTTGGTTGTAATCTGGAACACACTGCCTGAGGAGTGGTAGTGGCAGGAACCCTCACAACATTTAAGAAGTATTTAGATGAGCACTTGAAATGCCACAGCATACAGGGCTATGGGCCAAGTGCTGGAAAATGGGTTCGAATAGATAGCTGCTTGATGGCCGGCACGGACATGATAGGCCGAAGGGCCTGTTTCTGTGCTGTATAACTGTATGACAGGCCGGGTAATATTACAATAAAGAACAAAGAAAAGAAAATTCACGAATATTGAAGTGCTATTTAGAAGTTGTTATTATGTCAACATAACTTAAGACTGAAAACCACTTTCTGTGTGTTCTTCTTAAAGATGTTCAACAGAAACACAAGGAAACACTTCAGATACAAACTGAAACATTGAGAGTGAACACTATCCTATTAAAGAAGGATAAGATTCTCCAGCTGGTTGATCGATACGTTGAGTTAACGGTCCTTTCTAATGTTCGAGATCAGACACTTTTAGAACATGAACTGCTGGCAAGAGGCCGAGACCATGAAGAGTGGAGAGAGAAACATCTTCATAAACAACTGGAAAAAATCCAAATTGATAAATTGTTCCGCAGCAGTTTTTTCCAGAGGCACAGTTTGCGCCACAAAATGATGGGACTCCTCCGCGGATGCAAATCTGCATCTAGATCTGGGAGTTCAGCAGCAGTGAGTGGAGTCCCAGGGATTGGAAAAACAACAATGATACAAAAGATTGTTTATGACTGGGCCACAGGGAAAATTTATCCACACTTTCAATTTATTTTCAGTTTTAAATTCCGAAATTTGAACACTATTAACTGCAGAATAAACCTGAGGAATCTGATACTGGATCAGTATCCTTACTTCAGGAATGTTCTGGGAGATCTCTGGAAGAATCCAGAGGGATTGCTGTTTATATTCGATGGTTTGGATGAATTTAAGGAGAGTATTGATTTTGCTGACAATCAGAGAAATCAGTCCATGTGCACAGATCCTGAATCCTGGTGTGAAGTGTCTGACATTGTGTACAGTTTAATACAGCACAAGTTGCTCCCAGGATGTTCGGTGTTAGTAACCAGCCGTCCCACTGCACTACATTCATTGAAAAAGGCTGAGATCAATGTCTGGGCTGAAATCCTGGGATTTGCTGGTGATGAACGGAAGGAATATTTCAACAAGTTTTTTGAAGGTCAGACTGTGGCAGCAGCTGTTGTCAAACACTTGGAGGAGAACGAGATCCTGTACACCATGTGCTACAACCCTTCCTACTGCTGGATCCTCGGTCTGTCACTGGGTCCCTTCTTTACACAAAGAGACAGGAAACAGCAGCAAATTCCCAAGACCATCACCCAACTGTATTCCTACTATATTTACAACATTCTGAAAAACCATAGCCGAGAGATTGAAAGCCACCATGGTGTGTTCCTGAAGCTTGGTGAGATGGCCTTCACAGGAGTCTCTGAGAAGAAGATTGTGTTTAGAAATGGAGATTTGATCAAGTACAACCTGCAACCTTCCCAGTTCCTGTCCGGGTTCCCGATGGAACTTTTGGAGAGAGATGATTCTGTCCAGAGTGTGGTTTACACGTTCCCACACCTCACCATCCAAGAGTTCGTAGCTGCACTCGCCCAATTCCTAACTCCAGATCCTGGATACATCAGGAAAGTCCTCCGTGAAGCCTACAGCAAAAAAGATGGGCGATTTGAAATATTTCTCCGTTTTGTTGTTGGTCTCTCTTCCCCACAGTCAGCTTGGCCCCTGGAGGAGTTTCTGGGTCCATTTCTTCATCAAACAACCCGTCAAGTGATTGACTGGGTGAAGGAGAAGGTTGAAGGACAGATTAACAACAGAGAGAGTGAAACTGATAAAAGGGACCTCCTGAACATATTGCACTATCTGTTTGAGTCTCAAAATAAAGAACTGGCTCAGGCCACAGTGGGATCTGTGAAAACACTTGCATTTAGTGAATTGCAACTGACCACAATTGACTGTGTGGTCTTGTCTCATGTCATTGGACTCTGTGATACAATAAAACACCTTGATCTATTTGGCAGCTTCATTCCGTGTGAAGGACTCCAGTGCCTGGCATCCGTTCTGCTCAAATGCCAGGAGTTGAGGTAACTGCTTATTTGTTCCTGTAGCTGGTATTTTCATTGTTAATAAACCACTTACTATGTTATAAAAGAAACTTTATATATGTATGTACACCTTCCAGTTCAAGCATACAGATTCAGAGTCAGAAAAACTTTACAAAATAAGACGAGCATAAAATTCCAAGGAGGAAAATAAGAATGATACCCTTGCTAACAAGTTGTTGGTAAACTTATTGGTGACTCGAGCAGTTTGGAATTAAAACAAAAATAAACAGTGATATTTAGATACAAGACAAATCAAATACGGATATTGTAAATACATTAAACATCAGTGCAGGCAAAATAATATTAAATGATAATTTACCATATAAACTGTAAGCTACACAGATCACATGGGAAACTCCTTTTTATTCATTGTGGATGTGGGTGTCGCTGGCTAGGCCAGCATTTGTTGCCCATTCCTAATTGCCCTTATTCAGAGGGCATTTAAGAGTCAACCACATTGCTGTGGGTCTGGTG
Source organism: Carcharodon carcharias (assembly GCF_017639515.1). Lineage (NCBI taxonomy): Eukaryota > Metazoa > Chordata > Chondrichthyes > Lamniformes > Lamnidae > Carcharodon > Carcharodon carcharias. Next base: position 815,488 of record NW_024470606.1, on the reverse strand, counting down.
TCACACGGAGGCCAGACCAGGTAAGGATGACAGATTTCATTATCTAAAGGACATTAGTGAACCAGATGGGTTTTTACAACAATCGACAATGGTTTCATGGTCATCATTACACTTTGAATTCCAGAATTTTATCAAATTCAAATTCCACCATCTGCCATGGCAGGATTCTATCCCGGTCCCCAGAGCATTACCCTGGGTCTCTGGATTACTAATCCAGCGACAATACCACTACTCCATCACCTTCCCCTATATCATAAAGAATCAAATGGTTTCTGGCAGGGAGGATGAAATATCTCTAATTTAGAATATGACTTAAAACATTTTCCGGCATAATTATTTGAAATTGTTCATGAAATGAGGAAATCTGCTATTTTAAATGTTCAAACTCCCCCTTGGCCATTTATATCCAGGTTGCAGACACACACTGGGCAATCGGGAGAAATTTCCACGAATCTGTACCATCAACTGCTTCTTATTCATAGTGGACAGTCTCCAGTAAAACTCTGTGATATTCAAAAGAATTTTCCAATAAATTACCCCAGTGGTCTACCTGGAAGTAGGGAACTCCTGGAAGTTCCTTCCAAGTATAAGAATATCCACACACACAGTAAATATAGAGCCTGTTTAATGGGGAATAATGTGAGAGACACCCCTCCTGTATAAACTAGGAGAACGCAGATATTTCAACTTGTAAGGGGACAGAATAAACCTTCCATGTTGCATAATAGTTGAGTTGCTCCAATGGAGAGCCCTCAGTGCTGTAAAAATACTGTGATTCTGGGAAAAGCCACTGAGGCAGATTTTACAGCAGCAGTTAGCACAGTTTCACAATATAACTCACCCCGAGGTATTATACAGATTAATGTCATGCACAGCGTTATGAAGTATAGGGAATCACTGCTTTATCATTTACTTTTCAGAAAATTGTGCCATTCTCATAAAATTCCAGATTTAAGGAACAGCAGAAACGAGGCGAGCTTCCTAAAACTTGGTGGGGCCAGTCACTAAGCTTCAGCAGGGTAATTCTGATCATCAGGGAATGAGACCAGACTGAGGGACATTTAGAGGCGGCACGCAGACAATCTCTATCTAATAAATACTGAGAGGGATTAACGTGGCATTCAGCGGCAGTCAAACCAGCGATAGTCAATTGTTCACCAATTTACACTGCTAACTATTTTCTTTTTCATTCAATTGAAAGGACAATCAGGTGAGGTGTAGTATAGACGGGTGATCCAATATCACCCATCATACGCGATCAACAAAACATCAAATTATCTCCTATAGATTTAATTTTCAGTGACAGTAAAATCTCTGCATTAATTTCTGATGTTGCTGCCATGTTTCCTGTGATTTTGAGCACAACATTTGAACAAGATCCGAGTTTTGACTCAATGGGTTGAAGTTTCGGTGCACCCTGGAGGAGGGAACAGAGGTGGCTTGGGTGGTGGTGGTGGACAGGACAGGTGTCAAGAATGCTTGCACCAGAAGAATCTTAATTTCAAGGCACCAATTCTGGTGAGGACAATAATCAGCAGGTGTAGGTGAGGTGGGAAAGGAATCTTAATTGAGGCCAATTAAGACCATTGAGCACCTTGTTAAGCACGTAAAAAGGTTTAAAGTTTTAAAGTGGAAGACAGTTTACCTGCTCATTTGAAGAAAAGTGGGTACAGAGTGACGAGCCAATCAGTGTTGCTGAGTACATCATCCTGGCATTAAAAGAGGCTCAGTGGAGCAAGGGGGACTGGGCACTTAAAAACGGGGTGTCCTTGGTACTGTACAGGGAGTGTTGGCACTCAGCACCCAGGATTTGAATGTGTTGGCATTCTCTTGCATTGCGGAGGCAGAAGAGCAGGGAGCAGACAGCCAAGAAAATTGGCCGGCCACCTGATCAGAAGGAAGGCACCAGCTGGCAATGAGGGCACAGCTGTCAGATGTTGGATTATGGGGTAACACCCTCCATAGGAAGGACACAACTCTGGGTATCAGAAGGACAAGGGAGAGGAAAAAAGGGCAGGAAGGTAACAGAGGCTAATCCCTCAACACAGGAACTATCACTGAAGATGGAGCTACCTGGACATGATCAAGACCCAGTGATACAGGTGATTGTGACTCTCCAGGCAGATGATCAGAGATATCTGTGCCCTCGTTGCTGAAGATTTTGCAGCACTGGTCACAATCATTGCAGCCTTGAACTTCTTCACTTCTGGCTCCTTCCAAGGACCAGCTGTTGATGCCTTAGTTTGACAGACAGACAGACCTTGCAGGGATGGAGGACACTGGATTTCTCCTCCATTGCTGGATTCCCTCAGGTTCAGGGCATCATCAATTGCACCCATCGGTCATCAAGGCACCCAGTGACTGGCCAGTGAGATCCATCAACAGGAAGGACTTCCACTCCTTCACCATCCAGCTGGCCTGTGACCACAACAAAAACTGCTTCCATGTGTGCTCTCACTTTCCTGACAGCTGCCATGACACTTCAACCTCCAAAGTGTGTGTTCTAGAGAACAGATATCTCTTGAAGTGATGTTACTGAGTCCTCTGCAGGAGTCGCAGAAAGAGGCAAAGTGGGGATAGAACCAATGCCACCTACTCTTTGAACAACTGTTGAACAGGCCATCGGGCTTCTGAAGATGTGATTCCAGTGCCTGGGCTAGTCGGCTGGTGCCATCCAATACCCTCTTGCAAGGGTCTCTGTCAGTGTGGTAGTCTGCTGCATTTTCCATGACTTGTCTCTCCAGAGAGCTGTGGACCTTGAGGACAGAGGCCCTGGAAGGAGACAGCTCATCGGGGTAATAGGTTGTGAGAGGAGGAGGAGAAAGGTGAAGGGAGATGATGCTGAACAAAGTGGAGCCCTTGCTGCATGGTGAGATGGTCGCCTCCTGCTACCATTTGGGGAAGAACAGTTCCCTCCCCTCCTAATGGACTCCAGTTTGACATTGATGGATCAAAGGGATGCCCTGCCCAAGTGCCTGAACTCTGGCTTACCTAGGACATCTCCCATCCCTCTGGTGCTGTGGAAACTATTGACATAAACTGTTGATCTCTCCCTCAGGACAACCAGCGGTGATGGCTGTCATGTGAGTTTAAATGAAGTCCACACTTTCTCTGACCCACCTCCATTCTGCCCCCAATGGCTCTAAATGAACAGGAAACCTATCTCCATGACAATTAGTGGCATCCCCATGCACAAATCGTAACTTTAATCAGTTTTGCACCAGTGCTGGGCTTCTGACCCAAAAATCAACTCAGCTTCTGTTTCTCGCCTCCATGGTTGAAAATTCAGCCCATTTTAATGTGTTTCCCACTCTTTCTGTTTAGACTGAGTTGCAATAAGCTGGGAGATTCAGGAGTGAAACTACTGTTTGCTGCTTTGAGGAATCCAGACTGTAAAATACAGAAACTGCAGTAAGTATCGACTTGTGTTTATAATAACTGGGTATCTGACAGTGTACATTACTAGTATGAGGGATAGTGTTATTATTAACACTATGTTATTATGAGTATCAGTAATAGTATTAATGAACAATGGGGATGAAAATGGACATGGGCAAAACAGGATACGTCACATATGCTGGGGGCTATAAGAACACCTGGTTTTGAGGTCTATTGATTTAGATCCATTTCGCAGGTGACTGATGCAGAGCTGATTATTCTGCAACTTCCTCCATGTCCAATTTCATGCCGATTTCCATTGTTTTCCTCTTTCTCTGATCTCCAGACTGCGTTACAACAATCTCACAGTTTCTTGTGCCAAGAATCTCGCTTCCACTCTCAGTACAAACCAGTTACTGACGAACCTGGACCTGGGTAATAATAAACTGGGAGATTCAGGAGTTAAACAACTGTCTGTGGCTCTGAGGAATCCGGACTGTAAAATACAGAGACTGGGGTAAGTACCAGATTGTGGGAGATTGTGTTTCTAATAATGGAATATCTAACATTGTAAATTTATTATCAGTATCAGTAATAATGTCATTAATAAACACAGCACATTATCATTCCCCTCAGTATTAGTGTTATTAATAAACACCATAGATTTACTCTGATTCCTATAATGTTTTCTCGCTGATCTCCAGCTGGATAGTAACAGCCTCATATATTCTCACCTCCCGTCTCAGTGAAAACGGGTCATTGATGGCTCTGAACCTGAGTTAAAATCAACTGAGAGATTCAGGGGTCAAACCTTTATATAATCGTCTCAAATTCTCAAAAACATGCATCAGAATAAAAAGATTGGCAAAACAAATGTTTATACAACTACCAGATATGGTATTGTACTGTATTACATTTTCAGCTTGGTTTAATTATACATTCAGATTATAGATCTTTAAACTTACAAGCTTCTCTGTTTGCTTAAAAATAGAAAACTGTTATAAATATTTTAGTAAAGCAGTTAACAAATAATCAAGATGAATAAACTGAGAGTCTGTGACTCTGAGAAACCTGACTGTAAAGTACAGAAACTGAGTGAGATTGTGTTTATGATAACGAGATGTCTAACACTGTACAATATCATTATCGGTCATAGTGTTGTTAATAACAGCAACTTGCATTTATATAGCAAGGAATATTATCAACAGATTTTGGAACCAAGAAGGATGGTGGTGGTTGGTGGGCAGGGAGATGAGGGTGGCATCAAGAAGCTCTGGCCAAATTGAAGTTAAACGGAATCAGGGGGAAAGCCCTCCATTGGTTGCAATCATACCTAGTACAAAGAAAATGGTTGTTGGTGGGTAATCATTTCAGTCGCATTGTCAAGGACATTTCTGCAGGAGTTCCTCAAAGTAGTGTCCTAGACCCAACCATCTGCAGCTACTTCATCAATGACCTTCCTTCTGATACTGAAGCAGTCCATGCCAATATGCAGCTGGAATACTCTGTGCAGTATTGGTCTCCATAATTAAGAAATGATGTACTTGCATTGATGGCGGTACAGCAAAGGTTCACTATATTGATCTCTGAGATGAGGCTGTTGTCCTATGATGAGAGACTGAGTAAAGTAGGCCTATAGTCTCTGCAGTTTAGAAGAAGGAGAGGCGATCTCATTGAAACATTAACATTCCAAAGGGGCTTGATAGGATAGACACAGAGGGCAGAAGCTTACAACCCCTCCCGCTGGCAGGATTTTCTGGTCCCGCCAAAAGCAATGGACTGTTGAATGGCCGGCCGCATTATATGGCCCCATTTCTGCCTTGAAGGTAAGATTCCACCTGGAGACCTTTTCAGCAGGCCAGGGAATCTAGAACGTTGGGCAGAGTCTCAGGTTAAGGTGCTGATCATTTAGGACTGAGAGGAGGAGAAATTACTTAACAGATGGATTTTAGAATCTCTTGAATTCTGAACCCCAGAGGCTTGTGGGTACTCCATTGTTGAATACATTTAAGTCTGCAATTTTTGGTGTCTCCAGGAATTAAGATATAGGGAGTTAGGGTGGGGGGAAAGGGGAGTTGAAGCCGAAGATTAGCCTTGACCACATTGAATATAAGAGCAGGCTCGATGGGCCCTGGGGCCTATCATTGCTCCTATGATCTTGTGTAGCAAAACCTGAACAAACTTTAGGCTTGGCCTGATAAGTGACAAGTAACATTCGCATCACACAAGTGCCAGGCAATGACCATTTCCAAAACAAGAGAATCTGATCATTCCCCAATGACATTCAATGGCATTAACATTGATTGTAACCCTCAGGATGTTGATAGTGGGGTATACATTGACCAGAAAATAAACTGGATCATCCATTTGAATACTGTGGCTACAAGAGCCAGATGCTGGGTATTCTGCGGTAAGTAACTCATCTCCTGACTCCCTAAAACTTATCTACCATCTTCAAAGGCACAAGTCGGTTGTGTGACGGAGTACTCTCCACTTGCCTGGATAAGTGCAGTTCCAACAAAGCACAAGAACAAGAACACCGTCCAGGAGAAAGGAGCCCATTTATTTGGCATCCCACCTACTGCTTTAAACATTCACTCCCTCCACCATTGATGCACAGTGGCAGCAGTGGGTACAGTTTATGAGATGCACTGTAGCAACTCACCAAGACTCCTTCAAAAGCACCTTCCAAACCAGCGAACTGTACCACCTAGAGGGACTAGGGCAGCACATGTATGGGAACACAACCATCTGCAAGGTCTCCTCTAAACCACACACCGTCCTGACTTGGCACTATATCATTGTTACTTCACTGTTATAGGATCAGAATCCTGGAACTCCCTTCCTAATAGCACTGTGGGCGTACCTGCACTAGGTGGACTGCAGCAATTAAAGAAGGCGGCTCACCACCACCACCACCTCAGGGAGTAGGAATGGTCAGCAAGTGCTGGCCTTTCCAGTGACGCTCACATCCCAGGACAGAATTTTTTTAAAAAACAAGCATTACCAACTAAAGAGATGGCTACTATGCCTGTGTGGGACCCAAGCATGGTTGCAGAGGAGAGATACAAAAGCTGCTACGGGACAAATTAAGTGACCATTGAAAAGGCATATGAAGATGAGGTTCTGCTCCCAGGGTAGATTCGTTGGAGCCCTTCAATATACCCAGCAAGGGCTTCGCGTGGCCTGTTGCTGTGCTGTGATCTGCAAAACCTGGAGCTCTAGAGAGGAGAAGCTTTGAACAATGAGGGCGATGCCTCCTCTGATAACCCCAGGGACCACAGGGAAGGTACCATGAGATATGTGCAAGGGAGGTTTGAGATTCAGCAATACAGACATGTTTCATATGAACCTTACTTACAAACTCTTTCAATGCAATAAATCTTGCACCTCCTGCAGCCCTGTTATTTTTTTGAATGTTCTTAGCATTTTCCTGGACATGTCACTACAGGAGGCAAAGACATTCAGTGTTGCCCCTCCCATCTGACCCCTTGAAGGAGCTAGTGAACTGTTAAAGGCCCAGTAAGATGGGAAAGGATTCTCTTTATGATGCATCATCTTAGAATTCAGTAAACACAGATACACAGCAAAGTGACATAATAACAAAGTATAGCCCCATGAAACCCAAACTGCAGCGAGGTCAACTTTTTAAAGTGCTTGCAGGGCTCCTCCTTTGTCAGCTGAGGTGGAGGCAGGTTACTGATCTTTCTTCAAGGATTTCAATAACCATGGCTGGCTATGCTCTGGTTGCCTGAGGCCCAGAGGGGCCCGGCTTACTGAGATCCTCAGATACTGGAGCTGGCTCTGTCATTGCAGCTTTGTGAGGTGCTGGAGTCATGGTCAGAGCAGAGGAGGACTTGTTGCCCACACCAATAGCGCCCTGACAGGAGTTCCCAGATGCTGCAGGCAGCCTATTTTACACCCTCTCAGGACACACTGGACCCTCTCTGCTCTCCTGAGGAATCTGCAGTCCTGGCAGTGACTCCAGGCACCTCATCAGCCCTCACCCAGCTCTGCTCCACAGCTCCTCATGGAGCTAATGACGACATGCAGGTCAGTGTGTATCTCCAGCGGGTGGTATGCTGGATGTGGCTCTCCATAAATGTCGCCAACCTCTCGATGGAGGATGTCATATGAGCTCCTGCCAGAGGCACGGGAGCACTCATGGTCTGGATGCAATCTTCCATATTTTGCATATAAGACCATAATACGAGGGTGTGGAAGTAGGCCATTTGGCCCACTAGTCTGCTCCGCCATTCAGTGAGATCACGACTGACCTGATAATCCTCAACTCCACTTTCCTGCCGCTTCTCGTTTCCTGTCTATATCTCTGTAGACTCCTTGTGTCATTTTCACCACTTGCCTTCCAACCTATTTTTGTATCATCTGCAAATTTGGCGATAGTGCATTCACTTCCCTCACTGATTAAAAATCTGTCTATCTCAGTCTTGAATATACTTAATGACCCAGCTTTTATAGCCCTCTGTGGTAAAGAATTCCACAGATTAACTACCCTCTGAGAGAAGTAGTTCCTCCTCATCTCTGTTTTAAATGGGCGACCCCTTACTCTTGAGATTATGCCCTCAGATCCTAGGCTCTCCCACAAGGGGAAACAATGTCTCAACATCTACCCTGTTAAGCCCGCTAAGAATATATGTTTCAATTAGATTGCCTCTCATTCTTTTAAACTCCAATGAGTACAGGCCCAACCTACTCAACCTCTCCTCATAAGAAAATTCCTCCATACCCAGAATCAACCTAGTGAACCTTGTCTGGGCTGCCTCCGAAGCCATCTATCTATCTTTCCGTAGATAAGGGGACCAAAATTGTTCACAGTATTCTAGGTGTGGTCTAATTAGAGCCTTATTTAGTTTTAACAAGACTTCCTTATTTTTATACTCCATTTCCTTTGAAATAAAGACCAACATTCTGTTTGTCTTTCCTATTATCTGTTGAACTTGTATATTAGCTTTTTGGGTTTCATGCACAAGGACTCTCAAACCCCTCTGTGCTGCAGCCTTCTGCAGTTTTTCTCCATTTAAATCATATTCCACTCCTCTGTTGTTCCTGCCAAAGTGTATAATCTCTCATTTTGCCACATTATATTCTATCTGCCACTTTTTTGCCCAATCAACCTGTCTATATCCCTCTGTAGACTCCTTGCGTCATTCTTACCACTTGCCTTCCCACCTATTTTTGTATCATCCACAAATTTGGCGATCGTACATTCACTTCCCTCATCTAAGTCATTAATATATCTTGTAAATAATTAGGCCCCAGCACTAATCCCTGTGGCACCCCACTAGTTACAGGTTGTCATCCTGAAAATGCCCCCCTTATCACAACTCTCTGCCTTCTATTAGTAGGCCAATCCTTTATCCATCCTAATATACCACCCATGGGCTCCAATCTTATTAAGTAGGCTTAAGTGCAGTACCTTATCGAATGCCTTTTGGAAATCCAAATATTTTACATCTACTGGTTCCCCTTTATCTATCCTACTAGTTACCACCTCAAAGAATTCTAATAAATTTGTCAGGCATGATTTCCCCTTCATGAAGCCATGCTGATTCTACTTGATTAGATTATGTAATTCTAAATGCTCTTCTATTACATCCTTTATAATAGACCCTAGCATTTTCCCAATGACAGATGTTAAGCTAACTGGCCTATAATTACCTGTTTTTTGTCTCCCTCCCTTTTTGAAAAAGGGCGTTACATTGGCAGTTTTCCAATCCTCTTGAACTTTTCTAGAATATAAGGACTCTTGGAAGATTACTACCAGAGCATCCACTATCTCTGCAGCTACTTCTTTAATATCCTGGGATGCACCCCATCAGGTCCAGGGGACTTATCGGCCTTTGGCCCCATTAGTTTCTCTAGTAGTTTTTCTCTAGTGATGGTTATTGTATTTTTCCCCCCCCTCCTTCTCTTTTGCCCCTTGATTATTTAGTATTAGAATGCTATTAGTGTCTTCTATTCTGAAGCAAAGTATTTATTCAACTACTGTGACATTTCCTGGTTCTCCATTATTATTTCCCCAGCCTCATTCTGCAAAGGGCCTATGTTCACTTGGGTCTCTCTCTTTCTTTTTATATATCTAAAAAAGCTCTTACTCTCCATTTTTATATTACTTGCTAGTTTACCCTCAAAGTTTATTTTTTCCCTCTATTATATTTGCGTCATCATTTGTTGGCTTTTAAAACTTCCCCAATCCTCTGGCATACCAATAATCTTTGCCATAATGTATGTATTTGCTTTTAATTTGATCCTATCCTTAACTTATTTGGTTATCCATTGTAGGTTTATCCCCTTGAACCCTTCTTCCTCACTGGGATATATCTTAGTTGTGAATCATGAATTATTTTCTTAAACGTCTGCCATTGTTCGTCAACTGTTTTTTCTGCTAAAATCCTATCCCAATCTACTCCAGTGAACTCTTCCCTCAATCCTTTGTAATTACACTTATTTAAGTTTAGCACAGTTGCTTCCAACCCAAGTTTCTCTCACTTATACTGAATGCTAAATTCTACCATGTTATGTTCACTATTTCTTAGGGTATCTTTTATTCTGAGATCACTGATTAAAACTGCCTCATTACACATTACCAGATCCAAAATAGCCTGATTCCTGGTCAGATCCACAGCATATTGTTCTGGGAATCTGTCCTGAATGCACTCTGAGTCCTTGTTCATGGCTACCTCTGCCAGTTTGATTTCCCTAATCTACATCAAGATTATAGTCACCCATGATTAATATACTCTCATTTACATGCTCTCATTTATCTCCTGATTTATTTTCTGTCCTACAGTATAGCTACCAAAGACTACCCTCACCAGTGTCTTCTTCCCCTTGTTATTTCTTGCCTCCACCATATGGATTCTAAACCTTCCGATTCAAGATCCTTTCTTGCTATCGTACTTATTCCACCTCGTACTAACAAAGCTACCCCACCACCCTTCCTTCCTGCCTGTCCTTCTGAAAAATCACATACCCCTGATTATTTAGTTCCCAGCTTTGATCTCCTTCTAACCATGTCTCCGTAATGGCTATAAGATCATGTGCATTAACCTCTATTGGTGCCATTAGTTCATTTATTTTGTTCCGAATACTACGTGCATTTAAGTAAAGAGCCATTAATTTTGCCTTTTTACCATTTTTGTCCCCTTTGACCCTATTTGCTGCTGTTTTTTGTCTGGCCCTTCCTATCACACTCTGGGTATTATTACCTCAATAGCTGCCTAGCAAAGCCGCCATGCCCTTTTGCTTTGTAAGCCTACGTATTCCCTTTCCAGAAGCCTCCCACCCACTCTATTTAGTTTAAAGTCCTCTCTACAGCCCTAGTTATTCGGTTCGCCAGGACACTGGTCCCAGTATGGTTCAGGTGAAGCCCGTCCCACTGGAACAGCTCCATTCTACCCTAGTACTGGTATCAACCAGTGCCCCATGAACTGAAACCCATTCCTCCCACATCAATCTTTGAGCCATGCATTTAACTCCTTGACTTTATTTACCCTATGCCAGTTTGCCCGTGACTCAGGTAGTAATCCCGAGATTATTACCTTGTATGTTCTGCTTTTTAATTTAGCTCCTAACCATTCAAATTCTTTCAGCAGAGCCTCCTTTCTAGTCCTATCAATGTTGTTCGTACCAATGTGTACAACGACAACTGGATCCTTCCCCTCCCACTGCAAGTTCCTCTCCAGCTTTGAGGAGATGTCCTTAACCCTGGCACCGGGCAGGCAACAGAGCCTTCAGGACTCATGCTCATGGCTGCAGTGAACAGTATCTATCTCCCTAACTATACTGACGCCTAGAACAAGTACCACCTATTTCATTCACGCACTTGAATGGTTCCCTGTACATTGGTGCCGTGGTCAGTTCACTGATCCTCCCTACAGTCCCCGCTCTCGTCCACAAAACTCGCAAGAACCTCGTAATTGTTGGACAGTTGCAGGGGCCGAACACTACCCCCTGAGCTTCTAAACCTGCTTCACCTTCAGTCACACCCTCCTGTCCTTGGTCACAGACCAAATTTGAATTACCTGATCTGAGGGATGTGACCACCTCCTGGAACAAAGTGCCCAGATAACTTTCCCCCTCCCTGATGTGGCGCAATGTCTGCAGATCGGACTCCAGCTCCATAACTCCGATCCGATGTTCCTAGAGCTGCAAACACCTGGTACAGATGAGCTTGATGTCCAGTAGCTCCCACATGATGCTGCAGCAGCACAGCACTGGTCCTGCCATCACTATCATATTTTATGCAAATTATTAATTAATTATTCTCGGATCCCTGCTCTTTACACTTTATTACAATTATATTTTATACACACACCAGAATCCATCTTATACTTAATTTATAAGAAAAAGAAAGACTAGAAACCTAAACCCAACTAAACACCTTAGTTTTAATTAAAGACTAGAAATACTCACCAATCAGCTGCTCTCCGCTCTCTGTTCCCTCTTGCGCTCTTTAATGGACTCTCACTCTCCTCGTATCCTCTTACAGTTAAAGGTCACACTCCACTCACTCAGTGTTAAAGGCCACTCTCCTCTTGCTCTCTCACTGTTAAAGGCCATGCTCCTCTCACTTTCTCACTGTTAATGGCCCCACTACTCCTTCCTCTCTCAGTTAAAGGCCACTCTCCTCAATATCTCTCATAAATGGCCCAGCTGCTTTTCACAAGCACTCTCTCTGTAAATGGCCCTGCTGCATTTTTTGAGCGCTCTCTCTGTAAATGGTCCTGCTGCTTTTCACAAGTGCTCTTGCTGTAAATGGCCCTGCTGCTTTTCACAAGCGCTCTGTATATGTACACATAGCCTCAGGAAACTCAGCCAGATGTTCACACATGTCTCTGTATCAGACACTTGTTGTAGACTTTTTGTCATGTCATCAGCCCTAAGCTTGACATTGCCCTGCCCTCCCACAGCCCACAATTTTGAGTGACCTTGGCTATTACTGTTTCCATCAGCCGTTTGGGTATGTCTGTGCTGTGCTAAGAACGTTGTGACCTTGTTAATTACATGTGACAGTATCTGTGATGGTGGAGGGTGCAGGGACATAATGTGACTGCGCACCCTCTGAGTTCCCCCACCCCTTCTCAGAGGTGGACGGCTCTCCTCCGGTCACAGAAGCCCATGATTTGTGAGAGAGAGAGGGGAGTGATTACTGGGCAATGCACATTCCAAAACGTCCTTCAGACTATTCTTTGTGACCAGTGATGGACACACGAACACTATTTTGTGGTCACCAGAGGGTCTCCTGTGTCATTCATTAGGCCACTCACACTCTCAGTTCCACAACCACCTCATTGTCCACCCTGTCATCAGGTCACCCAGTACCTCATTCTCCGTAGGCATAAAGCTGGCAAGTTATTGGGTGCTGCCACCCACCTTGGGTTGTTCCCTGATATTATGCGCTTACATTTCCTACATAACATCAGTTTTGATACTCACCCATCAAAAGCACACACTAGCCTATGCTGGCCTGACTGTCCATCATAGTCACAGGGATGCCTCCTGCATGCGGCCGTTCGGTCTTGGCAGAAGTCAACTCTGACTGACCAGATCCCTCCACTGAGAGGCTGCCATGTCTGTAACAGCCAATGCTGCTGCCTGGCCATTGCCAATGGCTGGGTGGGAATGCCCTTTCTACCAATTTCACGTTCATCCTTATTCACATGTAAGACTATAAGATTAACATTGTGTGCTGCACTCACCTTGCCAGAACACATCAGGGCATTGATACATTTGCAGCACTGCAATCACGTGCCTGCTCACCACCTCAGCTATCTCCATTCCGACTTGCTTGGATTGAGGGAACAGGACCTCCCTCCAAGTTCAAGCAGTCTGGAAAACCACCTCCAGGGAGGCATCAATGAATCAGTGAGAAACTCTTGATCTGCCTTCTGCTGTCTCAGGCCATCATTCACTAACCAGGGCTCCCTCGCTGGTCCATCCAGAGCTGCTGAGTTTGAAAGCATTGCTGCCTGAACCTTGAGTTGCCCTACCCCTTCTGCCTGAGTAGATGCCCCCCACGCCACCTCCCCCCCGCCCCCTCATTTCTCTCCCCCAAACCTATCGGTTGTGAATTGGCTGGTTCTGGAAATATCACGTTCATAACTCTGCCTGTCCTGCCCATAGGGCTACACCACCCATTTCCAATCCTGATGTTAGGACTTCATAGCTTCAAATAAAATCACAGCCATTCTCTTCAGCCCCGCTACAAATTTGAATCCTGAGCCACTAACTATCCCATATCCCTACCTCAGCAACTTGAGATGACGACATGCAGATGCTGTGCTTTTGTCTTGCACAAAATCCTTTTTGTCATTTAATCACTCCTACACTTCCATTTTCATTGAACTGAAATGATAACGCTGTCCCTCTCTTCACAGATACTACCTGACCTGCAGAGTATTTCCAGCAAATTCTATTTATCAGTCAGATTTGCAGCGTCAGTAGTATTTTGTCTTCTCTTTAAACTGAAGTTGTGCTTCTTGTCTGTCTTCACATGTAGATTTATTATTCACATTTAGTGTTCCTAAAAACACTGGGGATTTGCCCTGATTCCTGTTATTCTTCTCTCTTTGGTTTCCAGGCTGGAAGATAATGCCCTCACAGATTCTAGTGCCGAGGATCTCGCCTTAGCTTTCAGTACAAACCAGTTACTGACAAATCTAAACCTGGGTTATAATAAGCTGGGAGATTCAGGAGTGAAAATTCTGACTGTGGCTCTGAGGAATCCAGACTGTAAAATACAGAAACTTGGGTAAGTACCAGGTTGTGTGATTTTATGTTTAGAGTAACTGGATATTTAACAATATATTTTGAGCACTGTTAATAGAATAATAAATAGACACTGTCCATTATTATTACTGTCAGTGGTAGTGTTATTAATTTTAAAAAACTGCCTATGTTCTGACTCCTGTTATTTCTCTCTCTGATCCCCTGACTATGGGATCTTAGTCTCACAGATTTTTGTGCCAAGGGTATGGAAGAATAATGTGACCATCCTCCTCCTCCTCCTCCTCAGAGGTGGACGGCTGTCCCCTGGTCACAGCTGTCCTTGGTTTGTGAGAGAGAAAAGAGTGAATAGCGGGCAATGCACGTTCCAATATGTCCTTCAGACTATTTGATGTAACCAGTGATGGTTACACAAATACTATGTTCAATGTTCACCAGAGGCTTTCCTGTGTCCAGCCATTAGGCCACTCACTCTCTCAGCTCACAGCCCATCTCACCATCAGTGATTGCCTGCCCTGCCTGCAGGTCTCCCAGCTCCAGTGCTTCATCTTCCATGGGTGTAAGAATGGCAAGCTCTGGACACTGCCACTCTTCTCAGTTCGATCCCTGGCATTGTGTGCCCTCTTCAACAAGCACTTAAATTTCCATTGTTACTTGCCCATTAGCCTACGCTGGTGTCAACCTGACTGTTCATCATGGAGCCACAGGGATGCCTCCTGCATGTGGCCGCTTAGTCATGGCAGTGCAGGAGTTAACTGTGAGTGACTGGGGCCCTTCATAGAAAATCTGACATGCCTGTTTTTTTAAATTCATTCATGGGTTGTGGGCTTCGCTGGCTGGGCCCAATTTATTGCCCATCCCTAGTTACCATTGAGAAGGTGGTGGTGAGCTGCCTTCTTGAATCGCTGTAGTCCATAAGACCATGAGATGCAGAAGCAGAAATTAGGCCATTCGGCCCATCGAGTCTGCTCTGCCATTCAATCATGGCTGATAAATTTCTCAACCCCATTCTCCCACCTTCTCCCAGTAACATTTGATCCCTTTACCAATCAAGAACATATCTATCTCGGTCTTAAAAACCCTCAATGATGTGGCCTTCACAGCCTTCTGTGGCAATGAATTCCATTGATTCACCACTCTCTGGCTAAAGAAGTTTCTCCTCATCTCTGTTCTAAAAAATCTTCCCTTTACTCTGAGGCTGTGCCCTCGGGTCCTAGTCTCTCCTACTAATGGAAACATCTTCCCCACGTCCACTCTATGCAGGCCTTTCATATTCTGTAAGTTTCAATCAGATCCCCCCTCATCCTTCTAAACTCCATCGAGTATAGACCCAGAGTCCTCAAACGTTCCTCATATGTTAAGCCTTTCATCCCTGGGATCGTTCTCGTGAACCTTCTCTGGACCTTCTCCAGAGTCAGAACATCCTTCCTGAGATACGGGGCCCAAAATTGCTCACAATATTCTAAATATTCTGACCAGGGCCTTAGTCCATGTGGTGTAGGGACACCCACGGTGCTGTTAGGAAGAAAGTTCTCAGATTTTAACCCGGTGACAGTGAAGGATCAGCAATATATTTCCAAGTCAGGGTGGTGAGTGACTTGGAGGGGAACTGCCAGGTGGCGATGTTCCCATCTATCTGCTGCCCTTGTCCTTCTAGGTGGTATAGGTCAAGAGTTTGGAAGATGCTGTCTAAGGAGTCTTGGTGAATTCCTGCAGTGCATCTTGTAGATGGTACACACTGCTGCTACTGTGCATCGGTGGTGGAGGGAGTGAATGTTTGTGGATGTGGTGCCAATCAAGCAGACTGCTTTGTCCTGGATGGTGTCAAGCTTCTTCAGTGTTATGGGAGCTGCACTCATCAAGCCACGTGAGGAATATTCCATCACACTCCTGACTTGTGCCTTGTAGATGGTGGACAGGCTATGGGGAGTCAGGAAGTGAGTTACTTGTCACACGATTCATAGCCCCTGACCTGCTCTTGTAGCCACGGTATTTATATGGCTAGTCCAGTTCAGTTTCTGGTCAATGGTAACCTCCAGGATGTTGATAGTGAGGGATTCAGTGATGGTAATACCATTGAACATTAAGGGACGATGGTTGGATTCTCTCTTGTTGGAGATGGTTATTGCCTGACACTTGTGTGGCGCGAATGTTACATGCCACTTGTCAGCCCAAGCCTGGATATTGTCCACGTCTTGCTGCATTTGGACATGGACTGCTTCAGTATCTGAGGAGTCATGAATGTTGCTGAACATTGGGCAATCGTCAGCGAACATCCCCACTTCTGACCTTATGATGGAAGGAAGGTCATTGATGAAGCAGCTAAAGATGGTTTGGCCTGGGACACTACCCTGAGGAACTCCTGCAGTGATGTCCTGGACTGAGATGATTGACCTCCAACAACCACAACCATCTTCCTTTGTGCGAGATATGACTCCAACCAGCAGAGAGTTTTCCTCCTGATTCCCACTGATCCCAGTTTTGCTAGGGCTCCTTGATGCTGCCTTGATGTCAAGGACAGTCATTCTCGCCTCACCTCGGGAGTTCAGCTCTTTTGTCCATGTTTGAACGAGGGCTGTAATGAAGTCAGGAGCTGAGTGGCCCTGGCAGAACCCAAACTGGGCATCAGTGAGCAGGTTATTGCTCAGCAAGTGCCACTTGATAGCACTGTTGATGATCCCTTCCATTACTTTACTGATGATCAGAGTAGACTGATGGGGCGGTAATTGGCTGGATTGGCTTTGTCTTGCTTTTTGTATATAGAACATATCTGGGCAATTTTCCACATAGCCATGTAGATGCCATTGTTGTAGCTGTACTTTGCTAGGGGCGTGGCAAGTTCTGGAGTACGTCTTCAGTACTATTACCGGAATATTGTCAGAGCCCATACCCTTTTCAGTATCCAGTACCTTCAGCCACTTCTTGATGTCAGCTGGAGTGAATCGAATTGGCTGAAGACTTGCATCTGTGATGCTGGGGACCTAAGGAGGAGGCCGAGATGGATCATCCACTTGGCACTTCTGGCTGAAGATTGTTGCGAATGCTTCAGCCTTATTTTTTTGCACTGCTGTGCTGGGCTCCCCCACCATTGAGGATGGGGATATTTGTGGAGCCTCCTCCTCCTCCAGTGAGTTGTTTAATTGTCCACTACCATTTACAACTGGATATGGCAGGACTGCAGATATTCAATTTGATCCTTTGGTTGTGGGATCACTTAGCTCTATCACTTGCTGCTTATGCTGTCTTGCATGCAAGTAATCCTGTGTTAAAGCTTCACCAGGTTGACACCAGATATCCCTGGTGCTGCTCCTGGTATGCTCTTCTTCACTCTTCATTGAACCAGGGTTGATCCCCTGGTTTGATGATAATGATGGAGTGGGGGATATGCTGGGCCACGAGGTTACAGATTGTGTTCGAGTACAGTTCTGCTGCTGGTGGTGGCCCACAGCGCCTCAATGTACCCAGTCCTGAGTTGCTAGATCTGTTCGAAATCTATCCCATTCAGTACGGTGGTAGTGCCACACAGCACAATGGAGGGTATCCTTAATGTGAAGCTGGGATTTCGTCTCCACGAGGACTGTGCGGTGGTCGCTCCTACCGATACTGTCATGGACAGATGCATCTGCTGCTGGCAGGTTGATGAGGATCAGGTCAAGTATGTTTTTCGCTCTTTTTGGTTCCCTCACCATCTGCCGCAGACCCAGTCTAGCAGCTATGTCATTTAGGACTTGGCCAGATTAGTTAGTAGTGGTGCTGCCGAGCCGCTGGGGATGCTGTGTTTTTGTCTTGCTCCATCATCCCTTTTGTCATTTAATGACTCTTGCTTTTCCATTTCTTTCTTTCCTTACCTCCCCCTTCCACCATTTCCTGTCTCAAACCCTATCAAATGGCAGCATTTTTCACAGTTCTAATGAAAGCTCATTGAACTGAAATGTTAACTATGCTTCTCTCCTCACAGATACTGCCTGAGTTGAGTATTTCCAGCATATTCTATTTATATTTCACATTTACAGCATCAATATGGTTTTTGCTTCCTATATAAATGGAAGTGATGTTTCTTGAATGTCTCACACTGTACATTATTATCATTAATTGAGATCTTAAAAACACTAGGGATTTACCATGTTTCCTGTTATTCTTCTCTCTGATCCTCAGGCTGGTTAAAAACACTCTCTCATACTCTTGTGCTGAGGATCTCGCCTCTACTCTCAGTGCAAATCGGTCACTGACAGCTCTGTTCCTGGGTAATAATAATCTGGGAGATTCAGGAGTGAAAATACTGTCTGTGACTCTGAGGAATCCGAACTGTAAAATAGAGGAACTGGATTAAGTACGAGACTCTAAGATTGTGTTTATAATAGCTGGCTCTCAGACACTACACATTATCATTAGTATCAGCAATCAGGTCATTAATAATCACTGAATTTACTCTGATAACTGTTATTTACTGATTACTGTTATTCTTCTCTCTGATATTTAGTCTTGCAAAGAATGGACTTACAGATTCTTGTACTGAGAATCTTACCTCTGCCCTCAGTACAAACCAGTCACTGATGTTTCTGAACCTGAATTCAAACTCCTTCACAGACCAATCTGTCTCCGCTTTCTGCCAGCTCTCTCAGTCCTGCAGGAGTCTAGAACGGATCATGTAAGTGATTGCATTAATTTTTAACATGATAAATAAAATACAAATAGGATTCAGTCACATTTATGGTTATTATTTATCTGTAATTATTGTTGAAATGTTAACTCCAGTCTCCTGTTATTTACACTGTTGCTCACTCTGTTTATTTCCTGTTTAATCGTTAATCTATTTCAGGCTGCGGGACAATCATTTCAGTCCAAATGGAAAGAAACAGGTGGAGTCGCTGCAGGGATCCAGACTGCATGTGGCAGTGTGAACATTTCAATTGATAAACATTACTGTTCTCATTATATGAACATTTTTGTCTGATTGTCTGTCCCTCCTCTTTAACCGGCCGCGTCCAGGTCAAAATCCTATTGGCCGTTTCCCAGTTTCCATCTGGAGCTCAGTGAGCGTCGTCTCCCATTGTGACATCAGAGTCCCAGCAACAGGGTCATGAGATTCAGTCGCCCGACCCCGCAGATGCTGCTTTTGAAGGATATCCGGGGCTGAATGCTCCCCAGTGGGGCAGTGGAGAGATTGAAAGTCCTCGTGATGTGATGTGTTACTGAAGCTTGGTCAGATGGCCTTCACAGGAGTCTCCAAGAAGAAGGCTGTGTTTACATAGGACAACAAAGAAAAGTACAGCACAGGAACAGGCCCTTCAGCCCTCCAAGCCTGCGCCGATCATATTGCCTGTCAAACTAAAACATTTTGCACTTCCGGGGTCCGTATCCCTCTATTCCCATCCTATTCATGTATTTGTCAAGCTGCACCTTAAACACCACCATCGTACCTGTTTCCGCCACCTCCTCTGGCAGCGAATTCCAGACACACGTAAAAAACTTGCCCGCATATCTCCTCTATAGTTTTCTCCTCTCACCTTAAATCTATGTGCCCTAGTAATTGACTCTTCCACCTTGGGAAACAGCTTCTGACTATCTACTCTGTCCATGCCACTCATAATTTTGTAAACTTCGATCAAGTCGCCCCTCAATCTCCATCGCTCTAGTGAGAACAATCCGAGTTTCTCCAACCTCTCCTCATAGCTAATAACCTCCAGACCTGGCAGCATCCTGGTAAACCTCGTCTTCACCCTCTCCAACGTCTCCATATCTCCTGGTAATGTGGTGACCAGAATTGCACGCAATATTCCAAGTGTGGCCTAACCAAGGTTCTATACAGCTGCAGCATGACTTCCCTGTTTTTATACTCAGTACCCCTGCTGATGAAGGCAAGCATGCCATATGCCTTCCTGACCATGTTATCTACCTCATTGCCACTTTCAGTGGCCTGTGGACATGTACACCCAGCTCCCCCTGCCCGTCAATGTACTTAAGGGTTCTGCCATTTACTGCATAATTCCTACCTGTATTAGACTTTCCAAAATGCATTACCTTGCATTTGTCCGGATTAAACTCCATCTGCCATTTCTCCGCCCAAGTCTCCAACCGATCTATATCCCATTGTATTCTTTGACAATCCTCTTCACTATCTGCAAATCCTCCAACTTTAGTGTCGTCTGCAAACTTACTAATTAGCCCAGTTACATTTTCCTCCAAATCATTTGCGTATACTCCAAACAGCAAAGGTCCTAGCACTGATCCCTGCGGAACACCACTAGTCACAGCTCTCTATTCAGAAAAGCACTCTTCCACTGCTACCCTCTGTCTTCTATGACCAAGCCAATTCTGTATCCATCTTGCCAGCTCACCTCTGATCCCATGCAACTTTACCTTCTGTACCAGTCTGCCATGAGGGACCTTGTCAGAGGCCTTACTGAAATCCATGTAGATAACATCCACTGCCCTTCCATCGTCAATCATCTTTGTCATTTCCTCGAAAGATTCGATCAAGTTAGTGAGACATGACCTACCCTTCACAAAACCATGCAGCCTCTCACTAATACGCCCATTTGCTTCCAAATGGTAGTAAATCCTGTCACAAAGAATCTTCTACAATAATTTCCCTACCGCTGACGTAAGGCTCACCGGCCTGTAATTTCCTGGATTATTCCTGCTACCCTTCTTAAACAATGGAACCACATTGGCCATTCTCCAGTCCTCTGGGACCTCACCATAGCCAGTGAGGATACAAAGATTTCTGTCAAGGCCCCAGCAATCTCCTCCCTTGCCTCCCTTAGTACTCTGGGGTAGATCCCATCTGGCTCAGGGGACTTATCCGCCTTAATATTCTTCAAGACGCTTAACACCTCTTTTTTGATCTCAACATGATTCAGGCTATCTACACACTCTTTCCTAGACAAATCCACAGCTAAGTCCTTCTCTATGGTGAATACTGATGAGAACTACTCATTTAGTATCTCTCCTATTTCTTCTGGCTCCGCACACACATTCCCACCTCTGTCTCTGATGGGCCTATCCTTTCCCTGGCTACCCTCTTGCTTTTTACATATGTATAAAAGGCCCTGGGATTTTCCTTAATCCTGGTTGCCAATGAGTTTTCATGACCCCTTTTAGCTTTCCTGACTTCTTAAGTTTCTTCCTACTTTCTTTATATTCTCCATGGGCTTCATCTGTTCCCAGCCTTCTTGTCTTTACGAATGCTTTCCTTTTCTTTTTGACGAATCTCACACCATCCTTCATTATCCAAGGTTCCTGAAACTTGCCATACTTATCCTTCATCCTAGCAGGAACATGCCGGTCCTGAATTCTTACCAACTGACGTTTGAAAGTCCCCAACATGTCAGTTGTTGATTTGCCCTCAAACATCCGCCTCCAGCCTAGATTCCTCAGTTCCTGCCTAATATTGTTATGATTAGCCTTCCCCCAATTAAGCACCTTAACCTGAGGACTCCTGTTATCCTTATCCACCAGTACCTTGAAACTTACTGAGTTATGGTTACTTTTCCCGAAATGCTCCGCTATTGAAACTTCGACCACCTGGCCGGGTTCATTCCCTAATACCAGGTCCAGTATTGCCCCTTCCCTAGTTGAACTATCTACGTATTGTCTCAGGAAGCCCTCCTGGATGCACCTTACACATTCTGCACCATCCAAACCCCTAGCACTAAGTGATTCCCAGTCAAAAAAGGGAAAATTAAAATCACCTACTGCAACAACCCTATTGCTGTTAAATCTTTCCAATATCTGCCTACATAACTGTTCCTCAATCTCCCACTGGCAATTGGGAGGCCTATAGTAAACCCCCAACATTGTGACTGCACCCTTCCTATTCCGGAGCTCTACCCATATTGCCTCGCTGCATGAGCCCTCCGAGGTGTCTTCCTGTCGTACAGCTATGATGATCTCCTTGACCAGCAGTGCAACTCCCCCACCTCTTCTACATCCCTCTCTATCCTGCCTGAAACATCTAAACCCAGGAACATTTATCTGCCAATCCTGTCCATCTTTCAACCAAGTCTCTGTAATAGCAATAACATCATAGTCCCAAGTACTAATCCAAGCTCTAAGCTCATCTGCTTTGCCTGTTATACTTCTTGCATTGAAATAAATGCATTTCAGACCCCCAGTCCCACTGTGTTTAGTAATTTCTTCCTTCCTGCTCTTCCTCTTGGTCCTACTGGCATTATTCACTAGTTCCCAGTCATTTATTTCACCTGCTGACACTAATGCTCTGGTTCCCACCCCCCTGCCATACTAGTTTAAACCCTCCCAAGTGACACTAGCAAACCTCACAGCCAGGATATTGGTGCCCCTCCAGTTTGGATGCAACCTGTCCTTCTTGTACAGTTCCACCTGCCCCTGAAGAGATCCCAATGATTTAGATATCGGACACCTTCTCTCCTACACCATCTGTTCAGCCACGTGTTTAACTGCACTATCTTCCTATTTCTAGCCTCACTGGCACGTGGCACAGGGAGTAATCCTGAGATTGCAACCCTAGAGGTCCTGTTTTTTTTAACTTTCTGCCTAACTCCCTGAACTCCTGCTGCAGGACCTCGTCACTCTTCCTGCCTATGTCGTTAGTACCAATGTGTACCACTGCCTGTTCTCCCCCTGCAGAATGTCCCATACCTGATCAGAGACATCCTGGACCCTGGCACCAGGGAGGCAACGTACCATCCTGGTGTCTCTTTCACGACCACAGAACCGCCTATCTGAGCCCCTGACTATAGAGTCCCCTATGACAATTGCTCTTCTGTGTTTTGACCCCCCCCCCACCCCCTGCTGAACAACATAGCCAGCTGTGGTGCTACTGCTGTTGCTTTCCCCTGATAGGCTATCCCCCCAACAGTATCCAAAATGGTATACCTGTTAGAGAGGGGGACAGCCACAGGGGATTTCTGCACCGACTGCCTGCCCCTTCTAGCAGTCTGGCTTTAGGAATGAAGATTTGATCAAGTATAATCTGCAACCTTCCCAGTTCCTGTCTGGGTTCCTGATGGAACTTTTGGAGAGAGATGATTCTGCCCAGAGGGTGCTTTACACATTCCCACACCTCACCATCCAAGAGTTTGTAGCCGCACTTGCACAATTCCTGACTCCAGATCCGAAGGACATCCAGAAACTTCTCAGTGAAGCCCACAGCTATGAAGATGGGAGATTTGAGATATTTCTCCGTTTTGCTGTTGGCCTTTCCTCCCCACAGGCAGGTTGGCCCCTGGAGGAGTTTCTGGGTCCATTTATTAATCAAACAACCTGTCAAGTGATTGGGTGAAGGAGAAGGTTGAAGGACAGATTGGAAACACAGTGGGTGAAACTGGTTAAAGGAACCTCCTGAACATATTGCACTACCTGTTTGAGTCTCAGAATTAAGCACGGGCTCAGGCCACAGTGGGATCTGTGAAAATACTTTGGTTTTGTGGACTGCAGCTGACCCCGACTGACTGTGCTGTCCCATCGTATGTCATTAGACTCTGTGATACAATAAAACACCTCGATCTAGAGGACTGCTACATACAGCATGAGGGATTCTAGTGGCTGAGACCCATTCTGCCCAAATGCCAGGAGTTGAGGTAAGTACTCATTCGGTCTAGTAGCTGGGATTTTAATTGTTCCGAAACCATTTCATAGGTTATAAAAGAAAGAAAATAACTTCTAGTTCAAGCAAAGAGAGGCAGGGTCAGAAAAACTATACAAAATAAAACGAGTGTAAATCTTCAAGGTGGAAAATTGGAATGATGCCTTTGCTAGATCGTTGCTGGTATACTTAGTAGTGACTCAAAAGGGTTTGTCCATGGAATTAAGATGAAAAAAAAGTGATATATTTTTACAGGAAGAACAGAATATTCTAAACATATTAAACACTAGTGCAGATAAATAAGTAATTTAAAAATAATTTACCATATCAACTGCAAACTGTGCAGACCACAAGGGAATTAAGTCCAACATATTACGATAAATAATCAAAGGATTACTGGCAGGGAGGTTGAAATATCTTAAAGTTAGATAATTACCAAAGACGACCTTTATGTCTAATTATTGAAAATTGTTCCCAGTTCTGCTCATTAAATGAGGAAACCTGCTGTTGTTTTAATGGCTCAAATTCCCCCGTTGCCCGTTTGAACCCAGAATGCAGACACACGCTGGCCAACCAGGAGGAATTTCCAGGAACCTTTACCATCGTCTGGTTCCTGCACACAGTAAACAACCTCAGGCATAACTCTCAGTGATAGACATGAGGATTTTCTGATTATCGACTCCCTATGCGAGGATCGTTTGGAAGTTGGAAATTCCCTCAAAATAAAACACCAGGATTTCACGTTGAGTCTGTTTAATAGGGAATAAATTGGGAGACACCCCTTCCCTATAAACCAGGAGAACAGGGCTATTTAAACTTCGTAACGGGACAGAATAAACTTTCCTTGTTGCGTAAATCCAGGGGGGCAGATGTTACAGCAGTAGTTCGTGCTGTTTCACGATATAACACCCTGAGTTATTAAACAGATTAATATAATGCGCAGAGTTCGGGAGCACAGGGAATCATTGCTTTATCATTTAATTTTCGGAAATGTATGTCATTCTCATAAAACCCTGGCTTTAATGAACAACTGAAAGGAAGGCCAGGGTTTTTAGAATGGTGGATTTCCCTTCCCGCCATCCGAGGTGTTGGCGGAGAATACCTGCTCTGCAGCCGTTTAACACTCCAACAAGCATTAAGTAGTTGGAGACAGGACTTCCGCCCCCTCACTCGGGATGAAGTTCCACCTTAGAGAGTTGCCAGTCAATCAGGCTGGCCAGCAACTCTCGTGTCCCTGTAGCACCAGAAGCTGCAGTGGACAGGACTGGGACTGCAAGCAGTCCCCAGAGCCTAAGTCCTGGGATTCCCGGAGCAGGTAAGTCTTGGGGATCTCTGGGTGGCCTGAGGAGGTGAGGCTCAGGGGGCCGGACAGACTGGGTTGGGTGTTGGTGGAGTAGCCAGGAGTGGGGGATGGGTAGAAGGACCTGCAGGTGCCAGCCCTTTTGGAGGTTGCAAATGGAGGCTCCCCCCACCCCTCACTTTCCACCCGAGGACTGAGCAGGGTTGCATTTAGGGGTTACCCCGCCCCTGAATTACTCCCGCTGGCCTGAAAATTGACACTTGGTGGGAAACGGCCTTTAAGTGGTCAAGGACACAGGAGAGGAAAGAGGGGCTGGAACGCAACTGAGGCCAAAACTTCAACACAGGAGCTTTAGTTGAAGACGGAGCTACCTGGGACATGATCAAGACCCAGTGATGCAGGAGATTATGACTCTGCAGGCAGATGGTCACAGTCATCTGTGCCCACATTGCTGAAGACCTCGCAGCACTGGTCATAATCATTGTGGCCTTGAACTCCTTCACTTCTGGGTCCTTCCAAGGATCAGCTGTGGGCCGAAGTGGCATGTTGCACACAGCAGTGGTGCATACCACTCCATCTCGCACATCGCAGATGCCATCTTTACCAGAGCTGGACAAGACATTTGTTCAATGACACGATGAGGTGGCTTCCTTCTTCCACCCTCTGGGCAAAGGGGCTCCCTCCTCTCCCTCATGGCCTCCAGTTCAGCATCAATGAAGTGAGGGGATATTCTGCAGCGGGTGCCAGGCCTCTGGCTTCCCTGTGACATCTCACTTCCCCCTGGTGCTGTGGAGGCTTTGGCACAAACTGCAGATCTCTCCTTCAGGACAACCAGCAGCCTTAGTGATGGCTGCCCTGTGAGTCTAAATAAGTTCAAACTTCATCTGACCCACCTCCGTTCCCACCCGCACTGGCTCTAAGTGAACAGGAAACCCGTCTCCATGACAATTAATGGTGTCCCCAGTTGAAAATCGTGACTTTAATTAGTTTCCCCCTGGTGCTAGGTTTCTGACCTGAGAATAAACCCAGTTCCTGCTTCTTCCCTCTGTGGTGAAAATTCAGGCCATTTTAATGTGTTTCTCACTCTCTCTATTTAGACTGAGTCGCAATAATCTGGGAGATTCAGGAGTGAAACTATTGTCTGCAGCTCTGAGGAATCTGGGCTGTAAAATACAGAAACTGGAGTAATCACAACTCAGAAATGTCAACTTAATCACCATACAGTAGTAAGGAACTAATCTGTATATAATATATACATACATGTATAAAGCAGGTAACAGGGAAAAAAATTGTTTAATAACAGTTTTCATCTGCTTTTGTGATGTAATCACTTCCACCCAATTAATACTCATAATCCACAATTTGCAATGAGTTAATGGCCATTTAATGGATTAGATTTCAATTATCAGTGGAGCGTAGTGTATTGGTTATGTTACTAGGCTAGCAATCCAGAGAATAACCCAGAGAACATGAATTCAGATGATAGTTTGAGGATTTTAATTCAAAACAAAAACAGAATTACCTGGAAAAACTCAGCAGGTCTGGCAATGTCGGCGGAGAAGAAAAGAGTTGACGTTTCGAGTCCTCATGACCCTTCAACAGAACTGATTTTTCTTTACAAGGAGAGGGAAATATAAGCTGGTTTAAGTTGGGGTGGGGGGGGTGAAGAAGTGGAGGGGGGGTGTTGTAGGGACAAGCAAGCAGTGATAGGAGCAGATCATCAAAAGATGTCACAGACAAAAGAACACAGAGGTGTTGAAGTTGGTGATATTATCTAAACGAATGTGCTAATTAAGAATGGATGGTAGGGCACTCAAGGTATAGCTCTAGTAGGGGTGGGGGAGCATAAAAGATTGAAAAATAATGGAAATAGGTGGGAAAAGAAAAATCTATATAAATTATTGGGAAAAAAAACAAAAAAGGAAGGGGGAAGAAACAGAAAGGGGGTGGGGATGGAAGAGGGAGCTCAAGACCTAAAGTTGTTGAATTCAATATTCAGTCCGGAAGGCTGTAAAATGCCTAGTCGGAAGATGAGGTTCTGTTCCTCCTGTTTGCGTTGGGCTTCACTGGAACAATGCAGCAGGCCAAGGACAGACATGTGGGCAAGAGAGCAGGGTGGAGTGTTAAAATGGCAAGCCACAGGGAGGTTTGGGTCATTCTTGCGGACAGACCGCAGGTGTTCTGCAAAACGGTCACCCAGTTTATGTTTGGTCTCTCCAATGTAGAGGAGACCGCATTGGGAGCAACGAATACAGTAGACTAAGTTGGGGGAAATGCAAGAGAAATGCTGCTTCACTTGAAAGGAGCGTTTGGGCCCTTGGACGGTGAGGAGAGAGGAAGTGAAGGGGCAGGTGTTACATCTTTTGCGTGGGCATGGGGAGGTGCCATAGGTGGGGGTTGAGGAGTAGGGGGTAATGGAGGAGTGGAGTAGGGTGTCCCAGAGGGAATGATCCCTATGGAATGCCGACAGGGCGGGGTGAAGGGAAGATGTGTTTGGTGGTGGCATCATGTTGGAGTTGGCGGAAATGGCGGAGGATGATCCTTTGAATGCGGAGGCTGGTGGGGTGATAAGTGAGGACAAGGGGGACCCTATCATGTTTCTGGGAGGGAGGAGAAGGCATGAGGGCGGATGCACTGGAGATGGGCCGGACACAGTTGAGGGCCCTGTCAACGACCGTTGGTGGAAAACTTCGGTTAAGGAAAAAGGAGGACATGTCAGAGGAACTGTTTTTGAAGGTAGCATCATCGTAACAGATGTAACAGAGGCGAAGGATTTTAATTTAGTTGAGTAGAAACCAAATTTTAAACAGAAACTGTTGTCAGAGAACATTAATCTGTCTGAGTTTCTGTATCTGACTCCAGACCCTCCAATGTGATTGACTGTTATGTTCACTGCCTCCGAAGTGCCCTAGTATTCCACTTAGTTGTAACAAGCAGTTATATCAATGATTCAAGGAGATGGCCTGCCAGCAACATCTTTGAACAATTTGAGTAATTACAAAGGACTTTATAGTGACTTTACCAGTGATACCCACAGCTGGGAAATGGATGGAAAATAAACTCGTGACTCAGGTGTAAAACTGGTGTTTCAGATCTTTGAAATGGAAATTGACTGACGATTTCTAATGCCAGTTTCTCACCAGAACAGCAAGTTGAGGGATAAATGTCCATGCAGACATCGGGGCACTCCCCATATCTTCTTGTATTAGAGCACTGGGGATCTGTTGAACTTGAACAGAGGGCACCATGGGTTAACACCTCATCAGAGAAAGCTGCAGTCAATGGAAGAGAGAATCGGGCCGAGTACAAAAAGCCTAGCCAATTTACTATCCCCTGTTTTTGGCAAAATCCCAAGACAAACCTTGGTCTCATGGTAAAGGATCCTCTAGGGAAAAGTGATCATGGCATGATCGACTTTCAAGTTCAGTTTGAGAACGAGAAACTTGAGTCCCACACGAGTGAACTCGAGTTAAACACGGGTAACTGCATAGGTATGAGGGCAGATTTGGCCCAAGTGGACTGGGCAGGAAGATTACAAGGTAGGACAGTTGATGAACAATGGCAGATATTTAAGGAGATATTCAAATCCTCCCAAGTAAAATATATCCCAATGAGGAAGAAAGATGATAAGAGGGGGAAAAAGCTAAGCAAGGAAGTTAAAGATAACTTAAAGGCAAAAACTAAGGCATACCAAATTACAAAGGTCAGTGGCAGGCTGGAAGATTGGGAAACTTTTAAAGATCAACAAAGGGTTACTAAAAAAATAATAAAAAGAGCAAAGGTAAATTATGAAAGAAAACTAGTACAAAATGTAAAAACTGATAGCAAAAGCTTCTACAAGTATATAAAAGGAAAGAGAGTAGCTAAAGTGAATGTTTGTCCCTTGGAGGACAAGACTAGGGAATTAATAGTGGGGAACGCAGAAATGGCAGAGATGCATAATCAATATTTTGCCATAGTTTTCACAGTGGAGGACACTAGTACCACCCCAATAGTAGTGCAGAGATATAGAGAAGGAGGAACTTAGTATTTTTTCTCTCGTGATGGTGATTGTTCTGAGCAAACTATTGGGATTAAAGGGTGACAAGTCCCCAGGACCTGATGGCCTACATCCCAGGATCTTAAAGGATGCATTGGCTGTAATATTCCAAAATTCCCCAAATTCTGGAAAGGTTCCAATGGATTAGAAAAATGCTAATATAATGCCTTTATTCAAAAAGCAGGGGAGGCAGAAAGTAGGAAACTACATACAATTAGTTTAATGTCTGTCGTTGGGAAATTGTTGGAATCCATTATTAAAGAAGTAGTAATGGGGCATTTGGAAAGTCAAAATGTAATCCATCAGAGTCAGCATGGTTTTATAGAGAGTAAATTATGTTTGACTAATTTGCTAGAGTTCTTTGAAGATGTGACAAGCAAAGTGGATAATAGAGATCCTGTAGATGTAGTATATCTGGACTTCCAGAAGGCCTTTGATAAGGTGCCGCACAAAAGATTAATACACAAGATAAGATCACATGGAGTTAGGGGTAATATATTAGCCTTGGATAGAGGATTGGCTAACCAACAGAAAGCAGAGTCAGGATAAATTAGTCTTTTTCTGGATGGCAAGCTGTAACTAATGGGGTGCCACAGTTACAATCTATATTAATGACTTGGATTCAGGGATAGAAGGTACTATAGCTAAGTTTGCAGATGACACAAAAATAGGTGGGAAAATAAGTTGCAAGGAAGAAATAAGAAATTTACAAATGGATATGGACAGGTTAGGTGAATGGGCCAAAATTTGGCAGATGGAGCTTAATGTGGATAAGTGTGAGGTTATCCATTTTGGTTGGAAGAATAAAAAGCGACTTGTTTAACTGGAGAGAAACTTCAGAATGCTTCAGCGCCGAGGGATCTGGTGTCCTTGTGCATGAATCGCTGAAAGCTGGAATGCAGGTACAGCAAGTAATAGGGAAGACAAATGAAATTTTGTGGTGTTTATTACTAAAAGAATTGAGTATAAAAATAGGGAAGTGTCGTTGCAACTGTGCAAGGCATTTGTGAGACTGCACCTGGCGTACAGTGCACAGTTTTGGTTCCCTTACTTGAGGAAGAATGTAGTTGCATTGGAGGCGGTTCAGAGGAGGTTCACTCGATTGATTCCAGAGATGCGGGGCTTGCCTTATGAGGACAGATTGAGCAGTTTAGGCCTATACTTGCTAGAGTCTAGAATGATGAGAGGAGATCTAATTGAAGTATATAAGATGCAAAAGGGAATAGACAAAGTAGATGTGGAGCAGGTGTTTCCCCTTCTGGGGCATTCTAGAATGAGAGGCCATAGTTTTAGGATAAGGGGTAGTAGATTTAAATCAGAGATGAGGAGGAATTACTTTTTCCAAGGGTCGTGAATCTATGGGATTCACTACCTCAGAGTGCAGTGGATGCTGGGAGCTCAATAAATTTAAGGAGGAGATAGACAGATTTTTAATTAGTAATGGGTTGAAAGGTTATGGGGAGAGGGCGGGAAATTGGAATTGAGGCCAAAATGAGATCAGCCATGATCGTAATGAATGGCGGGGCAGGCTCGAGGGGCTGAATTGCCCACTCCTGCTCCTATTTCTTATGTTCTATGTAACAGTATTAGATAGACAGAATACCGACTGGATGAATTGGATTGCAAAATAGTTGATACTAAATGAATCTCCTCAATCTGTAGTAATCTCAGACATTGATCTAAACTATAATTTGATAATCAGTGACAAAGTAAACTCATTTGATGACAATGGGCTGAGCTGACAACCTCTCATTCTTTGTGCTGATTATCTGTGTTATTAATATTTCTGGGCAACCCTGTCTACAACATTTTTTATTAATTATTAGTAGACCCAATGTTTAAGTTATAATCATTGTGTTATTGAGTCAATTAAACATTGCCAGAGGATGATTTGCTGTCTGACTTGTTCTTCGAAGATTTGATAGGAAAGGCCCATCGTTATCAGATGAGTTTACTTTGTCACTGATTATCAAACTATAGTTTAGATCATTCTTGCAGGAGCTTGTGGGGATTTGGATTGAGAGTTGGTGAAGTTGACTCAAACTCAATGGGAACTGGATGATATAAGACAATTCCGCCGAACAATATGAGGCATCATGCACTTTTAGACGTAGGCAGGGAGGTAAAACTGAGATGATTCCTTAGTATCAATGTAAGGTGAAGGGGCCGAAGGTTAAACTGTTCCCTTGCCATGTTGGGGCACTGAATATCAGTATTCTAACAGCCTTATAATACACAAACCACTGGTTCAGAAGCAATTGTTCTACCGCTGAGGCACACCTAACACTGGTACAGAATGAAATATAAAACCATCAGTATGAATAAGCCATGCTGCAGATATTAAGGAATGAACAGGAATGTAAATACAACATACATCAAGATCTGCAGGATGTGGCCTCGGGCACGACTCCAGTTTAAGCACTGGGAACTGAACCGGTGTTTGGTGACAGTTTAGGTCAGGAAAAGCTGAACTGCAGGTGTCCAGGTACAAATCCAGGGGTCAGTCTGTCCAGTGAGGAGGAGAATACATAACCGCTCGTAGAAACATAGAAAATTTACAGCAGAGAATGAGGCCATTCGGCCCAATGTATCAGTGCTGATGGAAAAAAGGCCTCCAGCCTCATCTCACTTTCCAGCTCTTGGTCTATAGCCTTGTGGCCATGTGCCTTCAGGTGCATACCCAAGGTTTTTTTTAAAACTGATTAGGATTTCTGCATACCACATCTTCATGCAGCAAGTTCCAAACACTTACTATTCTCTGGGTGAAAAGAATCATCCTCACCTGCCTTCAATTGCATTACATCTCTGGCCCCCCAGTTATTGACCCCTCTGTTAACAGAACAGGTCCTTCCTACTCACTCTAGCTAGACCCTCAAAATAGCACAACTCCAGCCTGTTCAGACTTTCCTCATAGGGAATGAGTGACTGCTAGGCAGTCGAGGACAAGGCCAGTAGTGCAGGAATCCCCTGGATCCATTTCACTCTACAGCCGATATTCAGTCCTAAATACTCGTTAGAGTGATGGTTCTACTGGGGAATGTAGCCAGACCCAAGTCCATGGTACCACAGGTAGTTCAACTATACAGGGGGCAGGAGGTAGATTGAGGTGCAAAAGAGAGGAGGAGACAAGCACTTCTACAGCTGCAGACGTGAATCCAGGATATGTTGTCATTGCTTCCCAGCACCAGCCCTTCCCAGAAGAGGGTGGTGCACAGATTTGGTCATATTCCTGGTGCTCACTGCACCCGGATCATGCATGTTCGAGTTGGAGAGAAAATGATCCAATCAATAGACCTTGATCGATGATCAAGGTGCCAAGAACTATAATATTTTTTATAATATTAGTGTGATTTATTGTAAATAGGTTTATAGGGGTAAGTATAGATGATTCTGTCTCTGATTTAATTGAATTGATATCAGCTAGACTGCAGGCTTGAAATTATCAAAAGGAATTAAGTGTAGAAGGGTGCTTGAAATGTTAATAAGTAAACATGGATGACGTCTTAGCATACAGGGTGTAAAGGAAATTTGCATTTTTAGATAAGTGAAGGAGTAGGTCATCAGCAAAGTAATGAAAGGGGTCATCAAGTGCTATCAAGCGACATTTGCTTAACAATAACCTGATCACTGACTCGCAGTTTAGATTCCACCAGGGCCACTGAGCCCTGACCTCATTACAACCTTGGTTCAAACATGAACAAAAGAGCTGAACTCCCGAGGTGAGATGAGAGTCACTGCCCTTGGCATCAAGGCGGCATTTAGCAGAGTGTGACATCAAGGAGCCCTAGTGCAAAAATGGAGTCAATGAGAATCAGGGGGAAAACTCATTGCTGACTGGAGTCAGACCGAGCACAAAGGAAGATGTTTGTGGTTGTTGGAGGTCAGTCATCTCAGTTCCAGGACATCACTGCAGGAGTTCCTCAGGGTAGTGTCCTCGGCTGAACCATCTTCAGCTGCTTCAGCAACGACCTTCCTTCCATCATAAGGTCAGAGGTGGAGATGTTCATTGATGATTGCACAATGTTCAGCACTATTCGCGACTCCTCAGATATTGAAGCAGTCTAAGTCCAAATGCAGCAACACCTGGACAATATTCAGGCTTGGGCTGACAAGTGGCAATTAACATCCGCACCACACAAGCGTCAGGCAATAACCATCTCCAACAAGGGAGAATCCAACCACTGCCCCTTTATGTTTAATAGCATTACCATCACTGAATCCCCCACTATCAACATCCTGGGGGGGTTACCATTGACCAGAAACTGAACTGGACTAGCCATATAAATAACGTGGCTACAAGAGCATGTCAGAGGCTAGGAATTGTACAACAAGTAACCCACCTCCTGACTCCCCAAAATCTGTCTAACATCTACAAGGCACAAGTCAAGAGTGTGATAGAATACTCTCCTGTTGCCTGGATGAATGCAGCTCCCACAACACTCAAGAAGCTTGACACAGTCCAGGACAAAGCAGTCCACTTGATTGTCATCACATCCACAAATATTCACTCCCTCCACCGCCGATGCACAGTAGCAGCAGTGTGTACCACCTACAAGATGCACTGCAGGAATTCACCAAGGCTCCTTCGACAGCACCTTCCAAACCCACGACCACCAGCGTCTAGAAGGATACGGGTAGAAGATAGATGGGAACACCACCACCTGGAAGTTCCCCTCCAAGTCACTCACCACCCTGACTTGGAAATATAATGCCGTTCCTTCACTGTCACTGGGTCAAAATCCTGGAACTCCATCCCTAACAGCACTATGGGTGTACCTACACCACATGGACTGCAGCAGTTCAAGAAGGCAGCTCACCACCACCTTCTCAAGGGAAATTACGGATGGGTGATAAATGCTGGCTCAGCCAGCGAAGCCCACATCTCATGAATGAATGAAAAAAAAGGCTGCACGAGTCCTGTTTGCTGCAGTCAGCCCCAGTGATGCTTAGGTTCCAGGTGGTAGTGGACAAATTTTCTACTCCGACTCCTCCCCCATCACTATCAACATAAAACTGTCAGTGTTCCTTGTTATAAAAAAAACCCTGGTTTTTATCCCCATTGTTTCAATGTTAAATAAAAGTATTGTGATTTTAAACTGGGGAACTCATTCAGTGGTCCTATTCAGGACTGAATGTGAAAGATATCCCTGGAATATGGACCTTGCTGATTTCTGGGCAGGTGACCTGTCTGGAACCAAGGTGGCAATTGCTAATAACAAAACAAATAGATCAATGCTTGACAGATTTGTATCGTATTGTTCTGCAATTTTCTTTTCATCCTTTTCAAGGGGAATAAGCCTTTAAAATACTACTTAGAGGGCTAAAATAGCACTGATATGTTAGAAATCCTCATTTGATTTGTTTGTCAGATAATGATGTCACCAGCAAATTCTGGGCTGCAGCATCTTACTCCAAGCCAATCAAACTTAATCTGTGTTTGTCACTTACCTGACATTGTGGTCCACTAAATTCTTGATTAAGGGAGCCTAAGGGTGTTGAGGCCAAATCAGATCAGCCATGATCCTATCAAATGGCAGAGCAGACTCGAGGGACCTACTTCTAATTCTTGTGTAATTTCTTCCTATTGGGTCAACATCAGGTTAATACTGCCCAACCTTTCTTCAATCGCCTGTTACAGCCTGCCCTCGTAGAATTTCATCAATCTGTGGAGTTGATAATCATCCCATGTTCGAAGAGTTTCAGTGGTTTGTGACATTTGGAGAAAAGCAGTGAATATTTCATGGACAGATCACTTTATGAATTGATGCTAAAGGGAACTAAGTATGAAGAAAAGTTAGAACAAAATAAGACTCAGCACAATCAGAACATTGTTCTGGTGAAACGTGAACAATTGTTAATTACATCACTTTTTTTTCAAGAAGATTAGCTTACATACTTTTACTTGCGCTCACCTGCAGAAAAATGGGAGACAATGAATTTGCAGCTGTTTTGAAAAGACTGTACAATTACTTTCCATTATTTTTATGTAACAAGGGGGTGGGTGTTGATTTTGTGCCATCGTGAAATGGGTGATAGCGAGTCGACAATCTACTTTATATCACTGCTTATTTTTATTAACATTGAAGTGACAAGCATTGTTTTCTAGGGTTATGTTCTTGGACCTCAAGTTTTTATTAAATTTATTAATGACTTGGGGAGAGTTTTAAATCTACAGTTGCAGATGAAACTCAATTCGCAAGTACAGTAAACTGTGCTGTAAGAATTCTCTGGTTCTATAATTTTATGCTGACAATTTTAGAAGTTAATTTTTACAACAGCATTCATTATGGTGCCTTCCTACCTATTCTTATTTTGAATAGCTAAGTATATAAAATTGAGGGATTAAGATCCTCATACCTATGAACGCTGGTATCTGCCCTGGGGCAGGTGTCCTATTCAAACATTCCTGAAGTTTGCTGCTTTCTAAAGTGGCCTCTGTGTACCTTTCAAAAATTTGGCAAATAACCACTTCATTACAATGAAGTTAAAATAGCAAAAAGAGAAATCCCTGCTCCATTCCCCCAGCTAATTCACATTGTGTCTGAGTTAAATTCACAATGTAGCAGTAATAGCTTCTTTAGGGTCAGAATTATCTCAGACATTGCTCCGATCCTGTGACTGGAATGAGTTTGGTAATACATGATTGCCCAGACACTCGGCAGAGTGATAATTGGCCAATGTGAATGTTAACCCTTTACTGAGCAGAACTAATGTGTTTGATCTGAACTACTGGTTCTATCTGTACTTAGTTACAGTATATTAAAATATACTGGACACTAAATGGTTCAGTAAGTTAAAATGTCCAGTTGAAAATAAAAGCATATGGACTGAGAAATGACCAGGTTTACTGAGCAGCAAATTCTAAAATGGGAAGGAGATGCCATTTGACCAGGATCAGGTAACTTCCAAAATTTGTGTTCCTGCTTTCTGCTCTGCAACCACTCTTAAAATGTGGTAGTGGGGATACTGGTGGAAAACTAGATTGAGCTCTGTAATTCCTGATGTAGAATGGACTGCCCTCAGCCACTGTCTGAGCACAGAATAGAACACTGTACCCATGTGTGTCAGCTGTGGCACATCTCTGAAGCCCAAGGTCCCAGCTTCGAGTCCAGCTCCAGGACCTGAGCCCAAAAATCAAGGTTGACATTCCAGTGCAGTACTGAGGGAGTGCTGCACTGTTAGAGGTGCTATCTTTTGGGTGAGACATCCATTCCACAGCTATTTCCTGGAATATCCTTTTTTTTGTTCTGATTGAGTCAAGAAGAAATTTCATATATGTGAAGAGCAGTCTTATGAGGATAGATTGGACAGGATGGGCTTATATCCACTGGAGTTCAGAGGAGTGAGTGATGGTTTGATTGAAGTATATGAGATCCCGAATGGTCTTGACGAGGTGGGCGTAGAAAGGATGTTTCCTCTTGTGGGCAAGTCCAGAACTAGGGGTGCACTGTTTTAAAATTAGGGGTCACCCTTATAGGTCAGAGATGAGGAGAATTTTTTTCTCTGAGGGTTGAGAGACTTTGGAACTCTCTCTCTGATAGTCAGGATGGATTTGTTGGAGGCGGGGCCACTGAATATTTTTAAGGCAGAGCTAGACAGATTCCTGTTGGGCAAGGGAATCAATGGTTATGGAAATAATCAAACTCGAAACACAAATGATGGAACACGAAACACAATCTGCACTTGGAGAGACACGGATTAATCAGGGACAAAAATAAAAATACCTGGAAAAACTTAGCAGGTCTGGCAGCATCTGCGGAGAGGAACACAGTTAACATTTCAAGTCCGTATGACTCTTCAACAGAAAGAGCTGTTCAGTTTTGTTGAAGAGTCATACAAATTTGAAACATTAACTGTGTTCCTCTCCGCAGATGCTGCCAGACCTGCTGAGTTTTTCCAGGTATTTTTGTTTTTGTTTTGAATTTCCAGCATCCGCAGTTTTTTGCTTTTATCTTTGTGATTAATCAGGGATAGTCAGCATGGATTTGTTAAGGGAAGGTCGTGTTTGATAAATTTGATTGAATCTTTTGAGGAGGTAACCAGGAGTATTGATGAGGCTAATGCATTTGATGTGGTCTACTTGGACTTTAGCAAGGCTTTTTATAAAGTCCCTCATGGCAGTCTGGTCATGAAAGTAAGAACCCATGGGACCCAAGGCAAAATGGCACGTTGGATCCAAAATTGGCTGAGAGGCAGGAAGCGGAGGGTATGGTTGAGGGATGTTTCTGTGACTTGAAGTCTGTTTCTAGTGCATTTCCACAGAGCTTGGTGCTGGGGCCAATGCTGTTTGTGGTGTACATAAATGATTTGGACTTAAATGTATGGTGTATGATCAAGAAGTTCGTGGATGACATGAAAATTGGTAGGGTGGTAAATAGTGAGGAGGATAACCGTAAACTGCAGGAGGACATCATTGGACTCGTCAGGTGGGAAGAGTAGTGGCAAATGAAATTCCACTCAGAAAAGTGTGAAGTAATGCACTTGGGGAGGGCTAACAAGGAATTAACCCCTTAGTGTGGCAATCCAGGCTTCCTTCAGGAATTAACCACTTAATGTGGGAATCCAGGGATGGATGGCTTCCTGCAGGAATTACCCCCTTAGTGTGGGAATACAGGATTGTCAGGATTCCTGCAGGAATTAACCTCATAGTGTGGGAATAGAGGGATGGTTGTCTCCGTGAAGGAATTAACCATATGGAGTTAAACTTGAAGAGAAACAGGGTGCCTTCTCCCAAGTGTACTGATTACTTTTTAGTTCCAATCTTGAATTTATAATACTGAATCACCAACAAATTGACAGAAGCACTATGTGAGGCAAAGAAGGAGATTGCAGGGACTCTGAAACTAATTTCCAAATTCTCTATGGCCACAGGAGAGGTGCCAGAGGACTGGAGGACAGCGAATGTGGTAGTAGGGATAAACCCGGTAATTACAGGCCAGTGAGTCTAACATCTGTGGGAGGGAAACTATTGGAAAAAATTCTGAGGGACAGGATTAATCTCCACTTGGAGAAGCAGGGATAATCAGCATGGCTTTGTCAGTGGGAGATCATGCCTAACAACATTGAATATTTTGAGTATGTGACTAGTTGTGTAGATGAAGGTAGTGCAGTTGATTAGTCTACATGGGCTTCAATAATTCTTTTGACAAGGACTCACTTGGGAGATTGGTCAAGAAGGAAAGTGCCCTTGGGATCCTGGGCTATTTTGGCAAATTGGATCTAAAATTGGCTTAGTGGCCAATAGGAGGCAGGGGGTGATGGTCGAAGGTTGCTTTTGTGATTGGAAGCCTGTGAAGAGAGGTGTACTGCAGGGATCGGTGCTGGGACCCTTGCTGTTTGTAGTGTACATTAATGATTTAGATGTGAATATAGGAGGTATGATTAGTAAGTTCACAGATGACATGAAAATTGGTGGTTTCGTAAATAGTGAGGAGAAAAGCCTTTGATTACAGGTTGATATAGTTGGGTTGGTAAGATGGGAAGAGCAGGGGCAAATGGAATTTAATCCTGAGAAGTGAGAGGTGATGCATTTTGGGAGGACTAACATGGCAAGGGATTACATCGTGAATGGTAGAACCCTAGGATGTATAGAGGATCAGAGAGATCTTGGCGTACATGTCCATAGATCCCCTGGTAGATAAGGTGGTTAAGAAGGCACATGGTATATTCAGTTCTGTCGAAGGGTTATGAGGACTCGAAACGTCAACTCTTTTCTTCTCCGCCGATGCTGACAGACCTGCTGAGTTTTTCCAGGTAATTCTGTTTTTGTTGACATGGAATATTTGCCTTTATTAGCCGAGACATAGAATATAAGAGCAGGGAGGTTATGTTGGAGCTGTATAAAATGCCATAGACGGATGGATCACTGTGTGCAGTTCTGGTCACCACACTATAGGAAGGATCTGATTGAACTGGAGATGATGCAGAGGAGATTCACCAGGATGTTGTCAGGGCTGGAGCATTTCAGCTATGAAGAGAGACTGGTTAGGCTAGAGTTGTATTCCTCAGAGCAGAGAAGGCTGAGCATGGATCTGATAGAGGTATACAAAATTATGAGGGGCATAGATAGTGTAGGTATGAAGAAACTTTTTCACCTTAGCGGAAATGTCAATAACCATGGGGCAGAGATTTAAGGTAAGGGGCAGGAGGTTTAGAGGGGTTTTGAGGAAAAATCCTTTTCCCCCAGAGGTTGTTTGTAATCTGGAACACACTGCCTTAAGGCCGGTAGAGGCAGGAACCCTCACGACATTTAAGGAGTATTTAGAAGGGAAATTGAAACGCCAAAGCATACAGATCTAGGGGACAAGTGCTGGAAAAGAGGATTAGAACAGATAGATGCTTGATGGCAGGCACGGACACAATTGGCCTGTTATTGTGACTAAGTTCCTGATGAAGAGTCTTTGTCAGAGGACCAGTTGAACAGAAAACCTCTGCCCCGAAAGCTTTACGGAATATTGTGTTAGACGACTTTTCTAGGTAAGTTTGGGAAATAGCTTCACATTATGTACTGCTTTTCAGCTGCCGCTTGCATGGGCTGTGGTTATGCAAGTTACAACCGGTATACAAACCTGACCGTCCCCCAAATTCAGGCTCCGTAGGTTCGTCTTTAAAGACATTAAAAACAGAATTTTAAATTTTAAAAACCATGATGCATTGGACGTGTTTCTGCGGTTCAATGTATTTGATATTAACGGCAGTTTTAAAATAAAGATACGGTTTAAGATTTCTGCCTTCTTAAAAAAAAGATATTGGTGAAGTCACTATTCCTAAAGATATTTAATTCAAGTTCTGAACTGAGAATTGTAACGTCTTGAAAAAAGGGGAGAGCTTTGACTTGCCGAAACGAGAGAAAACACAGCTGTGACTATTTGAGCGGCGCCATTTTTCATCCAGGCCGCTGCTGAGGCCTTTGCTCGATATGATGTGAGGATCAAAGATTCGATTGCGCATGCCCGGCAAAGGCAGCAACTTGAAGGGCCGAAACGTCGATGCGTAGGCGCAGTGCTGCAGGCCTCTTATCCCACGCATGCGCGTTGCTGCTTCCTGCTATTAACACGGGGAATTCCAATAGGTGGATTGTTTATAATAAACATTGAAATTACTGGAAAAACAAAACTAGTTCAGCTGTGTTTGTGGCGGGAGAAAGAGATTCAACATTTCGAGCCCAACATGGCTATACTTCGGCACAGAGGGGTCTTTGACGGTAAGAAAGTCACATCTAAACACTGCGGAGTGTGAACATTAAGAGATTCAATATTAATGTGGAGAATCACAATATTAGTACAGACTGGAGCCAGTGAGATCGGACAGTGCATAACCCGGGGAGAATGGAGCCAGTTAAATCGGACAGTGAGCAGCCTGGGGAAGATGGAGCCAGTGAGATTGGACAGTGTGTAACCCGGGAGGATGAAGCCAGTGAGATCAGACAGTGTGTAACCGGGGAGGATGAAGCCAGTGAGATCGGACAGTGTGTAACCCGGGGAGGATGGAGCCAGTGAGATTGGACAGTGTGTAACCCGGGAGGATGAAGCCAGTGAGATAAGACAGTGTGTAACCCGGGGATTATGGAGCCAGTGAGATCAGACAGAGAGTAATCTGGGGAGGATGGAGCCAGTGAGATCGGACAGTGTGTAACCCGGGGAGGATGGAGCCAGTGAGATCGGACAGTGTGTAACCCGGGGAGGATGGAACCAGTGAGATCGGACAGTGTGTAACCCGGGGAGGGTGGAGCCAGTGAGATCGGACAGTGTGTAACCTGGGGAGGGGATGGAGCCAGTGAGATCAGACAGTGTGTAACCCGGGGAGGATGGAGCCAGTGAGATCGGACAGTGTGTAACCCGGGGAGGATGGAGCCAGTGAGATTGGACAGTGTGTAACTCGGGGAGGGTGGAGCCAGTGAGATCGGACAGTGTAACCCGGGGAGGATGGAGCCAGTGAGATCAGACAGTGTAACCCGGGGAGGATGGAGCCAGTGAGATCATACAGTGTAACCCAGGGAGGATGGAGCCAGTGAAAGCACACAGTGTAACCTGGGGAGGATGGAGCCAGTGAGATCAGACAGTGTAACCCGGGGAGGGTGGAGCCAGTGAGATCAGACAGTGTAACCCGGGGAGGGTGGAGCCATTGAGATCAGACAGTGTAAGGCGGGGAGGGCGGAGCCAGTGAGATCAGGCCGTGTAACCCGGGGAGGATGGAGACAGTGAAATCACACAGTGTTACCCGGGGAGGATGGAGCCAGTGAGATCAGACAGTGTAACTCGGGGAGGGTGGAGCCAGTGAGATCGGACAGTGTAACCCGGGGAGGATGGAGCCAGTGAGATCAGACAGTGTAACCTGGGGAGGATGGAGCCAGTGAGATCATACAGTGTAACCCGGGGAGGATGGAGCCAGTGAAAGCACACAGTGTAACCTGGGGAGGATGGAGCCAGTGAGATCAGACAGTGTAACCCGGGGAGGGTGGAGCCAGTGAGATCAGACAGTGTAACCCGGGGAGGGTGGAGCCATTGAGATCAGACAGTGTAAGGCGGGGAGGGTGGAGCCAGTGAGATCAGGCCGTGTAACCCGGGGAGGATGGAGACAGTGAAATCACACAGTGTTACCCGGGGAGGATGGAGCCAGTGAGATCAGACAGTGTAACCCGGGGAGAGTGGAGCCAGTGAGATCAGACAGTGTAACCCGGGGAGGAGGGAGTCAGTGAAATCACACAGTGTAAGCTGGGGAGGATGGAGCAAATGAGTTCAGACAGTGTGTAACCCGGGGAGAATGGAGCCAGTGAGTTCGGACAGTGTGTAACCCAGGGAGGGTGGAGCTAGTCAGATCAGACAGTGTAACCCGGGTAGAGTGGAGCGTGAGATCAGACAGTGTAACCCGGGGAGGATGAAGCCAGTGAGATCAGACAGTGTAGCCTGGGGTGGATGGAGCCAGTGAGATCAGACAGTGTAACCCGGGTAGTGGAGCCAGTGAGATCAGACAGTGTAACCCGGGGAGGATGGAGCCATTGAGATCAGACACTGTAATGCGGGGAGGATGGAGCCAGTGAGATCAGACAGTGTGTAACCCGGGGAGGATGGAGCCAGTGAGATCGGACAGTGAGTAACCTGGAGAGGATGGAGCCAGTGAGATCGGTCAGTGTGTAACTGGGGGAGGGTGGAGCCAGTGAGATCAGATAGTGCTTGACCCGGGGAGGATGGAGCTAGTGGGATCGGAAAGTTTGTAAACCGGGGAGGATGGAGCCAGTGAGATCAGACAGTGTAACGCGGCAAGGGTGGATCCAGTGAGATCAGACAGTGTAACCTGGGGAGGATGATGCCAGTGAGATCAGACAGTGTAACTCGGGGAGGGTGGAGCCAGTGAGATCATACAGTGTAACCCGGGGAGGATGGAGCCAGTGAAAGCACACAGTGTAACCTGGGGAGGATGGAGCCAGTGAGATCAGACAGTGTAACCCGGGGAGGGTGGAGCCAGTGAGATCAGACAGTGTAACCCGGGGAGGGTGGAGCCATTGAGATCAGACAGTGTAAGGCGGGGAGGGCGGAGCCAGTGAGATCAGGCCGTGTAACCCGGGGAGGATGGAGACAGTGAAATCACACAGTGTTACCCGGGGAGAATGGAGCCAGTGAGATCAGACAGTGTAACTCGGGGAGGGTGGAGCCAGTGAGATCGGACAGTGTAACCCGGGGAGGATGGAGCCAGTGAGATCAGACAGTGTAACCCGGGGAGGATGGAGCCAGTGAGATCATACAGTGTAACCCGGGGAGGATGGAGCCAGTGAAAGCACACAGTGTAACCTGGGGAGGATGGAGCCAGTGAGATCAGACAGTGTAACCCGGGGAGGGTGGAGCCAGTGAGATAAGACAGTGTAACCCGGGGAGGATGGAGACATTGAAATCACACAGAGTAACGCGGGGAGTATGGGGCCAGTGAGATCGGACAGTGTGTAACCCGGGGAGGATGGAGCCAGTGAGATCAGACAGTGTGTAACCCGGGTAGGGTGGAGCTAGTCAGATCAGACAGTGTAACGTGGGTAGAGTGGAGCCAGGGAGATCAGACAGTGTAACCTGGGGAGGATGGAGCCAGTGAAATCAGACAGTGTAACTCGGGGAGGGTGGAGCCAGTGAGATCAGACAGTGTAACCCGGGGAGGATGGAGCCATTGAGATCAGACAGTGTAACTCGGGGAGGGTGGAGCCAGTGAGATCAGACAGTGTAACCCGGGGAAGGTGGAGCCATTGAGATCAGACAGTGTAACGCGGCGAGGATGGAGCCAGTGTGATCAGACAGTGTAACCCGGGGAGGATGGAGCCAGTGATATCAGGCAGTGTAACCCAGGGAGGATAGAGCCAGTGAGATCAGACAGTGTAACGCAGGGAGGGTGGAGCCAGTTGGATCAGACAGTGTAACCCAGGGAGGATGGAGCCAGTGAAATCACACAGTGTAACCCACGGAGGATGGAACCAATGAGATCGGACAGTCTGTAACCCGAGGAGGATTGGGCCAGTGTGATCGGACTGTGTGTAACCCAGGAAGGGTGGAGCCAGTGAGATCAGACAGTGTAACCCAGGGAGGGTGGAGCTAGTCAGATCAGACAGTGTAACCCAGGTAGAGTGGAGCCAGTGAGATCAGACAGTGTAACCCAGGGAGGATGGAACCAGTGAGATCAGACAGTGTAACGCGGGGAGTGTGGAGCCAGTGAGATCAGACAGTGTAATCCGGGGAGGATGGAGCCAGTGAAATCAGACAGTGTAACCCTGGGAGGGTGGAGCCAGTGAGATCAGACAGTGTAACCCGGGGAAGGTGGAGCCATTGAGATCAGACAGTGTAACCCGGGGAGGGTGGAGCCAGTGAGATAAGACTGTGTAACCCGGGGAGGATTGAAACAGTGAAATCACACAGTGTAATCCGGGGAGGATGGGGCCAGTGAGATCGGACAGTGTGTAACCAGGAGAGGATGGAGCCAGTGAGATCAGACAGTGTAACCCGGGGAGCATGGAGCCAGTGATATCAGGCAGTGTAACCCAGGGAGGATGGAGCCAGTGAGATCAGACCGTGTAACGCAGGGAGGGTCGAGCCAGTTGGATCAGACAGTGTAACCCAGGGAGGGTGGGGCCAGTGAAATCACACAGTGTAACCCACGGAGGATGGAACCAGTGAGATCGGACAGTATGTAACCTGAGAAGGATGGGGCCAGTGTGATCGGACTGTGTGTAACCCAGGAAGGGTGGAGCCAGTGAGATCAGACAGTGTAACCCAGGGAGGGTGGAGCTAGTCAGATCAGACAGTGTAACCCGGGTAGAGTGGAGCCAGTGAGATCAGACAGTGAAACCCGGGGAGGATGGAACCAGTGAAATCAGACAGTGTAACCCGGGTAGAGTGGAGCCAGTGAGATCAGACAGTGTAACCCGGGGAGGATGGAGCCAGTGAAATCAGACAGTGTAACCCGGGGAGGGTGGTGCCAGTGAGATCAGACAGCGTAACCCGGGGAAGGTGGAGCCATTGAGATCAGACAGTGTAACCCGGGGAGGGTGGAGCTAGTCAGATCAGACAGTGTAACCCGGGTAGAGTGGAGCCAGTGAGATCAG
Source organism: Carcharodon carcharias (assembly GCF_017639515.1). Lineage (NCBI taxonomy): Eukaryota > Metazoa > Chordata > Chondrichthyes > Lamniformes > Lamnidae > Carcharodon > Carcharodon carcharias. Next base: position 770,877 of record NW_024470606.1, on the reverse strand, counting down.
GCAGTGTAACCCAGGGAGGATAGAGCCAGTGAGATCAGACAGTGTAACCCAGGGAGGATGGAGCCAGTGAGATCAGACAGTGTAACCCGGGGAGGATTGAAACAGTGAAATCACACAGTGTAATCCGGGGAGGATGGGGCCAGTGAGATCGGACAGTGTGTAACCAGGAGACGATAGAGCCAGTGAGATCAGACAGTGTAACCCAGGGAGGATGGAGCCAGTGAGATCAGACAGTGTAACCCAGGGAGGGCGGAGCCAGTGAGATCAGACTGTGTAACCCGGGGAGGATGGAGCTAGTGGGATCAGAAAGTTTGTAACCCCGGGAGCATGGAGCCAGTGAGATCAGACAGTGTAACACGCGGATGGTGGAGCCAGTGGGATCAGACAGTGTAACGTAACCCAGGGAGGATGGATCCAGTGAAATCACACAGTGTAACTTGGGGAGGATGGAACCAGTGAGATCAGATAATATGTAACCCGGGGAGGATGGGGCCAGTGTGATCGGACTGTGTGTAACCCAGGGTGGGTGGACCCAGTGACATCAGAGAGTGTAACGCGGGGAGGATGGAGCCAGTGAGATCGGACAGTGTGTAACCTGGGGAGGGGATGGAGTCAGTGAGATCGGACAGTGTGTAACCCGGGGAGGATGGAGTCAGTGAGTTTGGACAGTGTGTAACCCGGGGAGGGTGGAGCCAGTGAGATCAGACAGTGCGTAACCTGGGGAGGGGATGGTGCCAGTGAGATCAGACAGTGTGTAACCCGGGGAGGATGGCGCCAGTGAGATCGGACAGTGTGTAACCTGGGGAGGGGATGGAGCCAGTGAGATCGGACAGTGTGTAACCCGGGGAGGATGGAGCCAGTGAGATTGGACAGTGTGTAACTCGGGGAGGGTGGAGCCAGTGAGATAGACAGTGTGTAACCTGGGGAGGGGATGGAGCCTGTGAGATCAGACAGGGTGTAACCGGGGAGGATGAAGCCAGTGGGATCAGACAGTGTGTAACCCGGGGATTATGGAGCCAGTGAGATCGGACAGTGTAACCCGGGGAGGGTGGAGCCAGTGAGATCGGACAGTGTGTAACCCGGGAGGATGGAGCCGGTGAGATCGGACAGTGTGTAACCCGGGGAGGATGGAGCCATTGAGATCGGACAGTGTGTAACCCGGGGAGGGTGGAGCCAGTGAGATCGGACAGTGTGTAACCTGGGGAGGGGATGGAGCCAGTGAGATCAGACAGTGTGTAACCCGGGGAGGATGGAGCCAGTGAGATCGGACAGTGTGTAACCCGGGGAGGATGGAGCCAGTGAGATTGGACAGTGTGTAACTCGGGGAGGGTGGAGCCAGTGAGATCGGACAGTGTAACCCGGGGAGGATGGAGCCAGTGAGATCAGACAGTGTAACCCGGGGAGGATGGAGCCAGTGAGATCATACAGTGTAACCCGGGGAGGATGGAGCCAGTGAAAGCACACAGTGTAACCTGGGGAGGATGGAGCCAGTGAGATCAGACAGTGTAACCCGGGGAGGGTGGAGCCAGTGAGATCAGACAGTGTAACCCGGGGAGGGTGGAGCCATTGAGATCAGACAGTGTAAGGCGGGGAGGGCGGAGCCAGTGAGAGCAGGCCGTGTAACCCGGGGAGGATGGAGACAGTGAAATCACACAGTGTTACCCGGGGGAGGATGGAGCCAGTGAGATCAGACAGTGTAACTCGGGGAGGGTGGAGCCAGTGAGATCGGACAGTGTAACCCGGGGAGGATGGAGCCAGTGAGATCAGACAGTGTAACCCGGGGAGGATGGAGCCAGTGAGATCATACAGTGTAACCCGGGGAGGATGGAGCCAGTGAAAGCACACAGTGTAACCTGGGGAGGATGGAGCCAGTGAGATCAGACAGTGTAACCCGGGGAGGGTGGAGCCAGTGAGATCAGACAGTGTAACCCGGGGAGGGTGGAGCCATTGAGATCAGACAGTGTAAGGCGGGGAGGGCGGAGCCAGTGAGATCAGGCCGTGTAACCCGGGGAGGATGGAGACAGTGAAATCACACAGTGTTACCCGGGGAGGATGGAGCCAGTGAGATCAGACAGTGTAACCCGGGGAGAGTGGAGCCAGTGAGATCAGACAGTGTAACCCGGGGAGGAGGGAGTCAGTGAAATCACACAGTGTAAGCTGGGGAGGATGGAGCAAATGAGTTCAGACAGTGTGTAACCCGGGGAGAATGGAGCCAGTGAGTTCGGACAGTGTGTAACCCAGGGAGGGTGGAGCTAGTCAGATCAGACAGTGTAACCCGGGTAGAGTGGAGCGTGAGATCAGACAGTGTAACCCGGGGAGGATGAAGCCAGTGAGATCAGACAGTGTAGCCTGGGGTGGATGGAGCCAGTGAGATCAGACAGTGTAACCCGGGTAGTGGAGCCAGTGAGATCAGACAGTGTAACCCGGGGAGGATGGAGCCATTGAGATCAGACACTGTAATGCGGGGAGGATGGAGCCAGTGAGATCAGACAGTGTGTAACCCGGGGAAGATGGAGCCAGTGAGATCGGACAGTGAGTAATCTGGAGAGGATGGAGCCAGTGAGATCGGTCAGTGTGTAACTGGGGGAGGGTGGAGCCAGTGAGATCAGATAGTGCTTGACCCGGGGAGGATGGAGCTAGTGGGATCGGAAAGTTTGTAAACCGGGGAGGATGGAGCCAGTGAGATCAGACAGTGTAACGCGGCAAGGGTGGATCCAGTGAGATCAGACAGTGTAACCTGGGGAGGATGATGCCAGTGAGATCAGACAGTGTAACCCGGGGTGGGTGGAGCCATTGAGATCAGACAGTGTAACGCAGGGAGGGTGGAGCCAGTGAGATAAGACAGTGTAACCCGGGGAGGATGGAGACATTGAAATCACACAGAGTAACGCGGGGAGTATGGGGCCAGTGAGATCGGACAGTGTGTAACCCGGGGAGGATGGAGCCAGTGAGATCAGACAGTGTGTAACCCGGGTAGGGTGGAGCTAGTCAGATCAGACAGTGTAACGTGGGTAGAGTGGAGCCAGGGAGATCAGACTGTGTAACCTGGGGAGGATGGAGCCAGTGAAATCAGACAGTGTAACTCGGGGAGGGTGGAGCCAGTGAGATCAGACAGTGTAACCCGGGGAGGATGGAGCCATTGAGATCAGACAGTGTAACTCGGGGAGGGTGGAGCCAGTGAGATCAGACAGTGTAACCCGGGGAAGGTGGTGCCATTGAGATCAGACAGTGTAACGCGGGGAGGATGGAGCCAGTGAGATAAGACAGTGTAACCAGGGGAGGATGGAGCTAGTCAGATCAGACAGTGTAACCCAGGTAGAGTGGAGCCAGTGAGATCAGACAGTGTAATCCGGCGAGGATGGAGCCAGTGAGATCAGACAGTGTAACCCGGGGAGGATGGAGCCAGTGATATCAGGCAGTGTAACCCAGGGAGGATAGAGCCAGTGAGATCAGACAGTGTAACACAGGGAGGGTGGAGCCAGTTGGATCAGACAGTGTAACCCAGGGAGGATGGAGCCAGTGAAATCACACAGTGTAACCCACGGAGGATGGAACCAATGAGATCGGACAGTATGTAACCCGAGGAGGATTGGGCCAGTGTGATCGGACTGTGTGTAACCCAGGAAGGGTGGAGCCAGTGAGATCAGACAGTGTAACCCAGGGAGGGTGGAGCTAGTCAGATCAGACAGTGTAACCCGGGTAGAGTGGAGCCAGTGAGATAAGACTGTGTAACCCGGGGAGGATTGAAACAGTGAAATCACACAGTGTAATCCGGGGAGGATGGGGCCAGTGAGATCGGACAGTGTGTAACCAGGAGAGGATGGAGCCAGTGAGATCAGACAGTGTAACCCGGGGAGCATGGAGCCAGTGATATCAGGCAGTGTAACCCAGGGAGGATGGAGCCAGTGAGATCAGACCGTGTAACGCAGGGAGGGTTGAGCCAGTTGGATCAGACAGTGTAACCCAGGGAGGGTGGGGCCAGTGAAATCACACAGTGTAACCCACGGAGGATGGAACCAGTGAGATCGGACAGTATGTAACCTGAGAAGGATGGGGCCAGTGTGATCGGACTGTGTGTAACCCAGGAAGGGTGGAGCCAGTGAGATCAGACAGTGTAACCCAGGGAGGGTGGAGCTAGTCAGATCAGACAGTGTAACCCGGGTAGAGTGGAGCCAGTGAGATCAGACAGTGAAACCCGGGGAGGATGGAACCAGTGAAATCAGACAGTGTAACCCGGGTAGAGTGGAGCCAGTGAAATCAGACAGTGTAACCCGGGGAGGATGGAGCCAGTGAAATCAGACAGTGTAACCCGGGGAGGGTGGAGCCAGTGAGATCAGACAGCGTAACCCGGGGAAGGTGGAGCCATTGAGATCAGACAGTGTAACCCGGGGAGGGTGGAGCTAGTCAGATCAGACAGTGTAACCCGGGTAGAGTGGAGCCAGTGAGATCAGGCAGTGTAACCCTGGGAGGATAGAGCCAGTGAGATCAGACAGTGTAACCCTGGGAGGATGGAGCCAGTGAGATCAGACAGTGTAACCCGGGGAGGATTGAAACAGTGAAATCACACAGTGTAATCCGGGGAGGATGGGGCCAGTGAGATCGGACAGTGTGTAACCAGGAGAGGATGGAGCCAGTGAGATCAGACAGTGTGTAACCCAGGGAGGGTGGAGCCAGTGAGATCAGACAGTGTAACCCGGGGAGGGTGGAGCTAGTCAGATCAGACAGTGTAACCCGGGTAGTGTGGTGCCAGTGAGATCAGGCAGTGTAACCCAGAGACGATAGAGCCAGTGAGATCAGACAGTGTAACCCAGGGAGGATGGAGCCAGTGAGATCAGACAGTGTAACCCAGGGAGGGCGGAGCCAGTGAGATCAGACTGTGTAACCCGGGGAGGATGGAGCTAGTGGGATCAGATAATATGTAACCCGGGGAGGATGGGGCCAGTGTGATCGGACTGTGTGTAACCCAGGGTGGGTGGACCCAGTGACATCAGAGAGTGTAACGCGGGGAGGATGGAGCCAGTGAGATCGGACAGTGTGTAACCTGGGGAGGGGATGGAGCCAGTGAGATCGGACAGTGTGTAACCCGGGGAGGATGGAGTCAGTGAGTTTGGACAGTGTGTAACCCGGGGAGGGTGGAGCCAGTGAGATCAGACAGTGCGTAACCTGGGGAGGGGATGGTGCCAGTGAGATCAGACAGTGTGTAACCCGGGGAGGATGGAGCCAGTGAGATCGGACAGTGTGTAACCTGGGGAGGGGATGGAGCCAGTGAGATCGGACAGTGTGTAACCCGGGGAGGATGGAGCCAGTGAGATTGGACAGTGTGTAACTCGGGGAGGGTGGAGCCAGTGAGATAGACAGTGTGTAACCTGGGGAGGGGATGGAGCCTGTGAGATCAGACAGGGTGTAACCGGGGAGGATGAAGCCAGTGGGATCAGACAGTGTGTAACCCGGGGATTATGGAGCCAGTGAGATCGGACAGTGTGTAACCCGGGGAGGGTGGAGCCAGTGAGATCGGACAGTGTGTAACCCGGGAGGATGGAGCCGGTGAGATCGGACAGTGTGTAACCCGGGGAGGATGGAGCCATTGAGATCGGACAGTGTGTAACCCAGGGAGGGTGGAGCCAGTGAGATCGGACAGTGTGTAACCTGTGGAGGGGATGGAGCCAGTGAGATCAGACAGTGTGTAACCCGGGGAGGATGGAGCCAGTGAGATCGGACAGTGTGTAACCCGGGGAGGATGGAGCCAGTGAGATTGGACAGTGTGTAACTCGGGGAGGGTGGAGCCAGTGAGATCGGACAGTGTAACCCGGGGAGGATGGAGCCAGTGAGATCAGACAGTGTAACCCGGGGAGGATGGAGCCAGTGAGATCATACAGTGTAACCCGGGGAGGATGGAGCCAGTGAAAGCACACTGTGTAACCTGGGGAGGATGGAGCCAGTGAGATCAGACAGTGTAACCCGGGGGGGGTGGAGCCAGTGAGATCAGACAGTGTAACCCGGGGAGGGTGGAGCCATTGAGATCAGACAGTGTAAGGCGGGGAGGGCGGAGCCAGTGAGAGCAGGCCGTGTAACCCGGGGAGGATGGAGACAGTGAAATCACACAGTGTTACCCGGGGAGGATGGAGCCAGTGAGATCAGACAGTGTAACTCGGGGAGGGTGGAGCCAGTGAGATCGGACAGTGTAACCCGGGGAGGATGGAGCCAGTGAGATCAGACAGTGTAACCCGGGGAGGATGGAGCCAGTGAGATCATACAGTGTAACCCGGGGAGGATGGAGCCAGTGAAAGCACACAGTGTAACCTGGGGAGGATGGAGCCAGTGAGATCAGACAGTGTAACCCGGGGAGGGTGGAGCCAGTGAGATCAGACAGTGTAACCCGGGGAGGGTGGAGCCATTGAGATCAGACAGTGTAAGGCGGGGAGGGCGGAGCCAGTGAGATCAGGCCGTGTAACCCGGGGAGGATGGAGACAGTGAAATCACACAGTGTTACCCGGGGAGGATGGAGCCAGTGAGATCAGACAGTGTAACCCGGGGAGAGTGGAGCCAGTGAGATCAGACAGTGTAACCCGGGGAGGAGGGAGTCAGTGAAATCACACAGTGTAAGCTGGGGAGGATGGAGCAAATGAGTTCAGACAGTGTGTAACCCGGGGAGAATGGAGCCAGTGAGTTCGGACAGTGTGTAACCCAGGGAGGGTGGAGCTAGTCAGATCAGACAGTGTAACCCGGGTAGAGTGGAGCGTGAGATCAGACAGTGTAACCCGGGGAGGATGAAGCCAGTGAGATCAGACAGTGTAGCCTGGGGTGGATGGAGCCAGTGAGATCAGACAGTGTAACCCGGGTAGTGGAGCCAGTGAGATCAGACAGTGTAACCCGGGGAGGATGGAGCCATTGAGATCAGACACTGTAATGCGGGGAGGATGGAGCCAGTGAGATCAGACAGTGTGTAACCCGGGGAGGATGGAGCCAGTGAGATCGGACAGTGAGTAACCTGGAGAGGATGGAGCCAGTGAGATCGGTCAGTGTGTAACTGGGGGAGGGTGGAGCCAGTGAGATCAGATAGTGCTTGACCCGGGGAGGATGGAGCTAGTGGGATCGGAAAGTTTGTAAACCGGGGAGGATGGAGCCAGTGAGATCAGACAGTGTAACCCGGGTAGTGGAGCCAGTGAGATCAGACAGTGTAACCCGGGGAGGATGGAGCCATTGAGATCAGACACTGTAATGCGGGGAGGATGGAGCCAGTGAGATCAGACAGTGTGTAACCCGGGGAAGATGGAGCCAGTGAGATCGGACAGTGAGTAATCTGGAGAGGATGGAGCCAGTGAGATCGGTCAGTGTGTAACTGGGGGAGGGTGGAGCCAGTGAGATCAGATAGTGCTTGACCCGGGGAGGATGGAGCTAGTGGGATCGGAAAGTTTGTAAACCGGGGAGGATGGAGCCAGTGAGATCAGACAGTGTAACGCGGCAAGGGTGGATCCAGTGAGATCAGACAGTGTAACCTGGGGAGGATGATGCCAGTGAGATCAGACAGTGTAACCCGGGGTGGGTGGAGCCATTGAGATCAGACAGTGTAACGCAGGGAGGGTGGAGCCAGTGAGATAAGACAGTGTAACCCGGGGAGGATGGAGACATTGAAATCACACAGAGTAACGCGGGGAGTATGGGGCCAGTGAGATCGGACAGTGTGTAACCCGGGGAGGATGGAGCCAGTGAGATCAGACAGTGTGTAACCCGGGTAGGGTGGAGCTAGTCAGATCAGACAGTGTAACGTGGGTAGAGTGGAGCCAGGGAGATCAGACTGTGTAACCTGGGGAGGATGGAGCCAGTGAAATCAGACAGTGTAACTCGGGGAGGGTGGAGCCAGTGAGATCAGACAGTGTAACCCGGGGAGGATGGAGCCATTGAGATCAGACAGTGTAACTCGGGGAGGGTGGAGCCAGTGAGATCAGACAGTGTAACCCGGGGAAGGTGGTGCCATTGAGATCAGACAGTGTAACGCGGGGAGGATGGAGCCAGTGAGATAAGACAGTGTAACCAGGGGAGGATGGAGCTAGTCAGATCAGACAGTGTAACCCAGGTAGAGTGGAGCCAGTGAGATCAGACAGTGTAATCCGGCGAGGATGGAGCCAGTGAGATCAGACAGTGTAACCCGGGGAGGATAGAGCCAGTAAGATCAGACAGTGTAACACAGGGAGGGTGGAGCCAGTTGGATCAGACAGTGTAACCCAGGGAGGATGGAGCCAGTGAAATCACACAGTGTAACCCACGGAGGATGGAACCAATGAGATCGGACAGTATGTAACCCGAGGAGGATTGGGCCAGTGTGATCGGACTGTGTGTAACCCAGGAAGGGTGGAGCCAGTGAGATCAGACAGTGTAACCCAGGGAGGGTGGAGCTAGTCAGATCAGACAGTGTAACCCGGGTAGAGTGGAGCCAGTGAGATAAGACTGTGTAACCCGGGGAGGATTGAAACAGTGAAATCACACAGTGTAATCCGGGGAGGATGGGGCCAGTGAGATCGGACAGTGTGTAACCAGGAGAGGATGGAGCCAGTGAGATCAGACAGTGTAACCCGGGGAGCATGGAGCCAGTGATATCAGGCAGTGTAACCCAGGGAGGATGGAGCCAGTGAGATCAGACCGTGTAACGCAGGGAGGGTTGAGCCAGTTGGATCAGACAGTGTAACCCAGGGAGGGTGGGGCCAGTGAAATCACACAGTGTAACCCACGGAGGATGGAACCAGTGAGATCGGACAGTATGTAACCTGAGAAGGATGGGGCCAGTGTGATCGGACTGTGTGTAACCCAGGAAGGGTGGAGCCAGTGAGATCAGACAGTGTAACCCAGGGAGGGTGGAGCTAGTCAGATCAGACAGTGTAACCCGGGTAGAGTGGAGCCAGTGAGATCAGACAGTGAAACCCGGGGAGGATGGAACCAGTGAAATCAGACAGTGTAACCCGGGTAGAGTGGAGCCAGTGAGATCAGACAGTGTAACCCGGGGAGGATGGAGCCAGTGAAATCAGACAGTGTAACCCGGGGAGGGTGGAGCCAGTGAGATCAGACAGCGTAACCCGGGGAAGGTGGAGCCATTGAGATCAGACAGTGTAACCCGGGGAGGGTGGAGCTAGTCAGATCAGACAGTGTAACCCGGGTAGAGTGGAGCCAGTGAGATCAGGCAGTGTAACCCAGGGAGGATAGAGCCAGTGAGATCAGACAGTGTAACCCAGGGAGGATGGAGCCAGTGAGATCAGACAGTGTAACCCGGGGAGGATTGAAACAGTGAAATCACACAGTGTAATCCGGGGAGGATGGGGCCAGTGAGATCGGACAGTGTGTAACCAGGAGAGGATGGAGCCAGTGAGATCAGACAGTGTGTAACCCAGGGAGGGTGGAGCCAGTGAGATCAGACAGTGTAACCCGGGGAGGGTGGAGCTAGTCAGATCAGACAGTGTAACCCGGGTAGTGTGGTGCCAGTGAGATCAGGCAGTGTAACCCAGAGACGATAGAGCCAGTGAGATCAGACAGTGTAACCCAGGGAGGATGGAGCCAGTGAGATCAGACAGTGTAACCCAGGGAGGGCGGAGCCAGTGAGATCAGACTGTGTAACCCGGGGAGGATGGAGCTAGTGGGATCAGATAATATGTAACCCGGGGAGGATGGGGCCAGTGTGATCGGACTGTGTGTAACCCAGGGTGGGTGGACCCAGTGACATCAGAGAGTGTAACGCGGGGAGGATGGAGCCAGTGAGATCGGACAGTGTGTAACCTGGGGAGGGGATGGAGCCAGTGAGATCGGACAGTGTGTAACCCGGGGAGGATGGAGTCAGTGAGTTTGGACAGTGTGTAACCCGGGGAGGGTGGAGCCAGTGAGATCAGACAGTGCGTAACCTGGGGAGGGGATGGTGCCAGTGAGATCAGACAGTGTGTAACCCGGGGAGGATGGAGCCAGTGAGATCGGACAGTGTGTAACCTGGGGAGGGGATGGAGCCAGTGAGATCGGACAGTGTGTAACCCGGGGAGGATGGAGCCAGTGAGATTGGACAGTGTGTAACTCGGGGAGGGTGGAGCCAGTGAGATAGACAGTGTGTAACCTGGGGAGGGGATGGAGCCTGTGAGATCAGACAGGGTGTAACCGGGGAGGATGAAGCCAGTGGGATCAGACAGTGTGTAACCCGGGGATTATGGAGCCAGTGAGATCGGACAGTGTGTAACCCGGGGAGGGTGGAGCCAGTGAGATCGGACAGTGTGTAACCCGGGAGGATGGAGCCGGTGAGATCGGACAGTGTGTAACCCGGGGAGGATGGAGCCATTGAGATCGGACAGTGTGTAACCCGGGGAGGGTGGAGCCAGTGAGATCGGACAGTGTGTAACCTGTGGAGGGGATGGAGCCAGTGAGATCAGACAGTGTGTAACCCGGGGAGGATGGAGCCAGTGAGATCGGACAGTGTGTAACCCGGGGAGGATGGAGCCAGTGAGATTGGACAGTGTGTAACTCGGGGAGGGTGGAGCCAGTGAGATCGGACAGTGTAACCCGGGGAGGATGGAGCCAGTGAGATCAGACAGTGTAACCCGGGGAGGATGGAGCCAGTGAGATCATACAGTGTAACCCGGGGAGGATGGAGCCAGTGAAAGCACACTGTGTAACCTGGGGAGGATGGAGCCAGTGAGATCAGACAGTGTAACCCGGGGGGGGTGGAGCCAGTGAGATCAGACAGTGTAACCCGGGGAGGGTGGAGCCATTGAGATCAGACAGTGTAAGGCGGGGAGGGCGGAGCCAGTGAGAGCAGGCCGTGTAACCCGGGGAGGATGGAGACAGTGAAATCACACAGTGTTACCCGGGGAGGATGGAGCCAGTGAGATCAGACAGTGTAACTCGGGGAGGGTGGAGCCAGTGAGATCGGACAGTGTAACCCGGGGAGGATGGAGCCAGTGAGATCAGACAGTGTAACCCGGGGAGGATGGAGCCAGTGAGATCATACAGTGTAACCCGGGGAGGATGGAGCCAGTGAAAGCACACAGTGTAACCTGGGGAGGATGGAGCCAGTGAGATCAGACAGTGTAACCCGGGGAGGGTGGAGCCAGTGAGATCAGACAGTGTAACCCGGGGAGGGTGGAGCCATTGAGATCAGACAGTGTAAGGCGGGGAGGGCGGAGCCAGTGAGATCAGGCCGTGTAACCCGGGGAGGATGGAGACAGTGAAATCACACAGTGTTACCCGGGGAGGATGGAGCCAGTGAGATCAGACAGTGTAACCCGGGGAGAGTGGAGACAGTGAGATCAGACAGTGTAACCCGGGGAGGAGGGAGTCAGTGAAATCACACAGTGTAAGCTGGGGAGGATGGAGCAAATGAGTTCAGACAGTGTGTAACCCGGGGAGAATGGAGCCAGTGAGTTCGGACAGTGTGTAACCCAGGGAGGGTGGAGCTAGTCAGATCAGACAGTGTAACCCGGGTAGAGTGGAGCGTGAGATCAGACAGTGTAACCCGGGGAGGATGAAGCCAGTGAGATCAGACAGTGTAGCCTGGGGTGGATGGAGCCAGTGAGATCAGACAGTGTAACCCGGGTAGTGGAGCCAGTGAGATCAGACAGTGTAACCCGGGGAGGATGGAGCCAGTGATATCAGGCAGTGTAACCCAGGGAGGATAGAGCCAGTGAGATCAGACAGTGTAACACAGGGAGGGTGGAGCCAGTTGGATCAGACAGTGTAACCCAGGGAGGATGGAGCCAGTGAAATCACACAGTGTAACCCACGGAGGATGGAACCAATGAGATCGGACAGTATGTAACCCGAGGAGGATTGGGCCAGTGTGATCGGACTGTGTGTAACCCAGGAAGGGTGGAGCCAGTGAGATCAGACAGTGTAACCCAGGGAGGGTGGAGCTAGTCAGATCAGACAGTGTAACCCAGGTAGAGTGGAGCCAGTGAGATAAGACTGTGTAACCCGGGGAGGATTGAAACAGTGAAATCACACAGTGTAATCCGGGGAGGATGGGGCCAGTGAGATCGGACAGTGTGTAACCAGGAGAGGATGGAGCCAGTGAGATCAGACAGTGTAACCCGGGGAGCATGGAGCCAGTGATATCAGGCAGTGTAACCCAGGGAGGATGGAGCCAGTGAGATCAGACCGTGTAACGCAGGGAGGGTTGAGCCAGTTGGATCAGACAGTGTAACCCAGGGAGGGTGGGGCCAGTGAAATCACACAGTGTAACCCACGGAGGATGGAACCAGTGAGATCGGACAGTATGTAACCTGAGAAGGATGGGGCCAGTGTGATCGGACTGTGTGTAACCCAGGAAGGGTGGAGCCAGTGAGATCAGACAGTGTAACCCAGGGAGGGTGGAGCTAGTCAGATCAGACAGTGTAACCCGGGTAGAGTGGAGCCAGTGAGATCAGACAGTGAAACCCGGGGAGGATGGAACCAGTGAAATCAGACAGTGTAACCCGGGTAGAGTGGAGCCAGTGAGATCAGGCAGTGTAACCCAGGGAGGATAGAGCCAGTGAGATCAGACAGTGTAACCCAGGGAGGATGGAGCCAGTGAGATCAGACAGTGTAACCCGGGGAGGATTGAAACAGTGAAATCACACAGTGTAATCCGGGGAGGATGGGGCCAGTGAGATCGGACAGTGTGTAACCAGGAGAGGATGGAGCCAGTGAGATCAGACAGTGTGTAACCCAGGGAGGGTGGAGCCAGTGAGATCAGACAGTGTAACCCGGGGAGGGTGGAGCTAGTCAGATCAGACAGTGTAACCCGGGTAGTGTGGTGCCAGTGAGATCAGGCAGTGTAACCCAGAGACGATAGAGCCAGTGAGATCAGACAGTGTAACCCAGGGAGGATGGAGCCAGTGAGATCAGACAGTGTAACCCAGGGAGGGCGGAGCCAGTGAGATCAGACTGTGTAACCCGGGGAGGATGGAGCTAGTGGGATCAGATAATATGTAACCCGGGGAGGATGGGGCCAGTGTGATCGGACTGTGTGTAACCCAGGGTGGGTGGACCCAGTGACATCAGAGAGTGTAACGCGGGGAGGATGGAGCCAGTGAGATCGGACAGTGTGTAACCTGGGGAGGGGATGGAGCCAGTGAGATCGGACAGTGTGTAACCCGGGGAGGATGGAGTCAGTGAGTTTGGACAGTGTGTAACCCGGGGAGGGTGGAGCCAGTGAGATCAGACAGTGCGTAACCTGGGGAGGGGATGGTGCCAGTGAGATCAGACAGTGTGTAACCCGGGGAGGATGGAGCCAGTGAGATCGGACAGTGTGTAACCTGGGGAGGGGATGGAGCCAGTGAGATCGGACAGTGTGTAACCCGGGGAGGATGGAGCCAGTGAGATTGGACAGTGTGTAACTCGGGGAGGGTGGAGCCAGTGAGATAGACAGTGTGTAACCTGGGGAGGGGATGGAGCCTGTGAGATCAGACAGGGTGTAACCGGGGAGGATGAAGCCAGTGGGATCAGACAGTGTGTAACCCGGGGATTATGGAGCCAGTGAGATCGGACAGTGTGTAACCCGGGGAGGGTGGAGCCAGTGAGATCGGACAGTGTGTAACCCGGGAGGATGGAGCCGGTGAGATCGGACAGTGTGTAACCCGGGGAGGATGGAGCCATTGAGATCGGACAGTGTGTAACCCGGGGAGGGTGGAGCCAGTGAGATCGGACAGTGTGTAACCTGTGGAGGGGATGGAGCCAGTGAGATCAGACAGTGTGTAACCCGGGGAGGATGGAGCCAGTGAGATCGGACAGTGTGTAACCCGGGGAGGATGGAGCCAGTGAGATTGGACAGTGTGTAACTCGGGGAGGGTGGAGCCAGTGAGATCGGACAGTGTAACCCGGGGAGGATGGAGCCAGTGAGATCAGACAGTGTAACCCGGGGAGGATGGAGCCAGTGAGATCATACAGTGTAACCCGGGGAGGATGGAGCCAGTGAAAGCACACTGTGTAACCTGGGGAGGATGGAGCCAGTGAGATCAGACAGTGTAACCCGGGGGGGGTGGAGCCAGTGAGATCAGACAGTGTAACCCGGGGAGGGTGGAGCCATTGAGATCAGACAGTGTAAGGCGGGGAGGGCGGAGCCAGTGAGAGCAGGCCGTGTAACCCGGGGAGGATGGAGACAGTGAAATCACACAGTGTTACCCGGGGAGGATGGAGCCAGTGAGATCAGACAGTGTAACTCGGGGAGGGTGGAGCCAGTGAGATCGGACAGTGTAACCCGGGGAGGATGGAGCCAGTGAGATCAGACAGTGTAACCCGGGGAGGATGGAGCCAGTGAGATCATACAGTGTAACCCGGGGAGGATGGAGCCAGTGAAAGCACACAGTGTAACCTGGGGAGGATGGAGCCAGTGAGATCAGACAGTGTAACCCGGGGAGGGTGGAGCCAGTGAGATCAGACAGTGTAACCCGGGGAGGGTGGAGCCATTGAGATCAGACAGTGTAAGGCGGGGAGGGCGGAGCCAGTGAGATCAGGCCGTGTAACCCGGGGAGGATGGAGACAGTGAAATCACACAGTGTTACCCGGGGAGGATGGAGCCAGTGAGATCAGACAGTGTAACCCGGGGAGAGTGGAGACAGTGAGATCAGACAGTGTAACCCGGGGAGGAGGGAGTCAGTGAAATCACACAGTGTAAGCTGGGGAGGATGGAGCAAATGAGTTCAGACAGTGTGTAACCCGGGGAGAATGGAGCCAGTGAGTTCGGACAGTGTGTAACCCAGGGAGGGTGGAGCTAGTCAGATCAGACAGTGTAACCCGGGTAGAGTGGAGCGTGAGATCAGACAGTGTAACCCGGGGAGGATGAAGCCAGTGAGATCAGACAGTGTAGCCTGGGGTGGATGGAGCCAGTGAGATCAGACAGTGTAACCCGGGTAGTGGAGCCAGTGAGATCAGACAGTGTAACCCGGGGAGGATGGAGCCAGTGATATCAGGCAGTGTAACCCAGGGAGGATAGAGCCAGTGAGATCAGACAGTGTAACACAGGGAGGGTGGAGCCAGTTGGATCAGACAGTGTAACCCAGGGAGGATGGAGCCAGTGAAATCACACAGTGTAACCCACGGAGGATGGAACCAATGAGATCGGACAGTATGTAACCCGAGGAGGATTGGGCCAGTGTGATCGGACTGTGTGTAACCCAGGAAGGGTGGAGCCAGTGAGATCAGACAGTGTAACCCAGGGAGGGTGGAGCTAGTCAGATCAGACAGTGTAACCCAGGTAGAGTGGAGCCAGTGAGATAAGACTGTGTAACCCGGGGAGGATTGAAACAGTGAAATCACACAGTGTAATCCGGGGAGGATGGGGCCAGTGAGATCGGACAGTGTGTAACCAGGAGAGGATGGAGCCAGTGAGATCAGACAGTGTAACCCGGGGAGCATGGAGCCAGTGATATCAGGCAGTGTAACCCAGGGAGGATGGAGCCAGTGAGATCAGACCGTGTAACGCAGGGAGGGTTGAGCCAGTTGGATCAGACAGTGTAACCCAGGGAGGGTGGGGCCAGTGAAATCACACAGTGTAACCCACGGAGGATGGAACCAGTGAGATCGGACAGTATGTAACCTGAGAAGGATGGGGCCAGTGTGATCGGACTGTGTGTAACCCAGGAAGGGTGGAGCCAGTGAGATCAGACAGTGTAACCCAGGGAGGGTGGAGCTAGTCAGATCAGACAGTGTAACCCGGGTAGAGTGGAGCCAGTGAGATCAGACAGTGAAACCCGGGGAGGATGGAACCAGTGAAATCAGACAGTGTAACCCGGGTAGAGTGGAGCCAGTGAGATCAGACAGTGTAACCCGGGGAGGATGGAGCCAGTGAAATCAGACAGTGTAACCCGGGGAGGGTGGAGCCAGTGAGATCAGACAGCGTAACCCGGGGAAGGTGGAGCCATTGAGATCAGACAGTGTAACCCGGGGAGGGTGGAGCTAGTCAGATCAGACAGTGTAACCCGGGTAGAGTGGAGCCAGTGAGATCAGGCAGTGTAACCCAGGGAGGATAGAGCCAGTGAGATCAGACAGTGTAACCCAGGGAGGATGGAGCCAGTGAGATCAGACAGTGTAACCCGGGGAGGATTGAAACAGTGAAATCACACAGTGTAATCCGGGGAGGATGGGGCCAGTGAGATCGGACAGTGTGTAACCAGGAGAGGATGGAGCCAGTGAGATCAGACAGTGTGTAACCCAGGGAGGGTGGAGCCAGTGAGATCAGACAGTGTAACCCGGGGAGGGTGGAGCTAGTCAGATCAGACAGTGTAACCCGGGTAGTGTGGTGCCAGTGAGATCAGGCAGTGTAACCCAGAGACGATAGAGCCAGTGAGATCAGACAGTGTAACCCAGGGAGGATGGAGCCAGTGAGATCAGACAGTGTAACCCAGGGAGGGCGGAGCCAGTGAGATCAGACTGTGTAACCCGGGGAGGATGGAGCTAGTGGGATCAGATAATATGTAACCCGGGGAGGATGGGGCCAGTGTGATCGGACTGTGTGTAACCCAGGGTGGGTGGACCCAGTGACATCAGAGAGTGTAACGCGGGGAGGATGGAGCCAGTGAGATCGGACAGTGTGTAACCTGGGGAGGGGATGGAGCCAGTGAGATCGGACAGTGTGTAACCCGGGGAGGATGGAGTCAGTGAGTTTGGACAGTGTGTAACCCGGGGAGGGTGGAGCCAGTGAGATCAGACAGTGTGTAACCTGGGGAGGGGATGGTGCCAGTGAGATCAGACAGTGTGTAACCCGGGGAGGATGGAGCCAGTGAGATCGGACAGTGTGTAACCTGGGGAGGGGATGGAGCCAGTGAGATCGGACAGTGTGTAACCCGGGGAGGATGGAGCCAGTGAGATTGGACAGTGTGTAACTCGGGGAGGGTGGAGCCAGTGAGATAGACAGTGTGTAACCTGGGGAGGGGATGGAGCCTGTGAGATCAGACAGGGTGTAACCGGGGAGGATGAAGCCAGTGGGATCAGACAGTGTGTAACCCGGGGATTATGGAGCCAGTGAGATCGGACAGTGTGTAACCCGGGGAGGGTGGAGCCAGTGAGATCGGACAGTGTGTAACCCGGGAGGATGGAGCCAGTGAGATCGGACAGTGTGTAACCCGGGGAGGATGGAGCCAGTGAGATCGGACAGTGTGTAACCCGGGGAGGATGGAGCCAATGCGATCGGACAGTGTGTAACCTGTGGAGGATGGAGCCAGTGAGATCAGACAGTGCGTGACCCAGGGAGGATGGAGCCAGTGAGATCGGACAGTGTGTAAAGCGGAGAGGATGGAGCCAGTGAGATTGGACAGTGTGTAACGCGGTGAGGGTGGAGCCAGTGAGATCGGACAGTGTGTAACCCGGGGAGGATGGAGCCAGTGAGATCAGACAGTGTAACCCGGGGAGGATGGAGCCAGTGAGATCATACAGTGTAACCCGGGGAGGATGGAGCCAGTGAAAGCACACTGTGTAACCTGGGGAGGATGGAGCCAGTGAGATCAGACAGTGTAACCCGGGGGGGGTGGAGCCAGTGAGATCAGACAGTGTAACCCGGGGAGGGTGGAGCCATTGAGATCAGACAGTGTAAGGCGGGGAGGGCGGAGCCAGTGAGAGCAGGCCGTGTAACCCGGGGAGGATGGAGACAGTGAAATCACACAGTGTTACCCGGGGAGGATGGAGCCAGTGAGATCAGACAGTGTAACTCGGGGAGGGTGGAGCCAGTGAGATCGGACAGTGTAACCCGGGGAGGATGGAGCCAGTGAGATCAGACAGTGTAACCCGGGGAGGATGGAGCCAGTGAGATCATACAGTGTAACCCGGGGAGGATGGAGCCAGTGAAAGCACACAGTGTAACCTGGGGAGGATGGAGCCAGTGAGATCAGACAGTGTAACCCGGGGAGGGTGGAGCCATTGAGATCAGACAGTGTAAGGCGGGGAGGGCGGAGCCAGTGAGATCAGGCCGTGTAACCCGGGGAGGATGGAGACAGTGAAATCACACAGTGTTACCCGGGGAGGATGGAGCCAGTGAGATCAGACAGTGTAACCCGGGGAGAGTGGAGCCAGTGAGATCAGACAGTGTAACCCGGGGAGGAGGGAGTCAGTGAAATCACACAGTGTAAGCTGGGGAGGATGGAGCAAATGAGTTCAGACAGTGTGTAACCCGGGGAGAATGGAGCCAGTGAGTTCGGACAGTGTGTAACCCAGGGAGGGTGGAGCTAGTCAGATCAGACAGTGTAACCCGGGTAGAGTGGAGCGTGAGATCAGACAGTGTAACCCGGGGAGGATGAAGCCAGTGAGATCAGACAGTGTAGCCTGGGGTGGATGGAGCCAGTGAGATCAGACAGTGTAACCCGGGTAGTGGAGCCAGTGAGATCAGACAGTGTAACCCGGGGAGGATGGAGCCATTGAGATCAGACACTGTAATGCGGGGAGGATGGAGCCAGTGAGATCAGACAGTGTGTAACCCGGGGAGGATGGAGCCAGTGAGATCGGACAGTGAGTAACCTGGAGAGGATGGAGCCAGTGAGATCGGTCAGTGTGTAACTGGGGGAGGGTGGAGCCAGTGAGATCAGATAGTGCTTGACCCGGGGAGGATGGAGCTAGTGGGATCGGAAAGTTTGTAAACCGGGGAGGATGGAGCCAGTGAGATCAGACAGTGTAACGCGGCAAGGGTGGATCCAGTGAGATCAGACAGTGTAACCTGGGGAGGATGATGCCAGTGAGATCAGACAGTGTAACTCGGGGAGGGTGGAGCCATTGAGATCAGACAGTGTAACGCAGGGAGGGTGGAGCCAGTGAGATAAGACAGTGTAACCCGCGGAGGATGGAGACATTGAAATCACACAGAGTAACGCGGGGAGTATGGGGCCAGTGAGATCGGACAGTGTGTAACCCGGGGAGGATGGAGCCAGTGAGATCAGACAGTGTGTAACCCGGGTAGGGTGGAGCTAGTCAGATCAGACAGTGTAACGTGGGTAGAGTGGAGCCAGGGAGATCAGACAGTGTAACGCGGGGAGGGTGGAGCCAGTGAGATCAGACTGTGTAACCTGGGGAGGATGGAGCCAGTGAAATCAGACAGTGTAACTCGGGGAGGGTGGAGCCAGTGAGATAAGACAGTGTAACCCGGGGAGGATGGAGCCATTGAGATCAGACAGTGTAACTCGGGGAGGGTGGAGCCAGTGAGATCAGACAGTGTAACCCGGGGAAGGTGGAGCCATTGAGATCAGACAGTGTAACGCGGGGAGGATGGAGCCAGTGAGATAAGACAGTGTAACCAGGGGAGGATGGAGCTAGTCAGATCAGACAGTGTAACCCAGGTAGAGTGGAGCCAGTGAGATCAGACAGTGCAATCCGGCGAGAATGGAGCCAGTGAGATCAGACAGTGTAACCCGGGGAGGATGGAGCCAGTGATATCAGGCAGTGTAACCCAGGGAGGATAGAGCCAGTGAGATCAGACAGTGTAACGCAGGGAGGGTGGAGCCAGTTGGATCAGACAGTGTAACCCAGGGAGGATGGAGCCAGTGAAATCACACAGTGTAACCCACGGAGGATGGAACCAATGAGATCGGACAGTATGTAACCCGAGGAGGATTGGGCCAGTGTGATCGGACTGTGTGTAACCCAGGAAGGGTGGAGCCAGTGAGATCAGACAGTGTAACCCAGGGAGGGTGGAGCTAGTCAGATCAGACAGTGTAACCCAGGTAGAGTGGAGCCAGTGAGATCAGACAGTGTAACCCAGGGAGGATGGAACCAGTGAGATCAGACAGTGTAACGCGGGGAGTGTGGAGCCAGTGAGATCAGACAGTGTAATCCGGGGAGGATGGAGCCAGTGAAATCAGACAGTGTAACCCTGGGAGGGTGGAGCCAGTGAGATCAGACAGTGTAACCCGGGGAAGGTGGAGCCATTGAGATCAGACAGTGTAACCCGGGGAGGGTGGAGCCAGTGAGATAAGACTGTGTAACCCGGGGAGGATTGAAACAGTGAAATCACACAGTGTAATCCGGGGAGGATGGGGCCAGTGAGATCGGACAGTGTGTAACCAGGAGAGGATGGAGCCAGTGAGATCAGACAGTGTAACCCGGGGAGCATGGAGCCAGTGATATCAGGCAGTGTAACCCAGGGAGGATGGAGCCAGTGAGATCAGACCGTGTAACGCAGGGAGGGTCGAGCCAGTTGGATCAGACAGTGTAACCCAGGGAGGGTGGGGCCAGTGAAATCACACAGTGTAACCCACGGAGGATGGAACCAGTGAGATCGGACAGTATGTAACCTGAGAAGGATGGGGCCAGTGTGATCGGACTGTGTGTAACCCAGGAAGGGTGGAGCCAGTGAGATCAGACAGTGTAACCCAGGGAGGGTGGAGTTGTCAGATCAGACAGTGTAACCCGGGTAGAGTGGAGCCAGTGAAATCAGACAGTGTAACCCGGGTGGGTGGAGCCAGTGAGATCAGACAGCGTAACCCGGGGAAGGTGGAGCCATTGAGATCAGACAGTGTAACCCGGGGAGGGTGGAGCTAGTCAGATCAGACAGTGTAACCCGGGTAGAGTGGAGCCAGTGAGATCAGGCAGTGTAACCCAGGGAGGATAGAGCCAGTGAGATCAGACAGTGTAACCCGGGGAGGGTGGAGCTAGTCAGATCAGACAGTGTAACCCGGGTAGTGTGGTGCCAGTGAGATCAGGCAGTGTAACCCAGAGACGATAGAGCCAGTGAGATCAGACAGTGTAACCCAGGGAGGATGGAGCCAGTGAGATCAGACAGTGTAACCCAGGGAGGGCGGAGCCAGTGAGATCAGACTGTGTAACCCGGGGAGGATGGAGCTAGTGGGATCAGAAAGTTTGTAACCCCGGGAGCATGGAGCCAGTGAGATCAGACAGTGTAACACGCGGATGGTGGAGCCAGTGGGATCAGGCAGTGTAACGTAACCCAGGGAGGATGGATCCAGTGAAATCACACAGTGTAACTTGGGGAGGATGGAGCCAGTGAGATCAGATAATATGTAACCCGGGGAGGATGGGGCCAGTGTGATCGGACTGTGTGTAACCCAGGGTGGGTGGACCCAGTGACATCAGAGAGTGTAACGCGGGGAGGATGGAGCCAGTGAGATCGGACAGTGTGTAACCTGGGGAAGGGATGGAGCCAGTGAGATCGGACAGTGTGTAACCCGGGGAGGATGGAGCCAGTGAGATTGGACAGTGTGTAACTCGGGGAGGGTGGAGCCAGTGAGATCGAACAGTGTGTAACCTGGGGAGGGGATGGAGCCTGTGAGATCAGACAGGGTGTAACCGGGGAGGATGAAGCCAGTGAGATCAGACAGTGTGTAACCCGGGGATTATGGAGCCAGTGAGATCGGACAGTGTGTAACCCGGGGAGGGTGGAACCAGTGAGATCGGACAGTGTGTAACCCGGGAGGATGGAGCCAGTGAGATCGGACAGTGTGTAAGCCGGGGAGGGTGGAGCCAGTGAGATCGGACAGTGTGTAACCCGGGGAGGGTGGAGCCAGTGAGATCGGACAGTGTGTAACCCGGGGAGGATGGAGCCAGTGAGATCGGACAGTGTGTAACCCGGGGAGGATGGAGCCAGTGAGATTGGATAGTGTGTAACTCGGGGAGGGTGGAGCCATTGAGATCGGACAGTGTAACCCGGGGAGGATGGAGCCAGTGAGATCAGACAGTGTAACCCGGGGTGGATGGAGCCAGTGAGATCAGACAGTGTAACCCGGGGAGGATGGAGCCAGTGAAAGCACACAGTGTAACCTGGGGAGGATGGAGCCAGTGAGATCAGACAGTGTAACCCGGGGAGGGTGGAGCCAGTGAGATCAGACAGTGTAACCCGGGGAGTGTGGAGCCATTGAGATCAGACAGTGTAAGGCGGGCAGGGCGGAGCCAGTGAGATCAGGCAGTGTAACCCGGGGAGGATGGAGACAGTGAAATCACACAGTGTTACCCGGGGAGGATGGAGCCAGTGAGATCAGACAGTGTAACCCGGGGAGAGTGGAGCCGGTGAGATCAGACAGTGTAACCCGGGGAGGAGGGAGTCAGTGAAATCACACAGTGTAAGCTGGGGAGGATGGAGCAAATGAGTTCAGACAGTGTGTAACCCGGGGGGAATCTAGCCAGTGAGATCGGACAGTGTGTAACCCAGGGAGGGTGGAGCTAGTCAGATCAGACAGTGTAACCCGGGGAGGATAAAGCCAGTGAGATCAGACAGTGTAACCCGGGGGGGATGGAGCCATTGAGATCAGACAGTGTAACACGGGATGGTTGGAGCCAGTGAGATCAGACAGTGTAACCCGGGGAGGATGGAGCCAGTGAAAGCACACAGTGTAAACTGGGGAAGATGGAGCAAGTGAGTTTGGACAGTGTGTAATCCGGGGAGGATGGAACCAGTGAGATCAGACAGTATGTAACCCAGGGAGGGTGGAGCTAGTCAGATCAGACAGTGTAACCCAGGTAGAGTGGAGCCAGTGAGATCAGACAGTGTAACCCGGGGACGATCGAGCCAGTGAGATCAGACAGTGTAACCCGGGGAGGATGGAGCAATTGAGATCAGACAGTGTAAGGCGGGGAGGGCGGAGACAGTGAAATCACACAGTGTAACCCGGGGAGGATGGAGCCAGTGAGATCAGACAGTGTAACCCGTGGAGAGTGGAGCCATTGAGATCAGACAGTGTAACGCGGGGAGGGTGGAGCCATTGAGATCAGACAGTGTAACCCAGAGAGGATGGAGCCAGTGAGATCAGACAGTGTGTAACCCGGGGAGAATGGAGCCAGTGAGATCGGACAGTGTGTTACCCGGGGAGGGTGGAGCCAGTGAGATCAGACAGTGTAACCCGGGGAGGGTGGAGCCATTGAGATCAGACAGTGTAAGGCGGGGAGGGCGGAGACAGTGAAATCACTCAGTGTAACCCGGGGAGGATGGAGCCAGTGAGACCAGACAGTGCAACCAGTGGAGAGTGGAGCCATTGAGATCAGGCAGTGTAACGCGGGGAGGGTGGAGCCAGTGAGATCAGGCAGTGTAAACCAGGGAGCGTGGAGCCATTGAATTCACACAGTGTAACCAGGAGAGGATGGAGCCAGTGAGATCAGACAGTGTGTAACCCGGGGAGAATGGAGCCAGTGAGATCAGACAGTGTGTAACCCGGGGAGAATGGAGCCAGTGAGATCAGACAGTATGTAACCCAGGGAGGGTGGAGCTAGTCAGATCAGACAGTGTAACCCAGGTAGAGTGGAGCCAGTGAGATCAGACAGTGTAACCCGGGGACGATCGAGCCAGTGAGATCAGACAGTGTACCCCGGGGAGGGTGGAGCCAGTGAGATCAGACAGTGTAACCCGGGGAGGGTGGAGCCATTGAGATCAGACAGTGTAAGGCGGGGAGGGCGGAGACAGTGAAATCACACAGTGTAACCCGGGGAGGATGGAGCCAGTGAGATCAGACAGTGTAACCCGTGGAGAGTGGAGCCATTGAGATCAGACAGTGTAACCCGGGGAGGATGGAGCCAGTGAGATCGGACAGTGTGTAACCCAGGGAGGGTGGAGCTAGTCAGATCAGACAGTGTAACCCGGGTAGAGTGGAGCCAGTGAGATCAAGCAGTGTAACCCGGGGAGAATGAAGCCAGTGAGATCAGACAGTGTAGCCTGGGGTGGATGGAGCCAGTGAGATCAGGCAGTGTAACCCGGGGAGAATGGAGACAGTGAAATCACACAGTGTAACTCAGGGAGGTGAGAGGCAGTGAGATCAGACAGTGTAACATGGGGAGGATGGAGCCAGTGAGATCAGGCAGTGTAACCCGGGGAGAATGTAGACAGTGAAATCACACAGTGTAACCCGGGGAGGGTGGAGCCAGTGAGATCAGACAGCATAACCCGGGGAGGGTGGAGCCAGTGAGATAAGACTGTGTAACCTGGGGAGGATTGAAACAGTGAAATCACACAGTGTAATCTGGGGAGGATGGGGCCAGTGAGATCGGACAGTGTGTAACCAGTAGAGGATGGAGCCAGTGAGATCAGACAGTGTAACCCGGGGAGCATGGAGCCAGTGATATCAGGCAGTGTAACCCAGGGAGGATGGAGCCAGTGAGATCAGACAGTGTAACGCAGGGAGGGTCGAGCCAGTTGGATCAGACAGTGTAACCCAGGGAGGGTGGGGCCAGTGAAATCACACAGTGTAACCCACGGAGGATGGAACCAGTGAGATCGGACAGTATGTAACCTGAGGAGGATGGGGCCAGTGTGATCGGACTGTGTGTAACCCAGGGAGGGTGGAGCCAGTGAGATCAGACAGTGTAACCCGGGGAGATTGGAGCTAGTCAGATCAGACAGCGTAACCCGGGTAGAGTGGAGCCAGTGAGATCAGGCAGTGTAACCCAGGGAGGATAGAGCCAGTGAGATCAGACAGTGTAACCCAGGGAGGATGGAGCCAGTGAGATCAGACAGTGTAACCCAGGGAGTATAGAGCCAGTGAGATCAGACTGTGTAACCCGGGGAGGATGGAGCTAGTGGGATCAGAAAGTTTGTAACCCTGGGAGCATGGAGCCAGTGAGATCAGACAGTGTAACACGTGGATGGTGGAGCCAGTGGGATCAGACAGTGTAACCCAGGGAGGATGGATCCAGTGAAATCACACAGTGTAACTTGGGGAGGATGGAACCAGTGAGATCAAATAGTATGTAACCCGGGGAGGATTGGGCCAGTGTGATCGGACTGTGTGTAACCCAGGGTGGGTGGACCCAGTGACATCAGAGAGTGTAACGCGGGGAGGATGGAGCCAGTGAGATCGGACAGTGTGTAACCCGGGGAGGATGGAGTCAGTGAGATCGGACAGTGTGTAACCCGGGGAGGGTGGAGCCAGTGAGATCAGACAGTGTGTAACCTGGGGAGGGGATGGTGCCAGTGAGATCAGACAGTGTGTAACCCGGGGAGGATGGAGCCAGTGAGATCGGACAGTGTGTAACCTGGGGAGGGGATGGAGCCTGTGAGATCAGACAGGGTGTAACCAGGGAGGATGAAGCCAGTGAGATCAGACAGTGTGTAACCCGGGGATTATGGAGCCAGTGAGATCGGACAGTGTGTAACCCGGGGAGGGTGGAACCAGTGAGATCGGACAGTGTGTAACCCGGGAGGATGGAGCCAGTGAGATCGGACAGTGTGTAACCCGGGGAGGGTGGAGCCAGTGAGATCGGACAGTGTGTAACCCGGGGAGGGTGGAGCCAGTGAGATCGGACAGTGTGTAACCTGGGGAGGGGATGGAGCCAGTGAGATCAGACAGTGTAACCTGGGGAGATTGGAGCTAGTCAGATCAGACAGTGTAACCCGGGTAGAGTGGAGCCAGTGAGATCAGGCAGTGTAACCCAGGGAGGATAGAGCCAGTGAGATCAGACAGTGTAACCCAGGGAGGATGGAGCCAGTGAGATCAGACAGTGTAACCCAGGGAGGATAGAGCCAGTGAGATCAGACTGTGTAACCCGGGGAGGATGGAGCTAGTGGGATCAGAAAGTTTGTAACCCTGGGAGCATGGGGCCAGTGAGATCAGACAGTGTAACTTGCGGATGGTGGAGCCAGTGGGATCAGACAGTGTAACCCAGGGAGGATGGATCCAGTGAAATCACACAGTGTAACTTGGGGAGGATGGAACCAGTGAGATCAAATAGTATGTAACCCGGGGAGGATTGGGCCAGTGTGATCGGACTGTGTGTAACCCAGGGTGGGTGAGTCCAGTGACATCAGAGAGTGTAACGCGGGGAGGATGGAGCCAGTGAGATCGGACAGTGTGTAACCTGGGGAGGGGATGGAGCCAGTGAGATCGGACAGTGTGTAACCCGGGGAGGATGGAGTCAGTGAGATCGGACAGTGTGTAACCCGGGGAGGGTGGAGCCAGTGAGATCAGACAGTGCGTAACATGGGGAGGGGATGGTGCCAGTGAGATCAGACAGTGTGTAACCCGGGGAGGATAGAGCCAGTGAGATCGGACAGTGTGTAACCTGGGGAGGGGATGGAGCCTGTGAGATCAGACAGGGTGTAACCGGGGAGGATGAAGCCAGTGAGATCAGACAGTGTGTAACCCGGGGATTATGGAGCCAGTGAGATCGGACAGTGTGTAACCCGGGGAGGGTGGAGCCAGTGAGATCGGACAGTGTGTAACCCGGGAGGATGGAGCCAGTGAGATCGGACAGTGTGTAACCCGGGGAGGGTGGAGCCAGTGAGATCGGACAGTGTGTAACCTGGGGAGGGGATGGAGCCAGTGAGATCAGACAGTGTGTAACCCGGGGAGGATGGAGCCAGTGAGATCGGACAGTGTGTAACCCGGGGAGGATGGAGCCAGTGAGATTGGACAGTGTGTAACTCGGGGAGGGTGGAGCCATTGAGATCGGACAGTGTAACCCGGGGAGGGTGGAGCCATTGAGATCAGACAGTGTAAAGCGGGGAGGGCGGAGCCATTGAGATCAGGCAGTGTAACCCGGGGAGGATGGAGACAGTGAAATCACACAGTGTTACCCGGGGAGGATGGAGCCAGTGAGATCAGACAGTGTAACCCAGGGAGAGTGGAGCCGGTGAGATCAGACAGTGTAACCCGGGGAGGAGGGAGTCAGTGGGATCACACAGTGTAAGCTGGGGAGGATGGAGCAAATGAGTTCAGACAGTGTGTAACCCGGGGAGAATGGAGCCAGTGAGATCGGACAGTGTGTAATCCAGGGAGGGTGGAGCTAGTCAGATCAGACAGTGTAACCCGGGTAGAGTGGAGCCAGTGAGATCAGACAGTGTAACCCGGGGAGGATGAAGCCAGTGAGATCAGACAGTGTAACCTGCGGGGGGGGGGGGGGGGGGGGGGGTGGAGCCAGTGAGATCAGACAGTGTAACCTGGGGAGGATGGAGCCAGTGAGATCAGACAGTGTAACCCGGGGAAGGTGGAGCCATTGAGATCAGACAGTGTAACACGGGATGGTTGGAGCCAGTGAGATCAGACAGTGTAACCCGGGGAGGATGGAGCCAGTGAAAGCACACAGTGTAAGCTGGGGAAGATGGAGCAAGTGAGTTTGGACAGTGTGTAATCCGGGGAGGATGGAACCAGTGAGATCAGACAGTATGTAACCCAGGGAGGGTGGAGCTAGTCAGATCAGACAGTGTAACCCAGGTAGAGTGGAGCCAGTGAGATCAGACAGTGTAACCCGGGGACGATCGAGCCAGTGAAATCAGACAGTGTAACCCGGGGAGGGATGAGCCATTGAGATCAGACAGTGTAACCCGGGGAGGGTGGAGCCATTGAGATCAGACAGTGTAAGGCGGGGAGGGCGGAGACAGTGAAATCACACAGTGTAACCCGGGGAGGATGGAGCCAGTGAGATCAGACAGTGTAACCCGTGGAGTGGAGCCATTGAGATCAGACAGTGTAACGCGGGGAGGGTGGAGCCATTGCGATCAGACAGTGTAAACCAGGGAGCGTGGAGCCATTGAAATCACACAGTGTAACCCGGAGAGGATGGAGCCAGTGAGATCAGACAGTGTGTAACCCGGGGAGAATGGAGCCAGTGAGATCGGACAGTGTGTTACCCGGGGAGGGTGGAGCCAGTGAGATCAGACAGTGTAACCTGGGGAGGGTGGAGCCATTGAGATCAGACAGTGTAAGGCGGGAAGGGCGGAGACAGTGAAATCACTCAGTGTAACCCGGGGAGGATGGAGCCAGTGAGAATAGACAGTGTAACCCGTGGAGAGTGGAGCCATTGAGATCAGACAGTGTAACGCGGGGAGGGTGGAGCCAGTGAGATCAGACAGTGTAAACCAGAGAGCGTGGAGCCATTGAAATCACACAGTGTAACCAGGAGAGGATGGAGCCAGTGAGATCAGACAGTGTGTAACCTGGGGAGAATGGAGCCAGTGAGATCGGACAGTGTGTTACCCAGGGAGGGTGGAGCCAGTGAGATCAGACAGTGTAACCTGGGGAGGGTGGAGCCATTGAGATCAGACAGTGTAAGGCGGGGAGGGCGGAGACAGTGAAATCACTCAGTGTAACCCGGGGAGGATGGAGCCAGTGAGAATAGACAGTGTAACCCGTGGAGAGTGGAGCCATTGAGATCAGACAGTGTAACGCGGGGAGGGTGGAGCCAGTGAGATCAGACAGTGTAAACCAGGGAGCGTGGAGCCATTGAAATCACACAATGTAACCAGGAGAGGATGGAGCCAGTGAGATCAGACAGTGTGTAACCTGGGGAGAATGGAGCCAGTGAGATCGGACAGTGTGTTACCCGGGGAGGGTGGAGCCAGTGAGATCAGACAGTGTAACCTGGGTTGGAGGTAGTCAGTGAAATCACACAGTGTAAGCTGGGGAGGATGGAGCAAATGAGTTCGGACAGTGTGTAACCCGGGGAGGGTGGAGCCATTGAGATCAGACAGTGTAACCCGGGTAGAGTGGAGCCAGTGAGATCAAGCAGTGTAACCCGGGGAGAATGAAGCCAGTGAGATCAGACAGTGTAGCCTGGGGTGGATGGAGCCAGTGAGATCAGGCAGTGTAACCCGGGGAGAATGGAGACAGTGAAATCACACAGTGTAACTCAGGGAGGTGAGAGGCAGTGAGATCAGACAGTGTAACCTGGGGAGGATGGAGCCAGTGAGATCAGGCAGTGTAACCCGGGGAGAATGGAGACAGTGAAATCACACTGTGTAACCCAGGGAGGATGGAGCCAGTGAGATCAGACAGTGTAACCCGGGGAGGATGGTGCCAGTGAGATCAGACAGTGTGTAACCCAGGTAGGATGGAGCCAATGGGATCGGACAGTGTGTAAGCCGGGGAGGGTGGAGCCAGTGAGATCAGACAGTGTAACCTGGGTTGGAGGGAGTCAGTGAAATCACACAGTGTAAGCTGGGGAGGATGGAGCAAATGAGTTCGGACAGTGTGTAACCCGGGGAGGATGGAGCCAGTGAGATCGGACAGTGTGTAACCCAGGGAGGGTGGAGCTAGTCAGATCAGACAGTGTAACCCGGGTAGAGTGGAGCCAGTGAGATCAAGCAGTGTAACCCGGGGAGAATGAAGCCAGTGAGATCAGACAGTGTAGCCTGGGGTGGATGGAGCCCTGAGATCAGGCAGTGTAACCCGGGGAGAATGGAGACAGTGAAATCACACAGTGTAACTCAGGGAGGTGAGAGGCAGTGAGATCAGACAGTGTAACCTGGGGAGGATGGAGCCAGTGAGATCAGGCAGTGTAACCCGGGGAGAATGGAGACAGTGAAATCACACATTGTAACCCAGGGAGGATGGAGCCAGTGAGATCAGACAGTGTAACCCGGGGAGGATGGTGCCAGTGAGATCAGACAGTGTGTAACCCGGGTAGGATGGAGCCAATGGGATCGGACAGTGTGTAAGCCGGGGAGGGTGGAGCCAGCGAGATCCGACAGTGTAACCCAGGGAGGGTGGAGCCAGTGAGATCAGCCAGTGTAACCCGGGGAGGATGGAGCCAGTGAGATCAGACAGTGTAACCCGGGGAGGATGTTGCCAGTGAGATCAGACAGTGTGTGACCCGGGGAGGATGGAGCCAGTGGGATCGGAAGGTTAGTAACCCGGGGAGGATGGAGCCAGTGAGATCAGACAGTGTAACGCGGGGCGGGTGGAGCCATTGATATCAGACAGTGTAACGCGGGGAGGGTGGAGCCAGTGAAGTCACACAGTATAACCCGGGGAGGATGGAGCCAGTGTGATCGGACAGTGTGTAACCCGGGGAGGGAGGAGTCAGTGAGATCAGACAGTGTAACCCGGGGAGGAGGGAGCCATTGAGATCAGACAGTGTAACCCGGTGAGGGTGGAGCAAGTGAGTTCGGACAGTGTGTAACCCGGTGAGGATGGAGCCAGTGAGATTGGAGAGTGCGTATCCCGGGGAGTGTGGAGCTAGTCAGATCAGACAGTGTAACCCGGGTAGAGTGGAGCCAGTGAGATCAGACAGTGTAACCCGGGGACGATCGAGCCAGTGAGATCGGACAGTGTAACCCGGGGAGGGTGGAGCCAGTGAGATCAGACAGTGTAATGCGGGGAGGATGGAGCCAGTGAGATCGGACAGTGTGTAACCCGGGGAGGATGGAGCCAGTGAGATCAGACAGTGTAGCCTGGGGTGGATGGAGCCAGTGAGATCAGGCAGTGTAACCCGGGGAGAATGGAGACAGTGAAATCACACAGTGTAACTCAGGGAGGTGAGAGGCAGTGAGATCAGACAGTGTAACCTGGGGAGGATGGAGCCAGTGAGATCAGGCAGTGTAACCCGGGGAGAATGGAGACAGTAAAATCACACAGTGTAACCCAGGGAGGATGGAGCCAGTGAGATCAGACAGTGTAACCCGGGGAGGATGGTGCCAATGGGATCGGACAGTGTGTAAGCCGGGGAGGGTGGAGCCAGTGAGATCCGACAGTGTAACCCAGGAAGGGTGGAGCCAGTGAGATCAGACAGTGTAACCCGGGGAGGATGGAGCCAGTGAGATCAGACAGTGTAACCCGGGGAGGATGGTGCCAGTGAGATCAGACAGTGTGTGACCCGGGCAGGATGGAGCCAGTGGGATCGGAAAGTTAGTAACCCGGGAAGGATGGAGCCAGTGAGATCAGACAGTGTAACGCGGGGCGGGTGGAGCCATTGATATCAGACAGTGTAACGTGGGGAGGGTGGAGCCAGTGAGATCAGGCAGTGTAACCCGGGGAGAATGGAGACAGTAAAATCACACAGTGTAACCCAGGGAGGATGGAGCCAGTGAGATCAGACAGTGTAACCCGGGGAGGATGGTGCCAATGGGATCGGACAGTGTGTAAGCCGGGGAGGGTGGAGCCAGTGAGATCCGACAGTGTAACCCAGGGAGGGTGGAGCCAGTGAGATCAGACAGTGTAACCCGGGGAGGATGGAGCCAGTGAGATCAGACAGTGTAACCCGGGGAGGATGGTGCCAGTGAGATCAGACAGTGTGTGACCCGGGGAGGATGGAGCCAGTGGGATCGGAAAGTTAGTAACCCGGGGAGGATGGAGCCAGTGAGATCAGACAGTGTAACGCGGGGCGGGTGGAGCCATTGATATCAGACAGTGTAACGTGGGGAGGGTGGAGCCAGTGAAATCACACAGTATAACCCGGGGAGGATGGAGCCAGTGTGATCGGACAGTGTGTTACCCGGGGAGGGTGGAGTCAGTGAGATCAGACAGAGTAACCCGGGGAGGAGGGAGCCATTGAGATCAGACAGTGTAACCCGGGGAGGGTGGAGCAAGTGAGTTCAGACAGTGTGTAACCCGGTGAGGATGGAGCCAGTGAGATCGGAGAGTGCGTATCCCGGGTAGTGTGGAGCTAGTCAGATCAGACAGTGTAACCCGGGTAAAGTGGAGCCAGTGAGATCAGACAGTGTTACCCGGGGACGATCGAGCCAGTGAGATCAGACAGTGTAACCTGGGGAGGGTGGAGCCAGTGAGATCAGACAGTGTAATGCGGGGAGGATGGAGCCAGTGAGATCAGACAGTGTGTAACCTGGGGAGGATGGAGCCAGTGAGATCGGACAGTGAGTAACCTGGGGAGGATGGAGCCAGTGAGATCGGACAGTGTGTAACTGGGGGAGGGTGGAGCCAGTGAGATCAGATAGTGCTTGACCCGGGGAGGATGGAGCTAGTGGGATCGGAAAGTTTGTAACCCGGGGAGGATGGAGCCAGTGAGATCAGACAGTGTAACCCGGGGTGGATGATGCCAGTGAGATCAGACAGTGTAACCCGGGGTGGGTGGAGCCATTGAGATCAGACAGTGTAACGCAGGGAGGGTGAAGCCAGTGAGATAAGACAGAGTAACCCAGGGAGGATGGAGACAGTGAGATAAGACAGTGTAACCCGGGGAGGATGGAGACATTGAAATCACACAGTGTAACGCGGGGAGTATGGGGCCAGTGAGTTCGGAGAGTGCGTAACCCGGGGGGGGTGGAGCTAGTCAGATCAGACAGTGTAACGCGGGGAGGGTGGAGCCAGTGAGATCAGACAGTGTAACGCGGGGAGGGTGGAGCCAGTGAGATCAGACTGTGTAACCTGGGGAGGATGGAGCCAGTTAAATCAGACAGTGTAACTCGGGGAGGGTGGAGCCAGTGAGTTCAGACAGTGTAACCCGGGGAGGGTGGAGCCATTGAGATCAGACGGTGTAACGCGGGGAGGATGGAGCCAGTGAGATAAGACAGTGTAACCCGGGGAGGATGGAGACAGTGAAATCACACTGTGTAACCCAGGGAGGGTTGAGCTAGTCTGATCAGACAGTGTAACCCAGGGAGAGTGGAGCCAGTGAGATCAGACAGTGTAATCCGGCGAGGATGGAGCCAGTGAGATCAGACAGTGTAACCCGGGGAGGATGGAGCCAGTGATATCAGGCAGTGTAACCCAGGGAGAATATAGCCAGTGAGATCAGACAGTGTAACGCAGGGAGGGTGGAGCCAGTTGGATCAGACAGTGTAACCCAGGGAGGATGGAGCCAGTGAAATCACACAGTGTAACCCACGGAGGATGGAACCAATGAGATCGGACAGTATGTAACCCGAGGAGGATGGGGCCAGTGTGATCGGACTGTGTGTAACCCAGGAAGGGTGGAGCCAGTGAGATCAGACAGTGTAACCCAGGGAGGGTGGAGCTAGTCAGATCAGACAGTGTAACCCGGGTAGAGTGGAGCCAGTGAGATCAGACAGTGTAACCCGGGGAGGATGGAACCAGTGAGATCAGACAGTGTAACGCGGGGAGGGTGGAGCCAGTGAAATCAGACAGTGTAACCCGGGGAGCATGGAGCCAGTGAAATCAGACAGTGTAACCCGGGGAAGGTGGAGCCATTGAGATCAGACAGTGTAACCCGGGGAGTGTGGAGCCAGTGAGATAAGACTGTGTAACCTGGGGAGGATTGAAACAGTGAAATCACACAGTGTAATCCGGGGAGGATGGGGCCAGTGAGATCGGACAGTGTGTAACCAGGAGAGGATGGAGCCAGTGAGATCAGACAGTGTAACCCGGGGAGCATGGAGCCAGTGATATCAGGCAGTGTAACCCAGGGAGGATAGAGCCAGTGAGATTAGACAGTGTAACGCGGGGAGGGTGGAGCCAGTGAGATCAGACAGTGTAACCCGGGTAGAGTGGAGCCAGTGAGATCAGACAGTGTAACCCGGGGAGGATGGAACCAGTGAGATCAGACAGTGTAACGCGGGGAGGATGGAGCCAGTGAGATCAGACAGTGTAACCCGGGGAGGATGGAGCCAGTGAAATCAGACAGTGTAACCCGGGGAGGGTGGAGCCAGTGAGATCAGACAGCGTAACCCGGGGAGGATTGAAACAGTGAAATCACACAGTGTAATCCTGGGAGGATGGGGCCAGTGAGATCGGACAGTGTGTAACCCGGGGAGGATGGAGCCAGTGAGATCGGACAGTGTGTAACCCAGGGAGGGTGGAGCTAGTCAGATCAGACAGTGTAACCCGGGGAGGGTGGAGCTAGTCAGATCAGACAGTGTAACCCGGGTAGAGTGGAGCCAGTGAGATCAGGCAGTGTAACCCGGGGAGGATGGAGCCATTGAGATCAGACAGTGTAACCCGGGGAGGATGGAGCCAGTGAAATCAGACAGTGTAACCCAGGGCGGATAGAGCCAGTGAGATCAGACTGTGTAACCTGGGGAGGATAGAGCTAGTGGGATCGGAAAGTTTGTAACCTTGGGAGGAGGGAGCCATTGAGATCAGACAGTGTAACACGCGGATGTTGGAGCCAGTGGGATCAGACAGTGTAACCCAGGGAGGATGGATCCAGTGAAATTACACAGTGTAACTTGGGGAGGATGGAACCAGTGAGATCGGATAGTATGTAACCCGGGGAGGATGGGGCCAGTGTGATCAGACTGTGTGTAACCCAGGGTGGGTGGACCCAGTGACATCAGACAGTGTAACGCGGGGAGGATGGAGCCAGTGAAATCACACAGTGTAACGTGGGGAGGATGGAGTCACTGAGACCGGACAGTGTGTAACCCGGGGAGGATGGAGCCAGTGAGATCAAACAGTGTAACTCGGGGAGGGTGGAGCTAGTCAGATCAGACAGTGTAATTGGGGAGGATGGAGCCAGTGAGATCAGAAAGTGTGTGACCCAGGGAGGATGGAGCCAGTGAGATCAGACAGTGTGTGACCCAGGGAGGATGGAGCCAGTGGTATCGGAAAGTTTGTAACCCGGGGAGGATGGAGCCAGTCAGATCAGACAGTATACCCCGGGGAGGGTGGAGTCATTGAGATCAGACAGTGTAACGCAGGGAAGGTGGAGCCAGTGCGATGAGACACTGTAACCCGGGGAGGATGGAGCCAGTGAAATCACACAGTGTAATCCGGGGAGGATGGAGCCAGTGAGATCAGACAGTGTAGCCCAGGGAGGGTGGAGCCAGTGAGATCAGACCGTGTAACCCGGGGTTGGTGGAGCCAGTGAGATCGGACAGTGTGTAACCCGGGGAGGATGGAGCCAGTGATTTCGGACAGTGTGTAACCCGATGAGGATGGAGCCAGTGAGATCGGACAATGCGTAACCCGATGAGGATGGAGCCAGTGATTTTGGATAGTGTGTAACCCGGGGAGGATGGAGCCAGTGAGATCGGACAATGTGTAACCCGGAGAGAATGGAGCCAGTGTGTAACTTGGGGAAGATGGATCTAGTGATATCAGACAATGTTTAATCTGCCTAGGATGGAGCCAGTGAGATCAGACACTGTGTAACCCAGGGAGGATGGTGCCAGTCAGATCGGACAGTGTGTAACCCGGGGAGGATGGTGCCAGTGAGATCGGACAGTGAGTAATCCGAGGAGGAAGGAGCCAGAGAGATCAGATAGTGTGTAACAGGCGAGGATGGAGCCAGTGATTTTGGACAGTATGTAACCAAGGGAGGATGGAGCCAGTGAGATCGGACAGGGTGTAACCTGGGGAGGATGGAGCCAGTACAATCAGACAGTGTCTAACTCAGGGAGAATGGAGCCAGTGAGATCAGATAGTGTTTAACCTGGGGAGGATGGAGCCAGTGACATAGGACAGTGAGTAACCTTGCGAGGATGCAGCCGGTGAGATCGAACATTGTGTAACCCGGGGAGGATGGAGCCAGTGAGCTCGGACAGTGTGTAACTGTGGGAGGATGGAGCCAGTGAGATTGGACAGTGTGTAACCCGGGGAGGATGGAGACAGTAAGATCTCACAGCGCTTTTTTGTCTGAAGTGCTGAGTGGATATGGTAAAGTAGTTTTCAGCCGGAAATTTAGGGGATTATCAGGAACTTCTGGCTGTTGGACTGAAATCAGAGTAAGTCAACAAAATGTAACAGAAATACAAAACAAAAAATTCTCTTCAATTCCAGTTTTGCTACATCTCCTTGACGCCACACTCGGTCAAATTCTACCTTGATGTCAAAATGAAGCAGAGGATCGGGACAAATGGGTCGATTTCAGGTTTCCAAGCTGTAACCAGCGAAGTGCCACATTTGACGAATCCTGTGCCCTCAACTATTTATTATCTATATCAGTGACTGGATGAGTGGAGCGAATATATGGTAGCTACACTTGATGATGACTCAAAAATAGGTATGAAAGTAATTTGTCAACAGGACATAAAGAGTCTACAATTGGATCTGCATAAGCTAAGTGAATGGGCAAAAAATTGACAGAATATAAAATGGCAAATGTGAGATTGTCCACTTTGGAAGGAAGAATAGAAGAGCAGTATATTATTTGGATGGAGAGAGACTGCCGAACTATATGTTGCAGAACTATACATTGTAGCGAACAAGGGGTCTGGGTGTCCTTGTACATGAATAACAAAAGGTTAGTATGTAGGTACAGCAAGTGACTATAAAGGGAAATGGAATGTTGGCATTTAATGGAATGTAGAAGGAGGGAAGTGTTGCTGCATCTGTACAGGGCCTCTGCAAGTCTACATCTGGAAAACAATGTACAGTTTTGGCCTCCTCTCTTGAGTAAGGATATAATTGTATTAGAAGCACTTCAGAGAATTTCCACGCAACGGGATGCAGGTACAACAAGCGATTGGGTCGGAAAATGGAATGTTCTTAGTACAGGGGCTGGGTCAGTGGGTGTGGAGCTGGGTCAGTGGAGTGTAGGTTTGGGCTGGGTCAGTGAGGTTCAGGTGTGGGGCTGGGTCAGTGAGGTTCAGGTGTGGGGCTGGGTCAGTGGGGGTGGGATCTGGGCTGGGCCAGTGGGGTATGGGTGCTGGGCTGGGTCAGTGGGTGTGGAGCTGGGTCAGTGGAATGTAGGTGTGGGGCTGGGTCAGTGAGGTTCAGGTGTGGAGCTGGATCTGTGGGTGTGGGGCTGGATCAGTGGGGTGCGCGTTGGGGCTGGGTCAGTGAAATGCAGGTATGGGGTTGTCAGTGGGGAGTGGGATCTGGGCTGGATCCTGGAAACAGGAAAGAACAAAGAAAAGTGCAGCACAGGAACAGGCCCTTCGGCCCTCCAAGCCTGTGCCGATCATATTGCCTGTCAAACTAAAACATTTTGCATTTCCGGAGTCCGTATCCCTCTATTCCCACCCTATTCATGTATTTGTAAAGCTGCCTCTTAAACACCACCATCATACCTGCTTCTACCACCTCCTCTGGCAGTGAATTCCAGACACTCACTACCCTCTGCGTAAAAAAACTTGCCCTGCATATCTCCTCTATAGATTTTTCCTCTCACCTTAAATCTATGTCCCCTAGTAATTGACTCTACCACCCTGGAAAAAAGCTTCTGACTATGTACTCTGTCCATGCCACTCATAATTTTGTAAACTTCTATCAAGTCGTATCTCAATCTCTGTCACTTTAGTGAGAACAATCTGAGTTTCTCCAACCTCTCCTCATAGCTAACAACGTCCAGACCAGGTAGCATCCTGGTAAACCTCCTCTGCACCCTCTCCAAATATGGCGACCAGAATTTCACGCAATATTCCAGTGTGGTCTAATCAAGGTTCTATACAGCTGCAGCATGACTTCCCAGCTTTTATACTCAATACCCCTGCCGATGAAGGCAAGCATGCCATATGCCTTCCTGACCACCTTATCCATCTGCGTTGCCACTTTCAGCGACCTGTGGACCTGGACATCCAGATTCCTCTGCCCGTCGATGCACTTAAGGGTTCTGCCATTTACTGTGTAATTCCTGCCTGTATTAGACCTTCCAAAATGCATTACCTCGCATTTGTCGGGTTTAAACTCCATCTGCCATTTCTCCGCCCAAGTCTCCAACCGATCTATATCCCATTGTATCCTTTGCTAATCCTCTTCACTATCTGCAACTCCTCCAACCTTAGTGTTGTCTGCAAACTTACTAATTGGAAAAACTCAGCAGGTCTGGCAGCATCGGCGGAGAAGAAAAGAGTTGACGTTTCGAGTCCTCATGACCCTTCGACAGAACTTGTCGAAGGGTCATGAGGACTCGAAACGTCAACTCTTTTCTTCTCCGCCGATGCTGCCAGACCTGCTGAGTTTTTCCAGGTAATTCTGTTTTTGTTTTGGATTTCCAGCATCCGCAGTTTTTTTGTTTTTAACTTACTAATTGGCCCAGTTACAGTTTCCTCCAAATCATTTACATATACTACAAACAGCAAAGGTCCCAGCACTGATCCCTGCGGAACACCACTAGTCACAGCTCTCCATTCAGAAAAGCTCCCTTTAACTGCTACCCTCTGTCTTCTATGACCAAGCCAATTCTGTATGCATCTTGCCAGCTCACCCTGATCCTGTGTGACTTTACTTTCTGTACCAGTTTGCCATGAGAGACCTTGTCAAAGGCCTTACTGAAATCGATATGGATAACATCCACTGCCCTTCCATCGTCGATCATCTTTGTCACTTCCTTGAAAAACTCGATCAAGTTAGTGAGACACGATCTCCCCTTCACAAAACCATGCTGTCTCTCACTAATACGCCCATTTGCTTCCAATGCACAGGCGTGGGCACACGCAGGGTGTGACACACACATGGACAAGGTGAGACACACACATACGCATGCAGAATATTCAATAGCTTGCACTTGTATAGCAACTTTAATGCAGCAAAACACCCAAGCCACTTAGAAGAGCAGTATAAATTTTAAAAAGACACCGAAGGAGCGTCACGATAGGTGACCAAATGCTGTAGTCAGAGGTCGTCTCTTTTAAATGAGAAAATTAAAGGAGGATATTAATGGAGGAGAGAATGGTGAAGAGGCTGAGAGGTTTAGGGAATGAATTACAGAGCTTCTGTCTTGACCCCCAATTGTGGGTGAATTATCATCAGGATGTGGAACCTCTCAGATTTGGAAAGACAGGGACAGGAATGATAGTGGCAGGGAAGAGAGAGTGCAGCTTCTAGGACTGGAATAAGTCACACAGGTGTCAAAGAGGGGGCAATGGAGAGATTTGAAAAGCTGGGTTGAAGATTTTAAAATTGAGGTGTTGTCAGACTGGGAGCCAATGAGGGTCAGTGAACACAGGTGATGAGTAAAAGTGACTTGGTGTGAGTTAGGATACAGGAAGCAAAGTTTCAGAGTAGTGATGAGATTGAGCTGGGTGCCATCAGCTTACATATGGAACCTGATGCCATATTGCTATGTGACAGAGTGTTCATGAGAAATAGACGGAGGTCAATGATAGATTGTTGGGGGAATCCAGGGATAACGACATGGAAGTGGAAAGAGACACCAATGTCAGTGATGGCTGCAAACTTCTAAATTAGAATTGAACCAGGAACCTTTGACACAATTCCAACTAGCTGGACAGTGGAGAGGCATTGGAGGAGGATGACGTGGTCAACGCTGAAGCCAGGTTGCGAAAGATGAAGATGCTACATTTATTACTGTCAGAAAGAGTCGGATATGGTATTATTTATGACTTTGATAACAGCCATTTTGGAACAGTGGAAGGGTTGAAATTTATTTTGACATGGAGATCCAGGAAAGGAAAGGGCATGGATTTGGGAGGTTCAAGGAATTTGGAGAGGAACAAGGAGGCTGGAGATGGAGCAGAATTTTTGACGGACAAAGGGGTCACGGGTGAATTTTATGAGGAACGGGGTGAGGACGGCTCATACATTGTGAAACAATCATCATACCTACCACTTATATCACCGTGGCATTTGTGAGATTATAAAATACCTAAAGATATCCTACAAATTAATGCTGTGTATCACCTCACTGTTTGAAGTTCTCAATATTTTCCTTCTCATTTTAATATCACATTGAATCCCCTATTAATATTGATTTTATTATAGAACATCAGAATCTGGGAATTCCTGTCAACATCATGGCTGAAGGTTCAGATAAGGGAGAATATCCAACATCTTCAAAAAGAATGAGAATGGACACAGGTAGGTTCACAAAATACTTCAAAATATATTATTTGTCCTGATAGAAGGACTACATGTTGTGCAAGAACCTGCAGTTCACACAGGAAGAGGGAACAGGATAGAGGTTGATAGAAAGAGGTGATCATCCAGAGGGACATCACAGTCACAGGTTCAGGTAGCACATGAGTACTGAATTGTCTAATAGATACCTGGTAGCGGGACTGTGCATAGAGACAGTGGCTTAGACCAGGGTTTTCATGAATAGCAGTCTGACACTGGGGAACAGGAGTTCAGCTTGAATGGAATGGTTTAAGAGGCAGGTGAGGTACAGGAACAGGCGAGTTAGAGTGATGTGAGTTTCTATAGTCAGAGGAATAGACAGACTCTTCCTGAGCAGCTCCTGAATGGTGTTACCTCCCTGGTATCAGAGGGAAGAACATCCTGGAAAAAGTGGGACCATCTCTAGAAAGGAAAGGAAATATCCACAGTCAGAACTAGTAACAATGAAAGGAATGTGTTTATAGAGGGAATGTTAAGACAGACACTGGAGTGAAAAACAGACCTCGGGGTTTGTGGTATCTGGATTGTTTTGCACTGGGTCAATTAAGGGGAGAAGCATGAAGCTGGTCAATGTGCAAGGCTGGAGCAGGAGGGAAGGATTCTCATTATAGGTATCAGGAGGGAAGGCAGGAACAGCCGTGATCTGAATCCACCAGGAGCAATGATTTTACAGGAAACCTGAATGGAGAAGTGGGAAGGGAAAATTCACACAAAAATAGTACAGACCTTGGTGGCTGCAAAGAACAACAAAGGGTGACAAAACAGATAGTAAGAGCTATGCAAAGGAAGTATGAAAAGAAACTTGCAATGGACATTAAATCAACAAATAATGTTTTTACAATTCCATTATGGAAAAGAGTGTGGTCAGCAGCAATGTGGATCCTGTGAAAATTAATAACAGTGATAACATTAGTGAAAATAAGGAAATGGGGTCATGCTGAATAATTAGTTTGTGTTAATATTTATAGTAGAGAAGAGAAGAACATTCTAGACGTCTCCAGAATTGAACTGAATCAGGGATAGGGACTCAGCAAAATTAACATAAACAAAATAACAGTAATTAAGAAAATAATGACACTGAAGAATGATAGATCCTCTGGACTAGATGCTCCCCAGCCCAAGATTTTAAACAAAGTAGATGGAATCTTTTTCTTACATTAGTTATAGCAATGTGAGCGTGAGGCCAGCACTTATTATCCATCTTTATTTGCCCTTGAGCACCTTCTTGAACCGCCGCAGTCCAAGTGCTGCAGTGACACCAACAGAGCATTCAGGGCGGGAGTTCCAGGTTTTGACAATGAAGGAACAGCACTTATAGTTCTAAGTCAGGATGGTATGTGACTTGGAGGAGTCAGTGTTTCCATGCATCTGCTTCTCTTCTAAGTGTAGGGGTCATGCGTTTGGAAGGTGCTATCAAAGGGCCCTTGGTCTGATCTTGTAGATGGCACATTTCGCTGCGTTGTTGGTGGACGGAATGCAAGTTTAAGCTGGTAGATAGGGTGCCGATGAAGCAGGCTACTTGAAGGGTGTTGAGCTTTTTGCGTGTTTTTGAAGCTGTATTATCTACACAAATCTAGGGTGTTCCATCATAATCCTGACTTGTGCCTTGTAGATGGTGGACAGGCTTTGGAGAGTCAGGAGGTGAGTTCCTCCCAGCCGAATTCCCAGTCTCTGGCCTGTTCTTGGAGCCACAGTATTTATATGGCTGGTCCAGTTCAGGTTCTGGTCAATGGTAACCTCCATTGCTTTGATTTATCATGGGGTATTCAGCGATGGTAATGTCATTGAATATCAAGGGGCAATAGTTAGATTCCCTCTTGTTGAAGATGGTCATTACCTGGCCCTTGTGTGGCACGAATGTTGCTTCCACTTATCAGTTATCAGCCCAAACTTGAATGTTGTCC
This sequence comes from Carcharodon carcharias, assembly GCF_017639515.1. Taxonomy (NCBI): domain Eukaryota; kingdom Metazoa; phylum Chordata; class Chondrichthyes; order Lamniformes; family Lamnidae; genus Carcharodon; species Carcharodon carcharias. The sequence goes on along the minus strand of NW_024470606.1, from coordinate 729,683 downwards.
AGGTTGGACTGCTTATGGATATGGACTATTTATATGGCAATCATTAGTGAGCATCCCTACTTCTGACCTTATGGGCAGAAATTTCTGTTTTCAGATTAAGTGTGGTGGCGGGCGAGATAGTCAGCATGTTTCCTGTTGGTCGATGGGGCGAGTTCTTGTGCCCTATTTTCTGCTTAAAACCTCATTAATTATGCAACTGTGAGCTGCTCTCAGAATCATGTGGTGGGCCAGTCATTGATTCATTTGCCCCGCCGTTCCTTCATGGGGTCGGAGGTCTTGGCGCCATATTTAAACAGTGCCAAAACGCATTCACTCTCTGCAGCCCAGGTGTATGGGGAACCTTACCAAGGTTTTCACCAGGAGAAGCAAACTCAGTGACCCACACTTTAACCACTCTCTGGTGACTCCCCCATGTCTTCCAGAATAAATGTGAAGCCTCTTCCTTAGGGATGGTAGCAGGAGGTCCACCAATGTCACTTCACCAGCTTGGAGGGAGGTCGCCAAGGAGGTCACTGCCAGTGGTACACAGAACAGAAATGCCCTGCAGTGCAGGAAGTGAATGAATGATGTCAGCTGATTCACCAGGATACGTCTATATCTTCACCACTCTTGACTAACACTCTTATAAGGGCATGAGGGTGACACTCTAAGGGTGACATTCCACAGGGATCTTACATACTATTAGCAGAAGAGACATTAGCACTGAATATCTGACATCCACTTTAACATCACCACCATCTTGTGTAATGTCCTGTACAAAACCATCTTCAGCCCTTACTGGGGAGGGCTCAGCACACACAGCAGACTTGTATGCTTCCCACATCTCTTCTTTCTGTTCTGTTCTCATCACATTCCTCCCATCTGTCTTCATGCAGGCCAAGCTAGCCCACAACAAGAGGGAGAGATCCCAGCTGGTAGGAGGCACTCCCTGACATACAGGAGCTCACCAATTTCGAGGAGGAGGCAGCTGAGTTTGTAGGTTGTAGGGGGTGACAGGGATTGCTCCTGTGTTGAAGGCGAGATTGACCTGCCTGCGCTACCCAGTACGGATGAACCTTCCATTAGTTGCACACATCCTGACCTTCACAATGACTTAAATGTAATGTTGGATTCTGTCTGCTCATGAGAACTAATTCTATCTTCTCTCTCTTCCAGGTGCAATGTATGTACATGCTCTTTCTGTCTGCAAAGAACAGGGCCCTGTGTATTAATATATGTATTAATAGCTTCCAGTACACGCAAATGCACCATACTACAAGCCCAACTGGCAACCTTAAATTGGTTGTCAGCGTAATTTTAAACACACTGAGGATTCTTTAGCAAATGTTGTCCATTCGTGAAATCACAAGCAATGTTGGACACTGTGTTTTGAGTTTTGCAAGCACAAGCTGGTTGGGTACAGTCTGCAACTTGCGAACAGCAACTGGAACATAATGTTTGATAAGTTCCTCCAGTTTTTGGGACATATGGCCCACATACCTAGCATCACACTGGCACTGAATTTCATATACCACATTACTCATTTGTGTGATAGGCAGAACGTCTTTTTGGCTTGACGGCTTTGTCCTGTCAGTGGCGAACACCACTCATATTGCTACTGCGTAGTCGCAGCATGAAACAGTTAGCTTCAACTGTTGCTCAACTTTTTTCAGATGCCTTGCCTTTCCAGTAGCCTTTTCAGGGCTGACAGTGACGGCCTGAGGCCCATTCATGAGTTTGCGTGATATACAACGCAAAATGACCTGATCAGGGTACCCATTATCCCACAGGATGTATTTGAAGTGCCCTACACAAATTGCACCTGCTTCAGCTAAACAAATAAGTGATAGCCATTCGCTGGTTCATTCCTCAGGGCAATGCCTTGAGCCATCAGGGTCATGTCATGCTGGGAGGAAAGACTGCACAATGTGTATTTGACTTGGTGCACCCTGGTGTGCTGCCTTTCACATCGCACAGCCGCCACATACAGCATTGGCTGCTGACCTTTCCAACAACGATCCCTTCGTCATCCCTGAGGGTCACTGGTTCCAGGAAGAATAATGACCTTGCTTGAGATGTCAGTGCTTGGAAATAATTTTCTGATGACTGCCAAACGTCAGAATGCCAGTGGTTTGCTCAGTGGTTTGTCTCAGAATGTGCTGTGTTATACTTAGAGATGGGGAACAAATGCTGGCCTTGTCTGTGATGCCCACAATCCATGGAAGAATATAGAAGAATGGTACTTTACATAAAACAAGCAAAATATTTGGCACTCTCTTTCAATAATTACCTTTGTCAAAACCCCACAAGAGCTGAGAATTGTTTACTTTGACTTCTTGTTGGATTGACTGTTGATGACTATTCAGAATCATATTTTCTTGTGGTAAGAGAATTCAGGCACATTTATAGAGATTTAGTGGAGCAGTTTGAATTATTGAGACCACTGAAGTTGGATCACCTAAAGTGCCGCTCTTCTTGGAATTTGCACTTGATATAGTTAATATTTTAAAATTATGTATATGGTCCTGTTGACTGAAATATTGGATAATGGAATGCGCTCGGATTGAGAAACCACCATAGAGAAACCAAAATTTCTATGGGGCCCAGTATGTGGAGCACTGAATGCAAGAATGACAATAACAGACAAACGGCTACAGAAGTTTATAGAAGTCTTATTTTAAACTAACTTAGCTATGACTGCCAACTACTAATCAATACATTTTTGTGATGATTCAAACTATAGAACGTTTGTGGTAATTTACAAATTAAAAAGTACTGCGTATCCCTTTTAAAAGGGATTTAAAGTGCATTTTGCATAATGGTGTATTTCACCAGATCCTTACATGGTGCTGCTTCGTAACTGAGACAAGATTAGAATGTAGGGTAACAGTAGCAATTAGTGCTTGCCTGTGAACTAATCAGATTTTAATCAATGGAGAATATTTTGCTAAAGACCTCTTGTATGATTTTACAGGTGCCAACCAAATAGACGTGCATGGAAGAAATGTGGGTGTGCAGGTCCCTGACCAGCAGTCCAGGTTACTGCATACTGATGTGCCGTTATCTTCCATGTACATATCTAAGTGAGTCTGTGAATCATTATTCTTTCCAGTTCTTTTCTGTCCTACCTACTAAAATTCCAACTTTTTGTATGTATTATTCACACCAACTTTTGATGCTTTCAGCCCAAATCTAAGTGATGGCACAAGTGTCAGTAATCCAAATACGGTGCCAACAGCTGTGCTGCCCTCAAATATTGATATTCGGAAATCGTGGCATAGTGATGTTACTCAGGAGCTACGCAATCACCTTGTACACAAACTGTAAGTGATCAACTGAATATGTATAAGTGATAGGGGACCTAGGTGCAAGCACTTGGCAGATAGTTTATTCATGGCAGTTGTGGAATGATTGGGATTTTGTGATGTAAATAACTTCATTTTGTTTTTGTTAAGCAGTGCATTTTTCTTCTTTTTCCAAAAACATTCTCATCACTGAATGTTGTTTTGAGCCTTTCCTTGAGTACAGTTCCACTTGGGGCCAGAGTCTTGTATCTTGTTTCCACTTCATATTCTGTGTGAGGCAGACTGAGAATATCGGCCGTTTCTTTGATTGTAGGGAGCATCATAACCAAACCCCAAGTCTGTGCTCACCCAATGTCCTCATATGTCTAACTGCAGCTGGGATTGTATGACAATGATAAGGATTATAACCCAGGCTGACTTTCCCAATCTGTTACATGTGGAAGCTGTGGCCAATTGTAGCTCACGACACCACAGATCACAGGTGGATTTCACCCTAAGAACTTCTGATCCGTAATTCTTCACTGAATGCTGCTTGAACCAACTGAGTTGTTCAGGGACTTGTCACAAATAATTTAACACTAATTGTTGAGGTAATAAAATTTTCATACGAGCAACATATTTAATTCTGAGGAATTCCAAAAACAACTCGCTGTATTTTATCATTGGACTAGAATTTCCACAGTTTGCTAACTGATTTTGAATTTTACACTCACACCTCAACAGTTTAATCTCCTTAACTATAATTGAAACTGAACGAAAACTGCATAATGTACAAAATGTGGCATAACATTCCTAGTTTAACAAACTACTTATTATGCAAATTTGCATTTTCCTACTTGAATTTGTGGATGAGCAGGTATCACAGGTTATTCCATTTATCACTCCAATCAGCTATTGCATAATAACATCATTAATACACAAAAAGTAATTTTACACTTTAGGAAAAATCAACTAATCTACAAATTCCTGCTCTCCACATTATGCTTATCATCTCAGATTGAGTTGTTGCAGAGTTGTATCTTCATGCTTTGCTTTGTTTTTATTGTAGTGCATACATCTGATTCAATATCAGAGTATATTTCCCCTCTCCCTTAAGCCTCTAACTTTTCCTATAACAACACACAATGATATTAGAACTGTTCAGTCACTTGGGATGCTTATGAAAAGGGCAAGCAATAAATGCTAGTCAGAAAAGTAGTGTATAGTGAGCAATAAGAGATATCAGGAAGCTATAGACTGGTGAAATGCTTGGCCACATTGCAAGTGAAATTTAGCGTAGAGCAGTGTGAAGTGAAGTTGGTATAAAGAATAACTAGCAGTAGTGTAAATTAAATAGTATAATATTAATGGTGTGCAGGAACAGTGGAACAGAAGGTGTGTGAACACAAAGCTTTGAAGGTGGCAGGACAAATTTAAAAGGCTATTAAAGAAGCATATTACATATTTGGCTATTTTAGTAGAATAATGTACAAGAGCAAGGAAGTTACACTGCACCTTTATAAAACATTGATTTGGCCTCAGCTTCCATGTGTTCAATTCTGCGCATTCACTCTATTTGAAGGATTTCAAGATCGTAGAAAGGATATGGAAGAACTTTTCTAGAACAGTACCAAGGAGGAGGGACTTAATTTAAGTGGAAAACTGAAGAGACTGCGGCTTCTCTCCTTCGAGTAGAGAAGGTTAAGAGGAGATTTAATGGAGGTGTCCAAAATCATGAATGGTTTTGATAGCAAGGACAAACTATTTTCAGTGGAAGAAGGGTCAGTAGCCAAAGGTGACAGATTTAAGATGGTTGGCAAGAGCTTTTTTTTTAAATTCTTTTCATGGCATCACTGGCAAGGTCAGCATTTGTTGCCCATCCCTAATTGCCCTTGAACTAAGAGGCTTACTCGGCCATTTCAGAGGAGCAGTTAAGAGTCAACCACATTGCTATGGATCTGAAGTCACACGTAGGCCAGGCCAGGTAAGGATGGCAGCTTTCCTTCCCTAAAGGACATTAGTGCATCAAATGGGTTTGGATAAATATTTGAAATGGCCAAAGGCTATGGGGAAAGAGCACAGGAATGAGAATTATTGGTTAGCTCTACCAAAGAACCAGAACAGACATGATGGGCTAGATTTCGTCTTTCCGTGCCTTATCATTCTCTAATTCCAATTAATTGATATTGTGCATATCCCTTAACACATCTTCTGAATTTTTACAATTAATGCTGTGCATATTGATGTTCAAATACTACAATTTTATATATTACTGAAAAAAGAGAGACACTCTGTCAAAGCTTTTCACCTTGCACTCATCAGGATGGAAACACAAGAATCTCAAAGGGAACAACAATTTATACTGTATGATAAAAGGATGCTGATTGGTTGGCAGACTGACTCTGATTGGTCGATATTTTGCCATGGAGAATTCACCAGGCAACAGTTATTACCAAGCTTTTATTTAAAGTGAACTCTGATTGAGGTGTTGCCATGAGGAATACCCCAGGGAGACATTGTCACCTAAAGTTTTGTTTAGTTGAAAAAAGGCATGATGCCTGTACGCTTTCTTTTTGAGGACAGGATCCTGTGTGTGAATATATGTAGCTTCTAGCAAGCATAAGTGAGCCCCACTGATAATCTTGAATTGGTTGTTCGTGTAATTCACAGCACACTTAGGATTGTTAATTAAGTGCTTCCAAATCCCAGAATCACATCTAATGTTGGATTCTTTGTTCTGAGTTTTGCAAGCTTGGGCTGGTTGAGTATTCTGCTTGTTGTGAACAGCTGAAGGGACATGCTGTTTGCTACAATCCACCAGTTGTTGGATCATATGGCCTACATAACTGGCATCACACTGGCACTGAAATTCATACACCACATTGCACATTTGTGTGGTAGTCAGAATGCCTTTTTTGGCTTGACAACAGCATCCTGTTGTGGAGAATGCAACTCATGTTGATACTGCATAGTAGCAGCATGTAGCAGCTAGTTTCACCTGTTGCCCAAATTCTTCAGACACGTTAACCTTCCAGGGTAATCTGAGGTAAACTGGACACTTTTCAGGACTGAAAGCAGTGGCCCTAGGCCCATTCATGAATTTGTGTGATGTACAATGATTAATGATCTGTTCAGGGTAGCCATTATCCCGCCAGACATCTTTGATGCGCCCTATTTTGGCATCAAGCTAGCACAGTGAGCAAATGGCTCGTGCCATAATTACGAGGTCGCTGATAAGGCCAATCTTATAGCGTGTAGAATTGTAGGAGTTCCAACATGTATATTAACCAGTGAAGGTAGGTTTCCAATAGACAGTAGTAGAAAACCCATCAGCGGATTTCTCAACTAGCACGTAGAGGAAAGGGAGCAGGTTAGACTGCTCCACTTCAAAGGTGAATTTGAGCCCAGGATGGAGCCCAAATAAGTAAACTATTACATGTAGCTGCAAATTCAAATATAGTCAACAACATATCACCTATCCATCAGAAATATGGAAGAGGGAGGAGGTTAGGGCCTATTCCATCAAAGGCATGGAAATCAACAGAAATGTTGGCGAGAGCTGGGTCTAGGGAAGATCCTATGGCAGTGCCATCTATTTGGGCATACATGGTGTTGCTAACTGCACGAGTTGCCAGGCTCCTCCAGGCCCAAGATGAAAAGCTTTGACAGCATGGCAATTTTTACAGCAATGCTCAAGTTCTGTACTTGTATTCTTGTATTAAAACTTCTGAGCAATCACTGGACAAACTATTTGTTCCCCACGAAGAAACCTTAGGCTTTTGTAATCAGATCATTTTATTGATGCCCATTTTAATCAGACTGCTGCCACTCATTCCTAAATATTATCAAAAGATTCAAGTAGTTTTCGGAAAATATTGAAACCATGAGGTTTACAGCATAACCCAGTATTGCTTAACCTTGGTAAGCATTTTAATAAGTTTTTAAAAAACGAGTGATGAGACTACTCAATATCTACCAATTTAACCAAGTTTCTGGGGGACTTCCCTGGAATCTCCTTCTCGATGTTCATCTTTGTCTGATTATCGTTCTGAGATGGCATCTTTTGGGATTTCTTTTTGCTTTAAGGTGCTATACAAATGCAAGTTCTTGTTAATATCAATAATCTCTGCCAGATCTGATAGCTTGCTGTGATATGTTCTTGAACAAAATGGAATCATAGAATGCTTACAGTGCAGAAAGGATCATTTCATGTCCGTGCCAGTGGATAATGTTTTTTCCATTGAGCATTCTCATAAATATCACACTCGTCATTAAAGGTATAAGCAAAACAATTAAAATACAGTTGGTCACCTAAACCAACAAAGTTTTTATTCATAAGGCGTGTAAGAAAGGCAAGGTTACAGTGATCATGGGGGATTTCAATATGCAGATAGACTGGGAAAATCAGGTTGGTAGTGGATCCCAAGAAAAGGAATTTGTGGAATGTCTACGAGATGGCTTTTTGGAGTAGCTTGTGTGGAGCCCACTAGGGAACAGGCAATTCTAGATTAATGATGTGTAATGAGGAAGATTTGATCAGGGAGCTTAAGGTGAAGGAACCCTTAGGAGGAAGTGACCATAATATGATAGAATTTACCCTGCAATTTGAGAAGAAAAAGCTGGAATCAGATGTAACAGTATTACAGTTGAATAAAGGCAACTACAGAGGCATGAGGGAGGAGCTGGCCAGAATTGACTGGGAGATGAGCCTAGCAGGAAAGACAGTGGAACAGCAATGGCAGGAGTTTCTGGGAGTAATTTGGGAGACACAGCAAAAATTCATCCCTTGGAAGAAGAAGCATACGAAAGGGAGGACGAGGCAACCATGGCTGACAAGAGAAGTCAGGGACAGCATAAAAGCTAAAGAGGAAGCATACAATGCGGTGAAGAATAGTGAGAAACCAGGGGATTGGGAAGCCTACAAAGACCAACAGAGGACAACTAAAAAAGAAATAAGGAGGGAGAAGATTAAATATGAGGGTAAACTAGCCAGTAATATAAAAGAAGATTGCAAGTTTTTTTACATATATAAAGGGTAATAGAGAGGCAAAAGTGGACATTGGGCCACTGGAAAATGATGCTGGAGAAGTAGTAGTGGGGAACAAAGAAATGGCAGAGGAACTGAATAGGTACTTTGTGTCAGTCTTCACAGTGGAAGACACGAGTAACATCCCCAAAGTTCAAGTGAGACAGGGGGCAGAGGTGAGTATGGTGGCCATTACCAAGGAGAAAGTGCTAGGAAAACTGAAAGGTCTGAAGGTGGATAAATCACCTAGACCAGATGGATTACACCCCAGAGTTCTGAAGGAGATAGCTGAAGAGATAGTGGAGGCATTAGTGGTGATCTTTCAGGCATTACTGGAGTCAGGGAGGGTCCCAGAGGACTGGAAAATCGCTTATGTAACCCCCCTGTTTAGGAAGGGAGTGAGGCAAAAGACGAGAAATTACAGGCCGATTAGCCTGATCTCGGTCATTGGTAAGATTTTAGAGTCCATTATTAAGGATGAGATTTCAGAATACTTGGAAGTGCATGGTAAAATCGGGCAAAGTCAGCATGGTTTCATCAAGGGGTGGTCATGCCTGACAAATCTGTTAGAATTCTTTGAGGAGGTAACGAGTAGTATAGACAAAAGAGAGCCAATAGATGTTATCTACTTGGACTTCCAGAAGGCCTTTGACAAGGTGCCGCACAGGAGGCTGCTCAGTAAGATAAGAGCCCATGGTGTTAGAGGCAAGGCACTAGTATGAGTAGAAGATTGGCTGTCTGGCAGGAGGCAGAGAATGGAGATAAAGGGGTCCTTTCTCAGGATGGCGGCCGGTGACTAGTGGAGTTCCGCAGGGGTCAGTGTTGGGACCACAATTTTTCACTTTATATATTAATGATCTAGATGAAGGAAGTGAGCACATCCTGGCTAAGTTTGCAGATGATCCAAAGATAGGTGGAGGGACAGGTAGTAGTGAGGAGGCGGGGAGGCTGCAGAAGGTGGAACAGGTTAGGAGAATGGGCAAAGAAGTGGCAGATGGAATACAACGTGGGGAATTGTGAGGCCATGCACTTTGGTAGGACGAATAGAGGCATAGAATATTTTCTAAATAGGGAGAGAATTCAAAAATCTGGAGTGCAAAGGGACTTGGAAGCCCTATTCCAGGATTCTCTTAAGGTTAACTTGCAGGTTGAGTCCGTAGTTAGGAAGGCAAATGCAATGTTGGCATTTATTTCGAGAGGACTAGAATATAAAAGCAGGGATGTGCTGCTGAGGCTTTATAAGGCTCTGTTCAGACCACATTTCGAATATTGTGAGCAATTTTGGGCCCCGTATCTCAGGAAGGATGTTTTGGCCCTGGAGAGGGTCCAGAGGAGGTTCACGAGAATGATCCCAGGAATGAAAGGCTTAACATATGAGGAATGTTTGAGGACTCTGGGCCTATACTCGATGGAGATTAGAAGGATGAGGGGGGATCTGATTGAAACTTACGGAATACTGAAAGGCCTCGATTGAATGGACGTGGGGAAGATGTTTCCATTAGTAGGAAAGACTAGGACCTGAGGGCACAGCCTCAGAGTAAAGGGAAGACCTTTTAGAACAGAGATGAGGAGAAACTTCTTTAGCCAGAGAATGGTGAATCTATGGAATTCATTGCCACAGAAGGCTGTGGAGGCCAGGTCATTGAGTGTATTTAAGACCGAGATAGATAGGTTCTTGATTGCTAAGGGGATCAAAGGTTATGGGGAGAAGGCGGGAGAATGGGGTTGAGAAACTTATCAGCCATCATTGAATGGCAGAGCAGACTCGATGGACCAAATGGCCTAATTTCTACTCCTATGTCTTATGGTCTTTTTTACTTAATTGTGGAGCGAGCCATAACCATGTATGGTATGGTAAAGAATGTTTCAGTAAATGTCCTGGACCTCTTCATAATATTAATTTCTATAGTCATTGTATATTTGAGCAGAGGAAAGAAGTAAACTAGTTTGCCTGTCAAGCTTGTTCCATCTTGCAATGAATTCATGGTTAATCTGTACCCTAACTCTGTATACCCACCTTTGCTCCATATCCCTTAATAGCTTTGATAATCCAAAATCTATCAATCTTAGATCTAGAAGTTAACAATTAACCTAGCATCAAGTGCCACGTGTGGAAGGATTTTAAACTTCTTAGTGTTCTAGTGAGAAGCTACAACATACCCTTTTTAAATTTGATTAAATTCAACTTGTTGGCTTGATGGTCAGCTTCACCATTCTGAATATACTACAGTACAGACAATTAATGCATTCTGAATGTAACACTCTGCCAGACAATTCATTTAACAAGTGCAATTCCACATGTTTTACTGAATTTCCATGTTTGACTGAACAGTTTGGACATGTTCAACTGACTAGAAAGAGGGTCGCACGACTTAATGATATAAACTGTAAGAGTCAGAATGTTTAATTTTGCAACTCAGTATTTTAATAATCAACCTATATTTTGAGTTAAAAGTTTGATATTGTACTCCTAATTGTTTAGTTTAAGCAGCATCTTAAAATGTCAGCTTGTTGCACATTTGGTTATTTTGTAACTGTTGGTTCCCTGTATATAGACTTCAAGCCATGTTCCCAACACCTGGCCCAGCAGCATTAAAAGACCCACGGATGGCAAACCGAGTAGCTTATGCACGGAAGGTGGAAGAAAATATCTACGAGTCTGCCAATAGCATGGTAAGTTCTAGTTTGACATTTGATGGCGGTACAATTTTACCTTTGAATAAGTGGTGAAGCTGGAGTTGATCTCTTGCTTTACACTGAGAGACCAATCATTAATGTCTTCATACATTACAATAAATGTAAAAGTAGGCATGCAAGCTGTATGATTGCTGATGAAAAACAAACTGCAAAGTAAATGGATAGTGGTAAGTACAGTTAAACAATAAGCCAACTGCCAACTAAGTAGAGAGGAACTTAGTACTGACCATCTCAGTACTCCTAGATTCATAGAATCGCTACAGCGCTGAAGAAGGCTGTTCGTCCCTTTGCATCCACGCTGGGTCTCTATAAGAGCAACTCACCTAGCCCCACTCACCTGCCTTTTCTCTGTAGCCTACATTTTTTGTTCTCCTCAGTTAATTATTGAGATCTCAATTGAATGACTTGATTACCCGTATAGTAAGGGATGACATAAGGACATTATTGAGAAAAGATCTGGCCTCTGATGATCATGAATTAGAATCAGTATAGGTAGAAATTAGGAATAGCAAGAGTCAGAAAACACTGGTGGGAGTAGAATGTATGCCCCTAACAGTCGTTGTTCTGTTGGGCAGAGCATTAAAAATGAAACTATTGGAGCCTGAAACAAAGGAAATGTAATAATTGTGGGGGATTTTAATCTTCTTATGGACTGGGGCAATCAAATCAGCAAGAATGGTTTAGAAGATGAGTTTGTAGAATGCTTCTGTAACAGTTTCTTAGAGCAGTATGTAGTGGAACCGACAAAGGCTCAAGCTATTTTAGACCTAGTATTGTGTAATGAAACAGGGTTAATTTGCAATGTCATAGTAAAAGACCCACTGGGAAGTAGTGATCATAACACCATTCAATTCCTTTTTAAGTTTGAAAGTGACATCATCCAATCGTAAACAAAAACCTTCAACTTAAACATAGCCATTTACATAGCTATTAGGAGAGAATTGGCTACGGTCAAATGGGTAAATAAACTAAAAGATATGGAGATAAATGATCAGTAGGAAACATTTAAAGATACAATTCAAAATGTTCAACATAAATGCATTCAATTGAAGAACAGAAATTGAGCAAAAAAAGGACCCATCCATGACTCACTCAGGAAGTTAAGGATAGTATTAAATTAAAAGAAGAGATTTGCAATGTTGAAAATAACAGTAACAAGCCTGGAGATTGGGAGTTTTAGAAACCAACAAAGGGCCACCAAAAAGTTGATTAAAAGGGAAAAATAGAATAAGAGTGTAAACTACCCAGAAATATAAAAAACAGAATGTAGGAGCTTTTGTAAATTTATAAACAGGAAGACCGTTTCTAAAGTAAATGTTGGTCCCTTAGAAGCAGAGACAGGTGAAATTATCATGGGGAATGAGAAAAATGTGGAAGCATTAAACACCTACTTTGTGTCTGTCTTCACGGTAGAAGACACAAGTTCCAAACCAGAAATAGACAAAAACCTAGGGGCTAAAAAGAAAGAAGAAATTAGGGAAGTTATTATCAGTAAAGATAAAGAAATTTAAGGAACTAAAATCCAATAAATCCCTGGACACCCTGGGGTTCTTAAAGAGATAGGTGCAGAGATAGCGGGTGCACTGGCTTTGATTTTCCAAAATCCCTCAGATTCAGAAATGGTCCCATTAGGCTAGACGTTGGCAAATACTAAATTGCTTTTCAAGAAAGGAGGGAGAAAGAAAACAGTAAACTACAGGCCAGTTAGCTGAACATCAGTTATTGGGATAATGATGGAATCTATTATTAAGGATGTCTTAAGGCACTTAGAAAAGCATGGAATGATTAGAACAAATCAGTGTGATTTTACTCAAGGGAAGTCCTATTTGACAAACTTATTAGAGTGTTTTGAGGATGTAGAGTATATAAAGGGGGACGAGTACATGTAATACACCTGGACTTTCAAAAGGCATTTGATAACGTGCCACACAAAGGGTTAATTGTTAAGACAAGGGCTCATGTAGTTAGGGCTAATATATTAGCATGGATCGAGGATTGGTAGACAGATAGAAAAGAGAATGGGGAAAAACAGGGATTTTTCAAGACGGTGGACAGCAAATACCGAATTGCTGCAAGGATCAGTGCTGGGGCTTGAGCTGTTTACAATCTATATTAATGGCTAAGATAAATTACTCTGTGTCTATTTATCTAAGTTTTCTGATGATACCAAGCTAAGTGAAAAGGTAAGCTGTGGGGAGGACATAGAGGCTACAATGAGATAGAGAGGTGAGGTGAGTGGGCAACAAGATGGCAGAGGGAATATAATAAAGTGTGAAATTATTCGCTTTAGTTGTAACAGTGAAAAAGCAGAACATTTTTTAAAGGTGAGAAACTTGTAAGTATTGATGTTCAGAGAGACTTTTTTTATTTATTTGTTCTTGGGATGTGGACATCCCTGGCTAGGCCAGCATTTCTTGCCCATCCCTAATTACCCTTGTTCAGAGGGCATTTAAGAGTCAAGCATATTGCTGTGGGCCTGGAGTTATGCGTAGGCCAGAACAGGTAAGGATGGCACATTTCCTTCCGTAAAATACATTAGTGAACCAGATGGGTTTTTCCAGCAATCGGCAATGGTTTCATGGCCATCATCAAGTTTTTAATTGCAGATTTCTATTGTACAAGGAATGCAGGAAGTTAGCATGCAAGTGCAGCAAGCAATTTGGATGGAATTTGCATGCTGGCCATTATTGCAAGGTGTTTTGAGTACAAGAATAAATAAATCTTGCTACAGTCATGCAGGATTTTGGTGAGACAGCATCTGGAGTACTATGTGTAGTTTTGGTCTCCAAATTTAAGAGAGGATATACTTCCATTGGAGGCAGTACAGGTGTTGATTGGCAGTACTAAATTGGTCCCTTAGGTGAGAGGATTGTGCTATGATGTGAGGCTGAGTAAATTGGGCATATATTATCTTGAGTTTAGAAGAATGAGAGGCGATCTCATTGCACCCTACAGTATACTGAAGGGGCTTGATAGGTTGGATGCTGAGAGATTGTCTCCCTTGGTCGGGAAAACTAAAACATGGGGCACAGTCTCAGGATGAGCAGCTAATCATTTAGGGTTGTGAATCTTTGGAATTCTCTATCCCAGAGGATTGCAGAATCTCCAATGTTGAATACATTTAAAGCTGGGATAGATAATTTTTTGGTCTCAAAAGAATTAATGGATATGGGGAGCAGAAAGAAAAAAGGAGTTGAAGCACAAGATCAGCCATGATCGTATTGAATGGCGGAGCAGTGTCGATGGGCCAGGTGGTCTACTCCTGCTCCTATTTCTTAGGTTCTTATGTTCTTATACATCTGCTTCCACCATACTCTCAGGCACTGCAGTCCAGATCCTACACATGGAGAAAAAAAGGAATTTTTTTCATCATATTGCTTCTTTCGTCAGTGACCTTCAATTAATGGTTTTCTTCTGCCAATGGAAACAGTTTCTCCATATCTACTCTGTTCCATTTGTTATTAATATTATAATAAGTTACAGTTACAGTGCTTTTTCCTGTTTCATACAACTGAGTTGCTGGCTGTACCGTTTCAGGGGGTAGGTAGGCAGTAGAAGGGAAGGATGGCAGTTATCCCCCACTGAAGGACATCAGTGAATCTGGGGAATTTTTACAATGATCCAGTTCTTTCATGATCATTATTAATGAGGCTAGTCTTTTTATTCCAGATTTATTATGAATTGATGGTGGGATTTGATTCATATTTCTGCAGTATTGTTTTGGTGGCCCCTGGACTATGAGCACAGTAACATCACCACTAGACTATTGTCGCAAGCTAACCAGTCATTTTTTTCAGCTACATAAACAATGCAAACTGAGCTCAAACAAACTAACAGGAATTTGATAAATCATTTCATACAGTTTTAAAATGGTAGGATGTTGAAGAAATTCTACAGCTTATGGATAAAAATGGGAAGCAGTTTGGGTCACCTGGAGTTAGTTTCAGATGTCCATTGGTGTAATGCAAGGTATTAACTAACTTGTGCTTGCTCTGTTAGAATTTCTACAGAATAACAACCTAGGTTAATTACTCACACTCATATTGTATCACTGCGCTTTCAGGATATGTACTTCGAACTGGTGACTGAGAAGACATACAAGATCCCGCGGCAACTGGAGGCAAAACGACGCATGTTTCAGACTTGTTGCACAATGTCAAACCGATGTGGTATGTTATTAATAATAGTGGCTCAACCTCCAAACTTTGCTCAACTGCAGACTAGGCATCCTCCAAATAAATAGTTGTATTTTCTGTTGCACGTGTTGGAAAATTTGTTAAAATGTGAAATAATAGTCATAGGAAATGAAACATTTATCCCTTTTACACTCAGCAAACGCGTCAAAGCTTTAACGTTGACTCTTCCTTTCTTCATCTCACTATTATAACTTAACCACCGCTAAGGTACAGTAATAGATCAGTTGACTGAGTGTTTTATAGAGCCATGATGTTCTGACCCAGACAGCTTATTATAATAATTGTATCTGCATTTAGCCATCTTGATAATTCATATCACAACTTGTTACAAGTACACCCACTAGGATTCCTTAATTTATTCAGATATATATGTCATTGTTTCAATAAATTAACAGAACTAATTTACCAAACTTGTTTGTCAATAGGTGATGGTGTTGGCCATTAGCAAAATTATGTAGAGGTTTAATTCCCAGAATGTGCTGATTTTATTGGTATTATCTGGGGCGGCAGCTGGGATTCTGTATTAGGCTTTAATGCCCCTTGGCTAATAAAGGGAAAAACAATAAGGCGAATAGTTAACTTGTGAACCTGATTGAAATGCAAGCTTGTTGAATGTCAGGTGGCATCCAGAGAGGGTGTGCACCCGATATATGTTGAATAGTGAGCATGCACAGTCTTAGCTCACACACAGAAAAATTGAAACTTGACAGAGTTTCAGAGGGCTGCCAGTGTTGTGGAATTGTATCCTAGCATGCATAGCGTTACATTGGATACAGGGCACTGAAACAGATTGTTCAGCACAACTCGTCCACTCGAACCCCCTCCCATCTTTCCCCATCGAGACCTATCAGCGTAACAAATTATTCCTTTCTCCCTCATATGCTTGGCCAGCTTCCCCTTAACTATTCACTGGTATTAAGTTTCACATGCTCGCCACTCTTTGGATAAACATGTTTTTTTGGTCTGAATTCCTTACTAGACATCTTGGTGATTATCTTACATTGATGGCCTCTAATTATGCTTTTTCCCATAAGAGGAAACATTCTCTCTGTCTCCATCCAATCAAAACCTTTTATAATTTTATAGACCTCTATCAAGTCACCTATCAGTTCACTTTTCTCAAGGAAAAAAACAACCTAGCTTTCCTGATAGCTACACCCTCACATTTCTGGTACCATCCCTCTAAATCTGCTCTGCACCCTGTCTTAATGTGGCAGCAGATGTGTGCCAGCAGGACCAATCGACAAGGGAAACTTGGCCACGTTATCAAAAAGGTTTTGCTATTTGTACTTATTATGGGAATTTATTCACTGAATTCAGATGTAATGAGTCCACCAGCACCTTTATTGATTTTAAAAATTAAATTAAAACATTTTTTAACAAAATAATTCAAACACATACATAAGATTACAGTTACTTGATATTATAACACATGCCCAAATTCCTAATCAACCTGATTCCCAACTACACACCCCCTTTAAGGTAACAGTCCAAAATAGATTTTAAATTTAAATAAGCAATCCAGAAAGATTACCACATGCACCCACTTGACAGGGGAATTCCACAGGCTTGTTAACACAATTTCAGCTACTGAACACAGCAGACTTCTGCAAAAGTGGCTGGAGACTTTTCCCCAAGGCTATTTTACACCTTTTACTTTTCAAGATGTTACACGGCCACCTACGTCCTTCTTTATATATGTTTCTCTCTCTTTAATGTGTAAAGTCCCATTGTTCTACATGTCTTTGCAAATTTACTTTTCTCATAATATAAAAATCTTTCATGTTATCAATATGGTCAATCCCTTTGGAAAAAGTAAACATACTGCTCGGCCTTGCTTACCTTGTTAATTGTAAACATCCTGCCATGCCTTTGAATATCAAACAACCCCTTCACTTATCTAAAAATGCAAATCTTATTCGCACCTTATCTGTGGAACCCTCATCCTCACTTGTCCATCTCCATTTTAAAAGTCTGTTTTACACCTACTCTTTTGATAATTTCAATCTTGCGGTCTATCTGACTCGAATTCAGTTAAACCAGTCACACAGACAGAACCATCCACACTCACACCCATCAGCCAACAATAATATCATGAAAATATTATAGTTTCAAGACATTTCTAAGCAAGCTGCTATACTATCAGACACATGAAACAAAGTCTCTTCAGTCAGACTGATGAGGAAATTGACAATTTAAAAATCCTGTGTAGAATATGCATGCCCCTATTAAACATGTAGGATGCAGAAAACTGTACAATTAATTATTTTCAACATCAAAAAATGTGTAGAAAACTGTCACAAGAGTGCAAATTGCGTTGAATAAAATGCATAAGTTTCCAAAAATATCTTACCTCAGAAAGAAGATGACTCACCCAAAACACAAAATTTACTGTAGAAGAAATGACAAATAAGTCGCCAACATTATTTGCGAACAGCTAAACTGGCCCACTTCCTTCAGATGCTCCCTTCTCGCTCAAACTCCCAGGCCAACATTACTGACTTTCTGCCAGCCCTGGCCGAGCCTGCCCCCTTCCACCATTCCATCACCACTGCGCACTCCCCCCCCCCCCCCCACCCCCCACCATTAATTCCGCCACATTCTTGCCTTCCCGCCACTCACTCACTTCCGTGCTCCCCCACTACTCCCTCTCCCTCTCACCTTTACACGTCTCCCCACCTCTTTCTCCCACTACCCCCTCCCCCTCTCAGCCACCCCCTCCCCCTCACTCACTACCCTCTCCAGCCACCCCTCCTCTTCCTACCCTCCCATTCCCCTTGCCCCTCTTCTACTTGCCTTCCCTTCTGCTTAAGCCCTCCCCATCTCCCTCCCCTCCCCATTCCCTCCACTACCCCTTCCACTACTTCTCACCTCTCCTTCCCTGCCCCTTTCCCCCTCCCCCTTCCCTCTTTCCCCCTTCCCCTCCCTTTCCAAGCTCCCTCTTCCCACACCCACTACCCCAATTCACCTCCCCCATTCCTTTTCCACCCCCACTCCTCTCTCCTTCCCCATCCCCCTATATCTTCCCCCACTTCCCTTCCCCACTCGCCTCCCCATCTCCATGACCCCCTGCCCATCTTCTCTCACGCTTCCCCCTCCTCCCTCCCCTGTGTCCCTTCCTCCCTCTCTGCCCTTCCCCCTTCCCCCTACTCCCTTCCCCCCTCTCTGTCCCTACTCCATCCCTGCTCCCCCCTCCTCCCTTCACGCCTCCACCCAAGTCTCCTTCACCCCTTCCACCCAGTCCCTTCGACCTCTCACCCACTCCTCTTTTTCACTCCCCCCTCGTCCCTTCTCCTTCTGCCCCCTCCTTCCCCACCCAACTGCCCCCCACTAGTCATAGCCTGTCAATTTGAAAATCCCATTTTTGTTCCTACTCTTCGCTTCCTTCCAATCAATAATTCTCTATCCATGCTATCGTATTACCTCCAACTCCATGTACCTTTATCTTGTGTGTTATCCCTTTGTATGACTTCTTGTCAAAAGCCCTTTGCAAATTGAAGTATACTGTATCGACTGGTTTCCCTTTATCTAACCTACTTGATATGTCCTTAAAAAACTCCAATAAATTTGTCAAACACAATTTTCTTATATAAAGCCATATTGGCTTTCTCTGATGATACCATGACTTCCCTTAGTAATACATTCCCACATTTTTCTGATGACTGATGTCGGGCTAACCAGCCTGTAGTTCCATCTTTTATTGTTCCATCCTTTCTTGATTCGCAGTGTTACATTTGCTAATTTCCCAATCCACTGTGACCGTTTGAGATTCAAGGGAAGTTATGAAAATCCTAATTGGTACTATCCACTATGTGTGCAGCACTGCTTTAGAACCCTGGAATGTAGACCATCACATCCCAGGGATTGGTCAGATTTCAGCCCCTTAAGTTTCTCCAGTACTTTGTCCTCAAACACTTGTAACTGTTAGGATTTTTATTTCACTTCACAAGATTATAACCTTCTTTGAGTCTTATACTATCCTTAAATTCCCTAGTAAACCATGCATGGCTCTTTCGCGCTTTTTATGGGATGTGTTTTTGCTGAACATTTTGACTTGTTTCTTTAACTGTTTCTCATACCTTTCGCTCTCTTCACTCAATCACCCTTATCCACTTCTCCTCTCATACCTATGTTATTGGCTTTGTTTAAGTTCAAGATTCATGTTTGGGACTGAAATATGTTACTTTCAAAATTGACATGGAATTCAAGTGTATTATTATTACTTCATAGAGGATGTTAAGAGATTAATAATTAAGCCTACCTAATTGTGGAATACAAAATGTAAAATAGCTTTATCCCTAGTTGGTTCCACATCATATCGTTCCACAAAACTGTCACAGAAGCATTCTACAAATTCATCTTCCCGACTACCTTTGTCAATTTGATTTGTCCATGCTACTTGAAGATTGGTGTCTCCAACAATTGTTAAATTGCCTTTGTTAAAATATGCAATTATTTATTGTTTACTGCTCTGTTCAGTGGTGCAATTACTGTCAGGGGGCTTATAAGCAACTCCCCTCAGCATTTTCGAAACACTTTTGTTTCTAACCTCCATGTATCTGATTCTACTTCCTGATCTTCTAAACCAAGATCCAGCTTTTTACTCCCAAGATGGGTAGCTTGTGTTGGGAAATATCCCGACTCAGCACATCCACCTAGGGAAGGAGTGCCTGAATGGCTGGATTTTTGCTCTGGGTGTTGGGAGGGAGAGGAGGGGCGAGTTCCCGCCTTCCACCCCAGGGAGCAGATTGGAGGCAGCCACAGGGACTGCCAAATTCAGAGGTGAGCTCTTATCAAAGGCCTATCTCGGTTCTCTGCAACTTTGTCCCAGTTGTTTGGTTAAATATTGGACCCTATAGCGCTCATCCCTCACAAACCATCACCTCCCCAGCCATTTCCTATGCCACAGATATGCCAACTCATGCCCCCTCCCTTTCCCCCCATGGTCCAGCATAGCCTCCAAGCCAATTGATGGCACTTCCATGATCATTAATTTCATGGTGCATTCAGTTCAGATCCAATCAACCCTATAGTAACAATGGCGTATGTGGAACTGCTTAAAAAAGCCTTTCATAATTTGGGTAAAAAAAAAAACTGTTGTTATTCCAAGCCTAGAAAAGTGTCAATCAACCAAACCTTTAAATATCAATGACAGAAAGTATAAGCACTTAATACCTCTTTAAGTGTAAGGGACAACTTACTTGAAATCTTTAAGACCTTGAGGGGGTCTTGACAGGGCGGATGTGGAGATGATATTTTCTGTTGTAGGAGAATATAGAACTTGGAGTCACTGTTTTAAAATAAGGACTCACTCATTTAAGATAGAGAGGAGGAAAATTTTTCTCTGGGTGTTGTGAGTCTTTGGAACTCTTCCTGAAAAGGCGATGGAAGCAGAGTTTTTGAATATTTTTAAGGCAGAGATAGATGGATCTTTGATTAACAAAGGGGTGAAATGTTATTGGGTGCAAGCAGGAATGTGGGGTTGAGGTTACAATCAAATCAGCCATGATCTTATTGAATGGCAGAGCAGGCTCGAGGGGTCAAGTGGCCTTCTGCTGCTTCTAATTCTTATGTTTGTATATACGTTCATAGGTTAATTTGCGTTAGTAAACACTGAACCATAGAGAAAATAGATCAAGGGAGGGAAAAAACTCTTGTTAAGCTGTCAATCAAGCCAAGTTCTCCCTTCTGTGGAACCATGTTTTTATTCATTTATGGGATGTGGGTGTGCCTGGCAGGGCAGCATTTATTGCCCCTCTCAAATTGTCCCTGAGAAGGTGGTGGTGAGCTGCCTTCTTGAACCACTGCAGTCCATGTGGCGTTGGTATACCCACAATGCTATTAGGGAGGGAATTCCACAAATTTGACTGCAGCATCCAAGTCAGGATGGCGAATGGCTTGGAGGAGAACTTGCAGCTGGTGGTGTTCCCATGTGCCTGCTGCCCTTGTCCTTCTAGATGGTAGTGGTCCTCGCTTTGGAAGATGCTGCCAAAGGAGGCTTGGTGAGTTGCTGCAATGCAACAGTACACACTGTTGCCACTGTTCATTGGTAGCGGAGGGAGTGAATGTTTGTGGATGAAGTGCCAATCAAGCTTTGTACTGGATTATGTCAAGCTTCTTGAGTGTTGTTGGAGCTACACTCATCCAGGCAAGTGAAGAATTTTCCATCACACTCCTGATTTGTGCCTTGTGGATGGTGGATAGTCTGTGGGGAGTCAGCAGGTGAATTACTCACCCCAGGATTCCTGGGACCAGATTTTCTCTTTTAGCCACAGTATTTTTATGGCTATTCTGGTTCAGTTTCTGGTCAATGATAACCCCCAGGATGTTGATTGTGTCAACAAGGTGAAAGCTTTTATGAGAGTCTGGTCTCTCAGCCAATCATAATTATGCATAAGGGACCATGGGGTGAATGGGGGCATCAGTGGGAAATAAGTTGACAAGGGGGCTATAATGGACTATGGGGGTGAGTGGTGGGGCATCAGTTGGCATGGAGGGTGGTATGGGTAAGATCGTTTGAAGTTTTCTTTCTAAAGGTTCCAGAATCCAGACTAAGGTTCATGGGCCCTCTGAGTACCTGTGAGCCATGAATCCTTCAGAAGCTGGCCCGACTCCATGAAAATTGCTGGGGTGCTAGGAGAGGCTGACCCCTGCAATGGAGCCAGCCAGGTTGGGAAACTTTCTCAAGTGACCAGCGAAAATTGAAGGTGCCTGGAATAGAGGTGAATTCCTGGAATCGGGCCCTGCCTGCCATTTTTAAAGATTTGTGGAGTGTCCATGACTCCAAAATCAGGCCCTATGTCTCTGTAACGGTGATTTTATCAAAACTATTTGTTTCACTAGTTCATCTATGTTATTGTGAGTGTGTCGCACATTCAGAGAAAGAGCCTTTAGTTTTTTATTATTATTGTTCTTGACTTGGGCCTTACTCAATGATGCACCTTTATGGTTAAACTCTTTGTTCCCCCCTGTCCAAGTCTTCTTTATTTTTGCACAGATTGTTACACTGCTCTATTGCCTTGACATTTAGCTTTACATTTCCCCCTTACCTGACCCCCAATACCTCTTTTAGTTTAAAGCCCTATCCACAGGGAGAGGTGACAACAGCACCTACATTGTGGAACAACTTTCTGGTTGACCACTCATACCTTCATGACGCCTGTGAGATTGTAATTCCCTAAAGATGTCCCATAAGCTAATACTATGTATCACCTCACTCTTTAACCCTCCTATTAATATTATATTTATTACAGAGAATCAGAATCTGGGAAAGCCTGTCATCACCATGGCTGAAGGGTCAAACAGGGGAGAATATCCAACATCTTCAAAAAGAATGAGAATGGACACCGGTAGGTTCAGAAAAAACTTTAAGATATGATATTCATCCTGATAAAGGATCCAGATCTCATAAAGGAAGAAGGAAAAGGATAGGGACAGGGAATCATGGACCAATTAACTTAACATCTGCAATCTGAAAATTACTAGTTTGTAGTAAGGATGAACACCTTCAAAATTACCAAGTAATCAGAGAGGGCCAGCATGGATTTGTAAAGGGAAGGTCATGCCAGATCAACCTGATTTTTTTATTTAGGCTGTGTTAAAAGTATTGGACATGGCAATGCCTGTGGATGTTACTTATATGGACATTCAAATAGCATTTGATAAAGACCCTCGGACCAGACTGGTCCTCTTGTTAAAGATCATGGAACTGAAGGAAAATTACTCACCTGGTTAGGAAATTTGCTGAGTGACAGGAAAAGACAGTAGGGATAGTGGGCAAGCCCAGGAATTGGCAGGTTGTAACCAATGGTGTCCGTAAGGAATCTGTGATGGGGCCTCATCTGTTCACTGTATTTCTTCATGACTTAGATAACAAAGTAGAAAGTCACACACCCAGATTCTTCAATGATACAAAAATAGGCAACATTTTAAGCAAAGCAGATGGAAACATAAAATCACAGAGGTATCAATAGTTAAGTGAATGGACACAATTGTGGCCAATAGATTTCAATTTAGGAAATTGTTTTTTATTCATTCAAGGGAGGTGGGCTTCGATGGCTAGGCCATAATTTATTGCCCACCTCTAATTGCCCTTGAGAAGGCAGGTCTGAATGCATTTGGATATGCACTGCCTCAGTATCTGAGGAGTCGCAAATGGTGCTGAACATTGTGCAATCATCAGTGAACTTCCCCACTTCTGACCTTAAATGGAAGAAAGGTCATTGATGAAGCAGCTTAAGATGGTTAGGACACTACTCTGAGGAACACCTGAAGTTATGTCCTGGAGCTGAGGTGGCTGACCTCCAACAAGCACATCCACCATCCTTCGTGCTCGGTATGACTCCAACCAGCGGAGAGTTTTCCCCCTGATTTCCATCAACTCCAGTTTTGCTAGGGCTCCTTGATGCCACATTCGGTCAAATGCGGCCTCGATGTCAAGGGCCCTCACTCTCACCTCACCTTGGGAGATAAGCTCTTTTGTCTATGTTTGAACCACGGCTGTAATGAGGTCAGGAGCTGTGTGGCCCTGGCGGAACCCAAACTGGGCATCAGTGAGCAGGTTATTGCTAAGCAAGTGCTGCTTGATAGCACTGTTGATGACCCCTTCCATCACTTAACTGATGATGGAGAGTAGACTGATGGCGTGGTGATTGGCTGAGTTGGATTTGTCCTGCTTTTTGTGTACAGGACATACCTGGTCAATTTTCCACATTTCAGGGTAGATGCCAGTATTGTAGCTGTACTGAAACAGCTTGGCTAGGGGCGTGCCAAGTTCTGGAGCACAAGTCTTCAGTACTGTTACCGGAATATTGTCAGGGCCCATAGCCTTTGCAGTATCCAGTGCCTTCAGCCGTTTGTTGATATCACATGAGGTGAATCAAATTGGCTGAAGACTGGCATTTGGGATGCTTGGGACTTCTGAAGGAGGCCAAGGTTGATCACCCACTTGACATTTCTGGCTGAAGATGGTAGCAAATGCTTCAGCCTTACCTTTCGCACTGACATGCTGGGCTCCCACAACATTGAGGAAGGGACTATTTGTGGAGCCTCCTTCTTCAGTGAGTTGCTTCATTGCTCATCTCCATTTGGAACTGGATCTGGCAGGACTGCTGAGCATTGATCTGATCCATTGATTGTGCAATCGCTAAGCTCTGTCTATCACTTGCTGCTTATGCTGTTTGGTACACAAGTCGTCCTGTGTTGTAGCTTCACCAGGTTGAACCTCATTTTTAGGTATGCCTGGTGCTAATTCTGGCATGCCCTCCTGCACACTTCAATGAAGCAGCGTTGATCCCCTAGCTTGATAGTAACAGTAGAGTGGGGGGTATGCCGAGCCATGAGATTACAGATTGTGGTTGAGCACAATTCCGCTGCAACTGATGACCTACAGCGTCTCATGGCTTCCTAGCCTTAATTTGCCAGATCTATTTGAAATCTATCCCATTTAGGATGGGAGTAGTGCCACACAACACAATGGAGGGTATCCTCAATGTGAAGATGGGACTTCGCCTCCACAAGGACTGTGTGGTGGTCACACCTACTGATACTGTCATGGGCAGATGCGTCTGCGACAGGCAGGTTGGTGAGGATGAGTTCAATTATGTTTTCCCCTCTTGCTGGTTTTCTCAGCACCTGCTGCAGACCCGGTTTAGCAGCTATATTCTTTAGGACTCGGCCAGCTCGGTCAGTAGTGGTGCTTCCGAGCCACTGTTGGTGATGGACATTGAAGCCTCCCCCCACCCCCGACCCAGAGTACATTCTGCACCCTTGCCACCCTCAGTGCTTCCTCCTTGAGATGTTCAACTTGGAGGAGCACTGATTCATCAGCTGAGGGAGTGGGGGTTTGGGGGGGAGGGGTGGTATGTGGTATTCAGCAGGAAGTTTCCATGCCCATGTTTGACCTGATGCCATGCGACCTCATGGGGTCCGGAGTCGATGTTGAGGACTCCCAGGGCAACACCCTCCTGACTGTATACCACTGTGCTGCCAACTTTGCTGGGTCTGTCTTGCTGGTGGGACGGGACATACTGAGGGATGGTGATTGTGGTGTCTGAGACATCGTCTGTAAGGTATGTTTCCATGAAGATGACTGTATCAGGCTGTGGCTTGACTGGTCTGTGAGATAACTGTCCCAACTTTGGCACAAGTCCCCAGATGTTAGTAAGGAGGACTTTGCAGAGTCGACAGGGCTGAATTTGCCTTTTATTTTTCCAGTGCCGTGGTCAATGCCAGGCGGTCCGTCCAGTTTCATTACTTTGAGACTTTTTAACATTTTGATACAACTGAGTGTTTAGGCCACTTCAGAGGGCATTTTAAGAGTCAACCACATTGCTGTGGATCTGGAGTCACATGTAGGCCAGACCAGGTGAGGATGCCAGATTTCTTTCCCTAAATGGCATTAGTGAACCAGATTGTTTTTTATGAGAATTGACATGGTCATTAGACTTCTAATTCCAGATTTTTCTTGAATTCAAATTTCACCATCTGCTGTGGTGGGATTCAATCTCAGGTCCCCAGAGTATCATCCTGGGTCTCTGGATTACTAGTGCAGCGACAATACACTAAGCCACTGCCTCCACTTTCTAAAAGGGATAGAACAGGGAACTTTCCAAATAGGGAAAAGCTAGAAACAATGAAGGTCGACAAAACCTTTGAAGTCCATGGACATGGATTATGAAAATGCATGCAAAGGTGCAAAAACTAATCAAAAATCCAAATGGGATTCTGGCCTTTACTTCTAGATGAGAAGATTACCTGGGAATAGAAGTTATGCTATAGCTATAAAACTGCTGAATAGACCACCACCTGGAATTAAGACCGCAATCAGATCAGCCATGATCACATCAAGCGGCAGAACAGACCTGATGGGTGAATGGCCTACTCCTCCTCCTACTTTTTACAATTTTTTGACCTTACTTAGAGCAGCTAGGCACCACACCTTAAGAAGTATATACTGGACTTGGAGAGAGTGCAGTGTAGATTTGCCAAAATGACACCTGGACTTCAAGGGTTATATAAGAGGAGAGATAACACAAACACAGATTGCCTTTCCTGCTGTTTAGAATGTTATGAGATGATTTGATCGAAATTTTCAATATTTTAAGGGGTAGATAGAGAGAAAATATTTCAGCTAAATGGGAGTGTGTCTAGGAATGGGGGGAGTAGTCAAAAATAGAGCCAGACCTTTCATGAGTGAGATTAGAAAACACTCCTACACACATAAATACTTACTGCAATTAGCAACTGATCTTCGATCAATTGTTGATTTTAAATTTGAAATGGACAGTTTATGGTTAATCAGGGGTATTAAGAATGTGGGACAAAATTAGGTATATGGAAATAGCTCACAAATCAGCTATAATATCACTGAATGTTATTGGGCTTTCTGAAGGCGATTGTTAGTGTGGCTCAAAGGAGGCTAAAGCGGCTTGTTATGACAAATTATTACATCCTGCGTAAAAAGTCGATAATGTGTTTAGTTTTCTCCGTTTGTGTTCATAGATCCAAATTCTACAATCACTGAATTTTTGCCAGATTGCAACAATTACCAGTTGTTTCAGCTTACAAAATTCTACCAGGACAGACTGGAACAGGCGATTGAAGAATGGGTGGAGGGACTTGGCCTCATGTTAACAAGCGAGGACCATTTAACTGAAGAAGAATATCATGTAAGTGGAAGGGAAAACGACTGAGTTTAATTTATTCTAACAACACAGACCTGACAGAATTAGCAACAGCAAAATTGCTGGATGATTAAGGACTGAGGTCTAACTGCACTGCTAATCAAGTTGTTCCAGTACAGCTACAACACGGGCAACTACCCAGCTATGTGGGAAATGGCCCAGACATGTCCAATGCTCAAAAATCAGGACAAATCAAACCAACGAATTAGCATCTTATCAACTTATTTTCACTCATCAGCGAAGTGATTGATGAGCATCAGCCTATGCTTTGAAATGGTACTTAGACAGCAATAACCTGTTAACCGAAATTCGGTTTGGGTTCTACCAGGACCTGCAGCCCTTAGCAGCATTACAGTTTTAGTGCCATCATGGAACAACAAGTTGAATTTGAGAGGTGATGTGAGAGTGATATCAAGGCAGCATTTGAGCTCTAGTAAAATGTAAATCAGTGGAAACTGGGTTAAAACTCTCCACTGATTGAAGTTAGACCTTGCACGGAGGAAGATGGTTGTGGTTGTTGGAGGCCAATGATGACAGCCCCAGGACATCACTGCAGGAGTTATTCAAGGTAGCACCCTAGGCCTAACCATCTTCAGCTGCTTCATGAACATCCCTCCATCAGAAGGTCAGAAGTGGGGATTTCACTGATAATTTCACTGTTTTCAGCTCCAATTTCAAATCCTCAGACAGCAAGAGCTGGACAATATCCAGTTTGAAATGTGGTGAGTGACATTCCTGCCACCAAGTGCTAATCAGTGACTATCTCCAACAAGAGAGAATCTAACCATCTCTCTTTGACATTCAATGTCATCAATGTCACTGTATTCACCACCATGAACATCATGAGGGTTAACATTGACCTGAAACTAAATTGGACAAGCTGTATAAGTACTGTCGCCACAAGAGTAGGTCAGAGGTTAGGAAGTCAGTTGCAAGCTAAGCACCACCTGACCCCTCAGAACCTGTCCACCATCTACAAGGCACATGTCAGGAGTGTGAAGGAAGACTCTCCACTTGCCTGGATAAGTGCAGCTCCTACAACACTCAAGAGCTCAACATCATTCAGCTCAAAGCAGCTCGCTTGATTGGCACCTTGTTCACCACCTTCAACATTCACTCCCTCTACCACCAATGCACAGCGCCAGCAGTGTGCCGTAACCTCCCAAGACTATTTCGACATCACCTCCCAAGCCTGTGATCCCTTCCACAGAGAAGGACAACAGCAGCAGATACGTGAGAACTGCACTATATGCAAGTTTTTATTTTGAAAAATATACTTTATTTGCAAAATATCTGGAAGAACATTACAAAATATTTATAAATCGTCATCACAAAAAGTGCAATCAGATTCAACTTTTACATATGGATCACAAGGTGCTTCAGTACAATCAATGAATATTACAATCATTTCAATGTGGTCGTTACAGATAGTCAGACAGTGCAATGGTATTGGAGTTATCAACATACATCATGGTGCACTCTGAGATGCTTCAATACAATTATAATACAATTAGTATTCAATGCATACATTCATTGTGAGCCGTCCTGCCCAAGGGGTCTATGCAATTCCCAGCCCCTCGGTGCACTATGGCAGAAAGGTCTTAGACAGCGACCTTTCTCCATTGCGCCTTTGCGGCAGCTGCCCCAAGCTTTAGTGCGTCCCTCAGCATGTAGTCCTGGACCTTGGAATGTGCCAGTCTGCAACACTTGGTCGGGGACAACTCTTTGCACTGGAAGACCAACAAGTTTTGGGCAGGCCAAAGAGCATTTTTCACCGAGTTGATGATCCTCCAGCTGCAGTTGATGTTTGTCTCAGTGTGTGTCCCTGGGAACAGCCCATAGAGCACAGAGTCCTGTGTCACCGCACTGCTTGGGATGAACCTCAACAAAAACCACTGCATCTCTCTCCAGACTTTTGCAAAGGCACAACCCACAAGGAGGTGATCAACAGTCTCATTCCCTCCACAGCCACCTCAAGGGCAACGTGCAGAAGGGGTGAGACTCCTGGCATTTTGGAAGGATCTTGCTCACCACCAGCCAAGCTACATCTTGGTAGAACAGTACGATATGCAAGTCCCCCTCAAAGTCTCACACTGTCCTAACTTAAAATATATCACTGTTGCTTCACTGTCGCTTGGTCAAAATCCCTTCCCAACAGCATTGTGGGTGTACCTGCACCACATAGACTGCAGCTGTTCAAGAAGGCAGCTCACACCCATCCTTGCATGGGCAATTGGGGATGGGTGATAATTGCTGGTCTAGCCAGCAATACCCACATCCTGTGAATTAAATAAAAAATTGTGTTATGTTAAATTATGCAAATTGGCTATTCCAAAGTTTTATTTTCTGAAATGAACCAAATTTCCATTTGAACGAATCGGTAACGACAGCTTCTGTTGTTTATCTAGGGAGTACACCCCACAGATTGACTGTTCACTCACAGAAATATTGTTTTATACGATTAATTTTGAATTTATCTCTCTTCAAGCCAGGTTCTCCGTCCTTACCAGACTGGACAAAATGAAACATTATATAATATCACCTCACAACCTGTTCAGTCTCAGTGAGAACACGTCCAGTTTACACAATAGCTCCGAATCCAATTCCTTCATCCGCCCTATCATTCCAGTTGCTCTCTTCAATAACGTATTTGTGCTGAGGCAACCAGAACTGTAACAATCACACCAGTAAAAGAGAAGAAAGACTTGCATTTATTTAGTGTTTTTCATGACCGCCATGTGTATCAAAGCTCCTTGTGGCCAATTAAGTATTTCTGAAATGTAGTCAGTGTTGTAATGTAGGAAATGTGGCACCAATTTGCATTATGAAAACTCCCACAGACAGCAGGGTTAATGAACTGGTTAATGACTGGTTAATGACTGGTTAATGTACTTTTGTGATGTTGAATGGCAGATAAATATAAGCCAAGACATTGGGGATAACTCCTCTGCTCTTCTTCGAAATAGTGCAGTGAGATCTTTTACATCCACTGGAGCAGCCAGATGGGGTCTTGGTTTAACATCTCACTTGGAAGGCAGCACATCTGACATTTCAGCACTCCCTCAGCATTGCAGTGGAGTGTCAGTCTTGTTTTATGTGCTTAAGTCCTGATTTTAGGAAGTGGCAGTAATATCTCACTCGTTTGGTTCAATATTGCCTTGTTAACACACGCCACCATCGAGTTTGCATCTCACATTGCCATTAAGAATTGCTGCACTGTTAGACCTTAGAACTGTAGAATGTTACATGAAAGATGCTGCAAAATAGGAAAAAGAATTGATAAAACAACAAATATTGTGAATCTGAAACAACAATCCAAAGAGGGGAAAATGCCCCGATGATCAGTCAGTTAGTATCTGTACAAAGGACAGGGGTACAGGTCGTGTATGAAGCTTGTGGGCTGAAAACAAAGGGAAAGAGTTTTAGTGTGTCTGGAAAAAGGAGGGGCCAGATGTAACAGACAGGATGTAGTTAGAAGACAACGAATTACCCAGGAAACTACTCAGTAATAAATTGGGTAACTTCAGATGACAAAAAGCCTGTGTGTTAAACGAAAACCATTCAAAAACATGCAAGAGCTGTAATGATGAAAATGTGTGAAACCCGAAACAGGAAAGCAACCCAACAAAACTGGGGCAGAAAAACTCAATGTTGCCCCATTGATGCTGTGCATTCATTGCATCACCCATTTTAAAAAACTCTTCATCTTGAAGACTTCCACCAGCTCATCCCTTAATCTGCTCACCTTGAGTGGAGTGGTTCTGAAATTCTCAAATCCCCACATTAGCAATAACTGCTCATCCCAGGTAACATACCCGATGAAGCTGCGGGATGTTTTGGTCATTGCTTTTATTTTGTTTGATAATGGAAAACCCAAACTGCATACAGCTGGGTAAATTTCCTACTCCTTTCCTCTTATCACTCATTATTCCCCAGGAGAATATGAGAAAATTGAAATTATTCAGTCTATAATTCCCTGCCCCTGCAATCACACTGTGTAACGTCACACCCTGGAGGTACACCGCAGAATTAAGCTTCTTCGCTCTGTGATTTTTCCGATTCTGTGTTCTTGTTGTGAAATGTCACTCCTCAGTGGGTAGCGCCCTGAAAGTGAGCCCATTCACCATGTAATTTCCTGCCCCTGTGCTGTTAGTGTGTAATGTTACTCATAGGAACATCAAGACATTGAACTCATTCACTTTGTAATTTTCTGCCCTATTCCCTTTGTGTAGAGCGTCAATTTCTATGTTACCCTTGCTAGACATTGGAAAGATTGATGCCATCGTTTACTATCCTTACCAGAAACTTCATCCTTTGCCACTTGATTTTATTCCCATAGCCAGCCACTGCCTGAAGTTAAGCCAGTCAGTCTGCAATTCCAGTGTCCAATTTCAAGCTGATCTCCAGATTCTGTGTCCTCAGCATCATTAAAAAAATCCCGCTTCTGTATATGTAACATTGCCAGTCTCTGCCCCAACATCAACGGATCTGTTAAACCCCAGTCCATACATTTGACCTCCAGACCCATCTATTGCATTGCTCCCCCACCTCACCTTCCACCTAGCATGCTCTTGCAATCTTCAAGTACTCAAATTCAGCTCCCTGTTTCCTGTTCACACTTATAGTGACTCCCAGTTCTCAAATGCTGTCAATTTAAAATAAATAAATGTCCCTTGTGCCTCCTCTGGCTGTAACCTCCTTCAGCTCCTTTACTACTGGAATTCTCTGCTGCTCTGATAATGGTGTGTTTTGCAGCCCCTCCTTCGCACCTCAGCTGGTGACTGGGCATTCAGTTGTCTTGGACCCCACTCTTTGAAATTCACTTCCAAAACACACCCATCTGTAACTCCTTCTTGAAACTTAACCTTCCTTCAGCTTTTGGACACTTCTGCTCATTTATCCTGCTTTCCCTTGGGTCTGTTGTTTGATTATACCCCTGTGAAATGTGTTGGGATTTTTTCAACGTTAGAAGTCCTATATATATGTAGGTTCTTGATGATGTCCATACTGTCCAGTGCTGTACTTGTGGCCCCAGTTACAGAAGTTTGATACCAGCAGCAGTTTGACAAAATAATTTATATCTGGCATTTCAACTACAGAGGGGGAAAATTATAGAAGTGATTGGATTTTCAGTGTTATTATTAATGATTGATTCTCCTCACTAATATGTCCATAATGCTTGTTTTGATTAGTCAGTGGTGATTTCTTAGACAGTTTACTCATTTCTTCCCTAATTTCAGAATCATCCCCTCCCTGTCCCTCGAGTTCTGATTTTCTGCTGTTTTATTTCTGAGCAAATAAAAAGTGTGACAGCAGGAAGTAAGTGTGAGAAATAAGTGGATTATATTGTCAATCAGTGATCTGATGTCATTATGGACACTGAAGCACAGAAAATAAACCTAATCCCATTAAAATTACTGCAGGTTCTCAGCCATTTCTGAGACTCCTCAAAATATATTTCTAATTTCAAATTTGGTTTATTCATACTTATGTCATTAATGACTGAATCAAGAATGTGATGTGAATTTTCAGTCCATGTGCAGATTGGATCAGTCCCTGGCCCAGTGACGGTTTTTTGTGTTCAAAACAACTGAGAGATCCTATCACTGAGCAGCCCTTTTCCTTCTCATTCTCCGTGTGCATTTTCACTCCGCTCCTCAATATATTTGTCATTATTCTTTCCAGAAAGTCACCGAGCTTACGGAGAAGGGAAACCGGGTGAACAGTTCCAAACTTCTCCTAAATCTGGTGATGGAGAAAGGCTTTCGGGCCCGAAGATCAATGTGGGAATCCTTTGTAAAAAAGCGCCATGAGGTCCCAAAGTTGGATAAAATACTGAAAGAAATACAGGACCTTGGTACGGTAAAATCACAGTGAATTCAAACTCTGTAGATTTTACTATAATGTTAGACAGATCTGGTTTCACTAAATCTAATTGGTTTAATCAGGTTCTGAGCTGTTGGATTACATGGACACCGTACAAGCTTTATCTGAAAAACCCAATCAGCTGAAAGGTAAGGGATGGCATGGGGATTTGGAACTGTTTATTTTGTTTCTGAGAATCTGGTTCATTGGAACTGTTTATTCAAGAAGTTGTCAGAACCTGGGAATCAGAAAATCAAACTCTGGTAAGTTCGTTGTCAATCAAGTGGGGGGTGGTGGTGGAGCTGTAGGGACAAGCAAGCAGTGATTACAGGATTACAGGTATCTCCGGGACATAAAACGTTTCTCGGACTGCTGTTCCTGTCACATTCTGAGATCCACACTCAGTGCCATGCACCGCCATATGAACACACTCGACCTCTCCCTCCAGCAGCACCGCCGTACCCTTTTTCAAAGCTGCGCGTGCCCCCAGTTTCATTTTATTCTTCATCTCATCTGACGCCTCAACAAGAAACTTTTTCTCTTTCTCTCAAGTGCTAAGGAATGCAAGCTCCAACAACTCATCGACTCCAACACCCATCTAGGACTCTCCACCCCTGCCTGTCCCTCCGTCCCCACCCCATCTTCCAATCCCAGCCCCAGCTGTGTATTCACTATACCCCCTGACCTTCCCCTCTCCGACAGTGAACGTTCAGTGCTCAGCAAAGGGCTTAGTTTCATACCCTTACGCCCTCATCTCAATGAATTTCGGGCTCGGCACGATGCTGAACTCTTCTTCCGCTGTCTTCGTCTCCGTGCTCACTTCTTTGGGCAGGAGTCCTCTCCCCATTCAACGGATCCTTTTACCCACCTCCAATATTCTCCCTCCACCTGGACCCTTCCCTCTGGATTCTTAGCTTCTCTTGATCTTTTCATTGAGAACTGTCAGCGTGACATTAGTCGTCTCAATTTCTCTGCTCCTCTCACCCATTCTAATCTGTCTCTCTCTGAACTTACTGCACTCCGTTCTCTCAGGTCCAACCCCAACATTGTCATCAAACCTGTTGACAAGGGTGGTGCTGTTGTTGTCTGGCGCACTGACCTCTACCTCGTGGAGGCTGAGCATCAACTCGCAGACATTTCCTCCTACCTCTCCCTGGACCATGACCCCACCACCGAACATCAAGCCGTTGTTTCCAGGACTGTCACTGACCTCATCTCCTCTGGAGATCTTCCTCCCACAGCTTCCAATCTGATAGTCGCCCAACCTCAGACGGCCTGCTTCTACCTCCTACCCAAAATCCACAAACAGAACTGTCCCGGTAGATCGGTTGTGTCAGCCTGTTCCTGCCCCACAGAACTCATTTCTAGTTATCTTGACTCCCTTCTCTCTCCCCTTGTCCAGTCCCTTCCCAACTACATCCGTGATTCCTCTGACACCTTACATCACATCAACAATTTCCAGTTCCCTGGCCCCAACCGCTTCCTCTTCACCATGGACGTCCAAACCCTCTACACCTCCATCCCCCACCAGGATGGTCTGAGGGCCCTTAGCTTCTTCCTCGAACAGAGGCCCGAACAATCCCCATCCACCACTACTCTCCTCCATCTGGCTGAACTTGTTCTCACACTGAACAATTTCTCCTTTAAATCCTCTCACTTCCTCCAAATAAAAGGTGTTGCTCAGGATACCCGCATGGGCCCCAGCTATGCCTGTCTCTTTGTGTGGTATGTGGAAAATTCCTTGTTCCAGTCCTACTCCAGCCCCCTCCCACAACTCTTTCTCCGGTACATCGATGATTACTTCAGTGCTGCTTCATGCTCTCATCAGGACTTGGAAAAATTTATTAATTTTGCTTCCAATCTCCACCCCTCCATCATTTTCACATGGTCCATCTCTGAAACTTCCCTTCCATTCCTTGACCTCTCTGTCTCAATTTCTGGTGATAGACTGTCCACTAATATCCATTACAAGCCTACCAACTCCCACAGCTACCTCAACTACAGCTCCTCACACCCCGCTTCCTGTAAGGACTCCATCCCATTCTCTCAGTTCCTTCGCCTCCATCGCATCTGTTCCGATGATGCTACCTTCAAAAACAGTTCCTCTGACATGTCCTCCTTCTTCCTTAACCGAGGTTATCCACCCACAGTCGTTGACAGGGCCCTCAACCGTGTCCGGCCCATCTCCCACGCATCCACCCTCAAGCCTTCTCCTCCCTCCCAGAAACATGATAGGGTCCCCCTTGTCCTCACTTATCACCCCACCAGCCTCCGCATTCAGAGGATCATCCTCTGCCATTTCCGCCAACTCCAGCATGATGCCACCACCAACCACATCTTCCCCTCACCCCCTCTGGCGGCATTCCGTAGGGATCGTTCCCTCCGGGACACCCTGGCCCACTCCTCCATCACCCCCTACTCCTCAGCCCCCTCCTATGGCACCACCCCATGCCCACACAAAAGATGCAACACCTGCCCTTTCACTTCATCTCTCCTCACCGTCCAAGGGCCCAAACACTCCTTTCAAGTGAAGCAGCATTTAACTTGCATTTCCCCCAACTTCTGACTAGGCACTTTACAGCCTTCCGGACTGAATATTGAATTCAACATCTTTAGATCTTGAACTCCCTCCTCCATCCCCACCCCCTTTCCGTCTCTTCCCCTTTCCTTTTGTTTTTTCCAATAATTTATATGGATTTTTCTTTTGCCACCTATTTCCATTATTTTTAAATCTTGTATGCCCTGCTAGTCTTTCCACTCCACCCCCACTAGAGCTGTACCTTGAATACCCTGCCATCCATTCTTAATTAGCACATTCGTTTAGATAATATCACCACCTTCAACACCTCTTTGTTCCTTTGTCTGTGACATCTTTTGATTATCTGCTCTTATCACTGCTTGCTTGTCCCTACAACCACACCCCCCCCCGCTTCTCTCCCCCCCACGCCCCCCCCAACCCCCCCACCTTAAACCAGCTTATATTTCACCCTTCTCCTAATATTCACTCAGTTCTGTTGAAGGGTCATGAGGACTCGAAACGTCAACTCTTTTCTTCTCCGCCGATGCTGCCAGACCTGCTGAGTTTTTCCAGGTAATACTGCTCTACCTGATCTGTTTCATCCTCTGCAGAAACATTCCACCTCCAGCCTCTAAAGCTAACTTGCAGAGTTTCATTCATTCATGTTTATCCTCTCCTCATTCATTTCTGGCCAAAACTGTTCATAAGGCCAGTTAACGCATGGTACATAATGGCTAGCCAGTCTATCTGTTCTCATTCCTTATCAGACCATTAAACCATAGGGTTGTTCACTTAAGCAAGTTCTAGCATACTTCCACACACTAATGAAGTTACATATTTCAGAAAGCACCTTAATTGGGCAAAGTTAAATGAAAAGCCCAACTCAGTTTTGTACTGCGGTTATTTGTTTTATGCACCTATCAGTTGCCGACCACAATTTCTGAGGCCTTGTCTAACACGGACCCCTTTTCAGCCTAATCACAATTGCCTTCACCTAAGAATAATTATTCCACTGATTTATTTCTAGAGAAATAGACCATGAGCCTATTTTAAGCTGATTTTATTTATTAATTAATTTATATTCATTCATGGGATGTGAGCTTCGCTGACTAGGCCACCATGTATTGCCCATACCTAATTGCCCTTGAGAAGGTGGAGATGAGCTGCCTTCTTGAACTGCTAAACTCCATGTGGTGTAGCCACACCCACAGTGCTGTTAGAGAGGGAGTTTCATATTTTGACCCAGCGACAATGAAGAAACAGCGATATATTTCCAAGTCAGGATGGTGTGTGGCTTGGAGCGGAACTTCCAGATGGTAATATTCCTATATATCTTCTACCCTTGTCCTTCTAGATGGTAGTGGTTGTGGATTTGGAAGGTGCTATCAAAGGATTTGGTGAATTCTTGCAGTGCATCTTGTAGATGGTACACACTGCTGTCACTGTCCATCGGTGCTGGTGACAGTGAATGTTTGTGGAAGTTGTGCTAATAAAGCTGGCATCTTTGTCCTGGACAGCGTCAAGCTTCTTGAGTGTTGTGGGAGCTGCACCCATCCAGGCAAATGGGAAGTGTTCCATCACACTCATGAATTGTACTTTTAGATGGTGGACAGGGCTTAGGAAGTCAGGAGGTGGTTACTCGTCACACGATTCCTAGCCTCTGACCTGCTGTTTTATCCACAGTATTTATATGGCAAATCCAGTTCTGTTTCTGGTCAATGGTAACCCCTAGGTTGTTGATAGTGGGGGATTCAATGATGGTAATGCCATTGAATATCAAGGGGTGATAGTTGGATTCTCTCTTGTTGGGAATGGTCATAGCCTGACACTTGTGTGGCGCAAGTGTTACTTGCCACTTGTCAGCCCAAGCCTGGATATTGTCCAGGTCTTGC
The DNA here is from genome assembly GCF_017639515.1 of Carcharodon carcharias. Taxonomy (NCBI): domain Eukaryota; kingdom Metazoa; phylum Chordata; class Chondrichthyes; order Lamniformes; family Lamnidae; genus Carcharodon; species Carcharodon carcharias. The sequence continues at coordinate 692,542 of NW_024470606.1, read as the reverse complement.
TGCATTTGGACATGGGCTGCTTCAGTATCTGAGGAGTCGTGAATGGTACTGAGCATTGTGCAATCATCAGCAAACATTTCCACTTCTGACCTTATGATGGAAGGAGGGTAATTGATGAAGCAGCTGAAGGTGGTTGGGCCAAGGACACTACCCTGAGGATCTCCTGCAGTGGCGTCATGGAGCTGAGATGACTGACAACAACCTCCAACAACCACAACCATCTCCCTTTGTGCTAAGTGTGACTCCAACCAGCTGAGATTTTTCCCCCTGATTCCCATTAATTCCAGTTTTGCACTCTGTTAAATGCGGCCTTGATGTCAAGGGCAGTCACTCTCACCTCACCTCGGGAGTTCAGCTCTTTTGTCCATGTTTGAGCCAAGCTGTAATGAGATCAGGAGCTGAGTGGCCCTAACAGAAGTCAAACTGGGCATCAGTGAGCAGGTTGCTGCTAAGCAAGTGCTGCTTGATATCACTATAGATGACCCCTTCCATTACTTTACTGATGATGGAGAGTAAACTGATGGGGCGGTAATTGGCTGGGTTGGATTTGTTCTGCTTTTTGTGTACAGGACATACCTGGGCAAATTTCCACATAACCGGGTAGATATATAGTAGTCAGATGACTAATTCTGAACAAAGACCCTATATATTCCTTCCAAGTGAAGCAGCACATTTCCTGTACTTTCAGTTTAATGTACTGTAGTTGCAAGTAGCAATGTAGTCTCCTGTACATTGGGGAGACCAAACTCAGACTGGGTAACAACTTTGGGGAGCCCCTCAATTCAGTCCACAAGTGTGACCCTCCACTTCCTGTTGCTAGTCATTTTAATTCTTCACCTTGCTCCTACTCTGACCTTTCTATCCTTGGCCCGATGCAGAGTTCTGATGGAGCTCAACACAAGCTGGAGAAACAGCACCTCACCTTTCAATTTGGCATTCTGCAACCTAGTCCACTCCTCAGTCAGCCCAACACCTCCTTCCCTTCCCACGGCATCATCCCATGCAAGCACAGGAGTTGCAACACCTATCTTTTACCTACTCCTTTCCCACAATCTAGCATTCAAAACATTCTGTCCCAGTGAAATATCAAACTTACTTTTACTTCTTTCAATTTCAAACCTGAATGTTGCACAGGATGTGGTTCCTTAAATGTGGTTTGGGTGACTGCTTTAAGAGGCACCTCATGTTTACGTTGCAAACATGACCCCGAGGTTCTGGGCTCCTGTCATTTTAATTCTCCATCCCACTACCGCTCTTTTTTTAAATCTTCATCTTTCTACACCATTCCAATGAAGCTCAATTTAAGCTCAAGGGAAAATACCTCTGTTTTCGAACAACTTCCAAATTCAACATTGAGTTCAACTAATTTAGATCATAATCTGTGCTCCCATTTTCCTGGACTATTGGTGGCGATGTTGCTATTCTCACTCACACGTCCTCTGGACTCATTTTTTGCACCTTCACTTGTCCTGCTTTCATCTCATTTTACATTACATAATCATTCATTTTCTCATTTAATTTCTCCACCCTATCACAGACCTTTACTTTTGTTCTTACCTCTCCCACCTTTCTTTGTACTTACTGAAAACTATAAATAGCTCTTGTTTTCTTTCCAGTTGAGGAAAGGCCATCGACCTGGAACTTTAACTCTGTTTCTTGCTTCACAAATGCTGTCTGACCTGAATATTCCTGCCTTTTTCAGATTTCCAGCATCTGCGTTAATTTATTTTTGTGCCTTATATCATCTTTTAGATCCCCTTCTGGTACAGAAGATACTTCTGAATGGCTGTAATCTTGTTACCAGCTGACTATAAAAGTTCAGTTGATACCCCAGTTTCTTACCTGAATCCTGAAACAATAGTAGCTTCACTTCTGTTTACCCACAGTCTCTCCCTCTCCCAGTGCACACAAGATCCCAGATGAGCTGCCCAAACCCTGAAACAACGACAATTTAACTGTTGTATATTTGCTATCTGTTCTTCCCCCAGTGCATATAATGTACCAGACAAACTGCCCAAGACAGTGCAACTTCTCCGAAATTCGGGAGGTTAAAGCAGGGGATCCCAGGAAGCTAAAGCATGTTGGACAATGGTGTACAATTGAAAGTTGTGAATACACAATAGGCCAGAATCAGAGTAACACATAGATGTTGGACGGTTTTAAAGCTGGTGTGGGTTAAAGAAAGCGAGTGTTAATGTTATGTTATAACATGAATTAGACTTTTAACATCTGTACGTTGCTGGACCATTTTAAGTTATCGAACACATGGGTTATGGGTGAAAGGGACTTGGTGTGAGTTACAATACAGCTAGTTTTGGATGAACTCAGGTTGACAGAGGGTGCAAATTGGGGTCCTTAGGCCTATCAGAAAATCATTAAAATACTAGATTTGGAGTCAAGAACACCAATGATAAAGGTTTCATCAGCAAATTTGATGAGTCAGCAGTGAAACCACTGATATTCTGGAGATGGATACACATGTTCTTCGTGCTGCTGAGGATACAGGGTGAAAAGCTCAATTATGGGACAGACAGCATGCCAAGTAGAATTCACGTTCATTCACAATATATTCCTCACCCAGTTCTACCCAATATACCTCCACACAGCCTGCCACAATTACAGTGGAACTCTCGTATATTCAGAACTCTTCCTCTCAGTGGACATGATATCAAGGTAACCTGCCCAGGCCTGATGTAATAAGAGTGCATCTCTTCTATGTTCAATGGTGAGACTGCTGACCTTTCAGAGTCTGTCCTTCTCCCACTGATATGCAATGTCCTGTTTCCCATTTCTGCAGAAGACCTGCATCATTGACAGTTTCACAGATTGATCTATTAGCACACTGACCACCCTAAAAGCAAGATTGTGTGTGAAGTTGAAAAGAGGGAGAAAGTAAGTAGATTATGCAAGAAAGCTAGCTAGGAATATAAAAGCAGATGGCAAGAGTTTCTACAGGTATTTAAATAGGAAAAGTGTGAATCAAGCCACAGTTGTTCCTTTAGAGAGTGAGCCTGAGGAATTAATAATGGAAAACAAGGAAATGGCAGAAACATTGAACCGGTATTTTCTGTCACTGTAGAAGACTTAGAAAGCTTCCCGAAGATACTCGAAAATGAATAGTTGAATGGGAGGGAGGAACTTAAAACAATCACCATCATTAGGAAAAGGTGCTGGGAAAACTATTAGACCTAAACGCTGATAAGGATGTAGACCAGATGGGCTACATCCTAGGGTCTTAAAAGAAGTGGCTGCACAGATAGTAGATGCATTGGTGTTGGGTTCCATATGATATGAAAAGAAATCCAGAATCATTTTATTTTGCCATTTTAATGTTGGACATTGTGTTTTGTGTTTTGCAAGCAAAGGCTTGTTGAGTACAGTCTGTACCTTGCCAGTTGTTAACAGCGACTGGGGCATGCTGTTTGTTATAATCCGCCAGTCTTTGGGATGTACGGCCTACATACCTAACGTCACATTAGTACTGAAATTTATACACCACATTACTCATTTGTGTGAGAGGCAGAAAGCCTTTTTGGCTTGTTGGCAGCATCCTGTTAGTGGCAAATACCACTTGTGTTGCTACTGCACATTGGCAGCGTCAAACAGCTAGCTTCACCTGTTACTCAAATTATTGAGATACCTTATCCTTCCAGGGTAACCTGAGGTACACGGGGTACTTTTCAGGGCCAAAAGTGATGGCCTTAGGCCCGTTCATAGGTTTGCATGATATACAGTGCAAAATG